>NC_089755.1:26370176-26655176 GCF_040412425.1 Macrobrachium rosenbergii
GCCACAATCTTTGACTTTTGCAAAATGACTTTGCCATATAAGTGCATCTGCTGACAATACTGAAACTGTCATGTTGTTTCACGATTCCTGATTCTTCATAATATTAAACAATTACTGCATGTTCAGGAATGTTTTACGTTTTTGCCTTGCAACTAGATCAGTTTAAATTTAAATATGCAGTTTCACCAAATGTGTGTCATAAACCCATTTCAGCTGTTTTTGGTGCACTCCACGAGGGTTACAGACCCACCTTGTGCTGGTGGAACAATTTGTAACTAGACGCTAATGATTCTGAATAACGATGTGAGTAGCAAGAAAGCCGTATGTAGTTATCCATGGAAAAAGTTTAACATAGTCGTGCTAACGACATATATTCATCTGAATAACATGTTAGAATGTTTTCGTCAGGTTTCCAAATTACCGGTCAGCGGCTTTCGCTAACATTTCATATATTACATTGGCTCATATGAAGCTCGGTCGACACGGTCATGGCTATTAGAAGCTGCTGCGGCAAATGTCCGAAAGCCGTGTCAAGTAAGCTTTCCGTTGACTAATGAGCCGTATCGGCTACAATACTTGTCGGGTATCCCGTGTATGCAAAATTTGTTATTTTATTGTATTAGTCAAAAGGCAGGGTAACAAAGGTTTGATGACAAATGTTTTAACTGACGCAGCTGGTTACAATTTAGACTATGCAGATATTGCAGGCACTATTATAATGTGTGGTATTCCTTTCTAAACAACACACAATTTACCTACCTTACACACACACACTCTGAAGACAATCTTTTAAGTTGTGTCCCAACGAAGTCATTCAGTAATGGTGTGTGAGGCCAATTCACTGCATGTGAAACAGGATTCATCAGAGTGTTATCATCATCATTGTAATTTGTTGCATGCTTTGGCACACATATGAATGCAACTACAGAAAAGACACAAATGCCTTTCGAAGAAGCTGCATCTTAAAACACAGCTCTAGGCGCAACACCTTCATTTGCCTGTGAGGATCATGAAACCAAGCCACAACTACTGTCTTTAACTCCACTAGTATTGGGTCTTTCACTAAATCTTCTCAATGCAATAGCTGACTTACTCTGATATAGACCCTCTGTTCCAAATAACTTATGTCCCACAACAAATCGACAAGCTTCCTAAATACTATTTCAATATAATAATATTGAAGTGGTATGGCACCGCTGTTCAATCTAGTAATTCATGAGCCAGAACTGCTGTATTCAGTGATATAATGCCACTAGCTGACTTGGTTAAAATCTGTCATGAATTTTACATATTTACTTGCTGTAGCAGCAAACAACGATTATTTCTGCAAGTTACAAGCTACTGTTCAGTCAAGCTCTGAAGCGTCACATTTGAGCACTTGTGGGCTGTCTTTGACCATCTTGTGCCTTTATCTTCTTTTCCATCCATCTATTATTCGTTTTCTCCGTCGTTATCCGTTATTCTTATCTTTTATCTAAGTCTATTAAGCAAAGTGGCATCCGTGACTACGATAAAAGTTGGTGACTTTGTCGTCAATTTGCACTGCAGTGTAGTCAACATAATACTTGCGCGAATACTGTGACCGATTGGCTGGCGTAATTCTCGGCAATGATTCGGCAATATAGCAGCGATTAAACTTTACGCAAACACGCCATAAATACTTATATTTGTTAAATTTGCTTGCGAAAAAGCTACTGGCATGACGACAATATTTGAAACTTTCATTTTCATTATTCAAATACCACTGTTCGCTCAATATTTTTGCCAATAATACGCATGATTGTTACAGATATTTTATTAGTTAATATTGCGTATGATGCTATTTCTCACCAAGTCCTCTCTCTAATTCAGACATTACTGATATGCAAGTCTGGCAAAATCTCAAACATAATTGCCCACTGAAAAGAGAGAGAGAGAGAGAGAGAGAGAGATTGGAGATGGATTGTTTTGAAATATTACGGCTTTGTAAACTAACACTACAGTCTTAACTGTCTTCTACCTACACACTACACACACACCATACCACCCACACCACCTTTTCTCTGCACCATACCACTACCACTCTCTATCAGTCTGCAGATTCACATATGAAGAGAGAAGAGAGAAGAGAAGCATAATTTCTTTCTTCTCATTTCTCAAGAGACTGCCTCACAAGGCATTTTTATTTTTATGTTATGTTTGCTTTTTTCCCAATATACTATTTGTAGATCAAAAACAAATTTTATCTTTCAAGCAAACATTCGATTAAACCAGATTTCGAACATTTTTACGTTGGCATACGAGATGCTTCTTTGTTTCTGCTGATTTATTCAGAATATATCGTTTTTGATAACTGTAACAGACAGTTTATTGTTAATTGTAACTATTGATGATCTATTGTCCCTCTGACTTATTTATCTATTCAGTAATTTATATTTTTATTTTATGATTTTATTATAGTGAAAAATTCTCTGCACGAATTAAACCTCTGAAGATTTGCATTTAAAGTATTATGAACGGAGGGCTCAGAGATCGCCATAATCTGCCGCGTGCTTAGAGGCGAATCTCTCGCAGCAAGTTTGCTCATTTTAAACTCTTAGAGAAACTTGGTCTGCCGTTTGCTCTACTTCACAAAAGGTTATCCACAGAGGGCAAGAAAAAAGAATGAGGGCTTGACCTTATGATCCTCCTCACCTGTCATCTAGTTTTCTTATCTCATTTGTGAGAAATAAAAACTTACAACCTTTTGCCCGTCAACTCTTCTTGTCATGTGTCAGAAATATTCTCTCTCTCTCTCTCTCTACTCTCTCTCTCTCTCTCTCTCTCTCTCTCTCTCTCTCGCTCTCTCTCTCTATGCTGTGGAGATTTGAAGGGGTTAGGTGGTAAGGGAAACGGAGGGGAAGGGGTTTGGGGAGGGGGGAGGGAAGAAAGAGGTTGGTCTTCCAGCGTTAGACCCCTTTTCTTCCACTTATTCAGAACATTGACCAAAGCTGTGCGAGAAGTTATTCTTCTTCATTTGATTTCTTTTGATAGGAATCTTTCTTGCAATTGTTTTTTTCACCGTATTTTCTGGTTCTTTTCTGTCATATGCTTTGTTTCTTTCTTTTAGTTGATTCATCTTACTGTTTCTCATAACTTTCATACATATTGCCTAAACTAGAGATATTTTCAATGCGATTTACTCATAATGCAGACTATTCACTGTATTATTATTACATTATATTTTTTTCTTAATTTTCAGTCTCATTTTCCTCCATTTTATATCTAAAACAAGAGCATATATATATATATATATATATATATATATATATATATATATATATATATATATATATATATATATATATATTATACCTACATACCACACACACACACATGTATATATATACAGTATATGTGTATATGCACATGCTACCACTGATATTTTCCTTTCCTTTCCTTTCCTTGGAGTGAACGGCTCCAGAAATGTATGGCTTCTCCGATTTCTGAGAAAGCCTTTAGGGATGAGGTTGCTTAGCCCCAAAAGAAAATTTTCTGATGACTTCTTTCCTGTTTCCAGGTCGTTGTGTCTTCTCTGCGGGACTTCAAGGAATCTTGGCTCAGTCGTCTTGATATCTATAGTCGTTTAAAGAAGTATGGTATGTTAAGGCCTTTAAGACAAACTTTCTACTGGTTTACTTCTTCTATATCAAAACTTCTTTGTTCATCGCCTTTTTTTATTATTGTCGACGCCACAATATATGCCTTTATCTCTTCTGTTGCAGCGTAAATTCCTCTCTAAAACTTTCACTTCCTGTCTTCTTTATCAGTGACCTTCTGCAGAGTATCTCTTCCATGTCCCCTGCTTTTGCCGATGAGGCTTACTTTCGTAATCTACACTTCATCTAGTGTTGATTTCGTCGTCCATTAATCCTCATCCGTGATTTTCTAGGAATTGGGTCTCATAACGCAATCAAGTTCATTGCCTTTCTGACGCAAATAGTGCCTATTCATGCATCCTCCTTAAAAGGGAGTCTTATTTCTTTTTGGAGGGGATGTAAGTAAACCTCTGCGAGATTAAATGGCTCAAAATGCTACATTCCAGTTTAGAAACAGGTTTCCTTTTTCGTATGCTCTGGTTTCCTCTTCAGATTTTTAGAAAATAATGTTACCTTGGCGACCATTTTTGCAACGTTCTCCCTATGGGCAGTACTTTTCATGTTCCAGCTGACTAGTAGCGCCAGCTTTATCTTATCTGTCAATACCCATTTGGTCTACTACAAACAGCTTCTCTGTCAGCTATCTACAGCTACCTTTTCTGCTGGGGCCAGCGAGAGAGTCCTATTTTGAGGGTAGCGTCGTATACCTGCCGTGCTACATTACATCACTTTAGTCTATGGAAATCAGTAGTCCCAGAGTGCTAGGTTCAATGATAGTTGTAATCTATCTACTACCAAATCCTTGAACCCTCTTCCTGTTTAGGTCCCCTCATAGAGTTAAGACCGCACATGCATCCCAATTTTCATCGCTTTTTGGACCAGGTCAGATGAGAGTATTGAGACTGTAATGATACCCCTTGTACAAGCACAGACACACTCTCCAGAAAGATATACACACACACACACATATATATATATACATATGCATGAAAAACCAACATTTTTAGATGATGTTGCTACACTCATTCTTTTTTATCAGCCAAGCTGCATTCTACTTAAGTCCACTGCTTATGTCACCAGACATACTCACACACAAACGCACACACACACACACACACCCACAGACATATATATATATATATATATATATATATATATATATATATATATATATATATATATATATATACAGTGTATATGTGTATATATAATATATATATATATATATATATATATATATATATATATATATATATATATATATATATATATATATATATATATATATATATATATGTGTGTGTGTGTGTGTGGCTCAATGTGTGTGTGTGTGTTTAATGTGTGCGTGTATTAATGTCAATATTGTCATCTGACAGAGTCATACAGAACAAGTAAGAAGGATGAGGGATGATAAAAGGGGAGACAACTGTTTATGGAGAGAGATACATCTGCATCTTGGAGAGGGAAGAAAATAAGAACAGTATAGAAAGACTGTGGAGGGAGTGCATCTATCATTGATCCTAGTTCTCCTAGGACTACGCCAATAGGAAAGGAATGCTGCAAACAGGGTAGAACAAAATAATGTTAGTCTCTAATATCTGTGGGGAAGAAAAAACTGATGCACATGAATAATAAAAACTTATTTCTTAGCGAATTATGAAGAAATAAATATGTATAAAAGATAAGTATACAGCATTTTTACCTGACGTCCAGTGTAAGTACCTTCTATATTGAAAGCAATCTGTAGCATAAGTCAAGGTTTAACTGAATAGCGTAACGTATCTTTAAGTATAATCCTGATTTACGTTGACTTATAAAGAAGTCGAGTTCATCAAAAAACTTCCCGCTTTAAAATCCTCGATCTTCAGTCTGGTAGCGCGCGTGCATGTTTGCGTGTGCGTATGATTTTGTTTGTTTATCTAACCAAGATCCTCTTGTTAAAAAAACTTTTGTCTTTGAAAATATTCTCAGATTATTTGTTAGAATTTATGCCTTTTCTTAATTCAAAATTGACGGTATGGGTATATAGGAGTCATGAATCGCTATAATTTTTAGATTGACGAAAAATTGGGTTCTTGCTGTTTCAAGACAGTCTCACCAACTAAAGTACCATAGTTCATAAGTCACTGAAACAATTAAAATGTACTTAATCTGTTATGATAGCGGGGTGGGAATAATAGCAATAGTGGAATTATATATATCATTACAACAGACGATCAAACTCATGACAGAATAAAAAAATTACATAACTGCAAACTACAGAAATTAGTTGAATGCAGGTGATTTTTCGACATTTCTTCAGTGTTTCCACACTATGAATCTTTCAGCTTTAAATCTAATACATGCACTTTACTTTAAACAAGAAACCGACAACATCTCTGATGCCGCCAGTTTACGTTTCAACATAACCCTAATTGTTCACTAATAATGAATTTATTTCAATGCTTCTGTCAGTGCTGACTTAAGCCTGTCTGCCAACATGTAACATCCACAAAAATTCTAGCATTTTATACATTCCTTTCTCTCTCTCTCTCTCTCTTTCTTTCTCTCTCTCTCTCTCTCTCTCTCTCTCTCTCTCTCTCTCTCTCTCTCTCTGGCTGTCTCTGTCTCTGTCTCTCTCTTTCTCCTAATATGTCTGTTTTCTCTCTCTCTCTCTCTCTCTCTCTCTCTCTCTCTCTCTCTCTCTCTCTCTCTCTCTCTCTCTCTCTTACAAACACAGTTCTGAATAGGTCATCCCCTCTTTAAGATCTTAGATTTTCCGAACGTTTGAAGCTACACCTGATAGACCACACCGGTTTCATAACACAACTGCAAATGCCTCTCGCTCTGCTCTCCTCCTACGCTCATCAAATATTCATTACTTCCATTTCATAGGATTGTTCTTGACACTCGCTAAGCTAGGTTTTATAAAAATATTTTTCATATCTGAAATTCATTAAAATTATGTTATCTCTTATAATAATAATAGTGATAATACTTATCATTATTATTAAATTCCCTGGGACGAATTTTGTTTTCGTAAACAATATGAAATTTCATCTTATGAAGTCATAATGGTTATTCATAGAACTCTGACCCTACATTTTGATCTGAGTATACTTCTTAAGCTGGCTTTCATATTTTCACACTAAATGCAAAGACATCTACATAATATAACCTTTCCTAGAGTACTTACGAACAAAACTTTTATGGTTATACTAGAAAAATATCCGTAAAAAATTTGCAAATGTGTTGCTTGTTTATTAAATTTTTTATCAAAATTTTCTTTAAATTCTGATAAATAAGAAACAGATACGTTAAGTTACGATTGCATGTTCATGTTCCATAAATAACTCGGTCATTTTGTCAAATAAGACTGAATTTTAATTTTTAGTAGGACATTTGCACCACTGGCAGTTAAATGCGGAGCTCATTTCCGTAGATTGTCACACGTTCTATAAGACTTAATCGATGAGCACATATTGCTACAATTACTAAGATTGTGGTGCTCTTAAACCAGAGATTCTCAAACTGGGTGCCGTGGCTAGATCATCTCAACGAACGTTTGTAAAAAAAAAAGAAAAAGTTTGCAGCAGACTTCATAAAATTATTGTCAGCGTGTCTGCTCTAATCACGTTTATCTAATTCTTCTGATATGCTCTTTTTTTGTACAGTATATTTCTGCATGTACGGTGTACTGATTCTGGTTGGAGTAGTGATAATAGTTTATTCATTAAATAAGTTAATTCATGCGATACGATTGGGATGGTGAAGAAGAGTTATAAAGGTAATGATTACTTAACAGAACCAACAGATTTGAAAATATGCTGATAAAATGGCAAAACTTTGTCTTATTCATAGAATGTAAATGCTGCTCTACCCTTTACCAGGAATTCTGTAATAGGAGCCGCAATTATCTGCAATGATGTCTAAGTATAAAAACCAGGATTTTGACATTTTGCTAAGTGATTTCAGAATTACATAGATATTTCCGGGTCATATTTTTGTTTATATAAATTAATGACGGGGTTTTAAGCATTCCGTCGAGATGTAATTTGAACGATTACAGAAAACGATAATATTTCATAACCTTACTTCTCTCATTAACTATAACAAAAAGTATTCAACCTTTAAGGAGTTTATGTGAATACGAAAAGATAAGCAATAACAGCTACAGCTGAAAGAGTGCGCCCCTGTCTCACTGGGTGTTTCGCTTTTCTCCCGTCCATTTTAATGCAACAACACAGACATTAACTGACCTATTGAAGGGGTGACCAAATATAACAGACACGCCTCACTACTGACAGTAAATGCAGTTAAAAAGATAACACGAACAAAACCAACTACTTTCTTTGATTTTTCTCTGAGACTCTTCCTATTTTTCTCTCTATCGCTCCAAAAAAGCAAATATAATAACTTACTAGGAAAAAGGAAAACATGTCATGAATTCATCCTCCGGCCAAACTTACAACAAAACTCTCGTTACCTCAAATGGTGATCACATTTTATCCCCCCTTGTTTTCGGGTGACGGAATCGATGGGCCACTGTAAACTATTAAAAGTTGGGATGGAAGTTTTATAAGTGATCTTAGCGACCACCTCCTCCTCCCCGGACGACTCCCTCGTCTGTTCTACCAGCTATGATTTCGGGTGTGTGTTAGGTTTGAGACCTTAGCTTTTCATCAGTATCTTGGAACTCAGGAAGTCTTCCTGGCCCTCCAGAGTTTCAGGATCAGTGATGGGACACTCGGTGGTGTTAGTGACAATCCATAGTAATGTACATCCAGCAAACAGGAAGCAGTGTCTCTTTCACTGCACCAGTTTACAATGCATGTGCTGAGTGGGTGGTAGCCATTCGCTAGACCTGTCAACCAGATACATTCTGAGCAGAGAAGTGTAGTGGAAGACAGAGCTCAGTCAACGGGGGTCAGAGTAGGGTCCCTTCATATGGATGTCGTGAAAGGCTATTCAATCTTCTTGGGGCTCCATCGATTGACCTGTTTGCCACCCACCACAACAGGAAGCTCCAGGTGTTTTGCTCCATCATACCCAAGCCATGAGCTGTAGCAGAAGATGCCTTCCAACACCCACGGGACAACCTGGATGCTTACGCCTTTCCACCGTTCTGTCTGCTTTGTCTGGTGATCAACAGGGTAATGATCACTAGGAATCTCAGAATGACACTAGTGGCTCCCAAATGGCCACATGCCGCATGGTATCTGGACCTGCTAGCTCTTCTCATCGATGCACCGAGAGAGATTCCCCCCTGGAACAACCTGCTGTGTCAGCCGCACATAGAACAGTTCCATTAGTCCGTGGAGTCACTTGCACTTCATGGCTGGAGACTATCCAGCATCTCTTGCAAACAAGAGGTCTTTCTCACCGCACAGCAATAGAGATGTCTCGGCTGTTACAAGGCTATAGAAGCTGCCCTAGGCCTAGCCCGATACCTGAGAGGCATGGTGTCCTCTTAGTTGGGATCTCATTGCTAGTGAAGAGTTTTTTGAAAGGTCTTGCCCTCCCAGGGAACTCAGGACCCCTATGTGGGATTTGACTCTCGTACTCGGGAGCCTGACTCGTGCACCGTACGAGCCCTTATGAGAATTGTCAGACAGGGATCTGACCCTCAAGACCATTTTCTTTTTTAGCAGTGCACGAGCCCTTACAAGAGTTGTCAGACAGGGATCTGACCGTCAGGACCATTTCTTTTAGCCCTGGCATGGATGAAGAGTAGAGTGGAGCTGCGGACTGCATGGAGTGCGGCTCTCAGAGGGATGAGATGAGATCACCGGCTAGATTTTTGTAACAAGAATAGAATCCATCAGTCCCTGATGCCAGATTGATCTTTACGATCCTCTAGGGTTTTGTTGGTAATGACAGTCTGTTAGAGTGCTGCTGTGCTGTCTGGCGGACTCCACCATCTCCGGCCTGCAGTCATCAGCGACTCTCTGTTAGTACTGGCTCGACCAAGAAAGAGGTGTCCAAGAACACTATCTCTTTCTGGCTTCATGAGGCAATCAAACGGGAGCACTCTGCATCAGAGGACTCCGTACGTTCCGAGGCGGAGCTCACAAGGAGTCAGTTGGTCCTGACCACAGGAAGAATCATCACCATTTCCTCAGGTTCTGAAGGCTTAAGTGTGGTCTGACAGACCACTTTCACCTCCTTCTTCCCCTGCTAGATGTTGCCCACAAGTCCTGGACACTTTTCCTTGGGTCCACTGTGGTAGAAAGTGAGTAGCTGCGCAACAAGTTGTGCAGCTTACCCGGCCCTCTAAAGAGGACGGGTAGCATCTGCGCCCTAATATTATGCAGTTCTACGAAGAGAGTGTGTGTTTGGTGAGCTGGTCACTCTCCTCCTCTTTCCTCCAACCTTAACCTCCCTTGGGCAGAGGGTAGATTTTGAGCTATTAAGCTAAGCTGGAGACAATCTCAATGCCAGGTGAGTTTATATAACTGAGCTCTGTTCTTTATTCTGAATACATAGAAGCAAATTCTTCCCCTCTCTAGCAAAGGAGAGGGGGCGGGCAATAATGATCCATTTGGTTTACAGGCAGTCCGCAGTTATCGGCAGGGGTTCCGTTCCCGACGGTGTGACAATAACCGAAAATTGCCAATAACCAAAAAACGGTGATAATAGCACCAATCCCTGGTTATCAGCGATAACGAGATCCAGTGCATATCAGCGGCGAAAATCCTGCCCATTGTTATCACTAGACAAACACCGTAAAACAGAACTGTGATAAGTGGGACTGCCTGGTACATGAAGCGCATTGTCTGACACAAGAATTCAGCCTAGCATTTCTCAGATGATGTAGCACTATACCCATCTGTTGGAGAAAGTGCCCCAGAGGGTCAGCAATTGAACATGTAGTTCCAGTACTTCGTTCATTATGTCAGAACGTCTTCTTCATGATCTCTCAACCAAGAAGACTTAGGTGTGGTGAACACCCATCAGTTCAGAGAGACTTACTCAGCTTTCCTCCTCCAGAAATAAGTCTTCCATTACTAAAGACCAGGAGTTTGTATAGTATGTAGGAACAAACCAGATTTTAAAAGTGTTGTATTTTCCTAACTATACAAACCTGAGGTCTTTATAGTTCATCACCCACCTCATACCACACTCTCAAGCTGACACCAACACACAGGACTCCCACCCAGTCGTTTGGTAGTTAACTACCATGCCACCTTGTTAAAAGTTTAACGGCTGGTTCCAGCTGCGCTGAATTCATACAGTATAATAAAGACAAGGTTTGTAAGTTAGGAAAAATACAAATTACTTTTAAAGTTTGAAATATTTGGGGATGAACATACCAAATCACAGTTGATGGATATTCATTTTGTAGATTCTTCTGCTTGAAGTCAGGCAAGCCAGAATATATTGATTGTGGTGAAGTTGATGTAAAATATACCGCCAGCCTATAAATTGTGAAGACCATACAAGTTCTGACATGGGATGTTGAAGAGAAGAGTATTAGAAGACAATATACACTGTCTTGCAACTGCTGATGATTCTCCTTAGTACTTATGTCTTGCAAAGTATTTCATGAAAATCATCTCATAATGATAATGTAATAAAAATATGGATATTTATTTCAGGAAAATAACATGGTGATCAGTGCTTGTGCAGAATGTCAAGTACATATTCTCACTTGAGTCATCTCAGAATCCCCTTCAGGGAATCCATACGGAAGACCATACACTGAATGCCAGAGCACTTTTACTCACCTATATCATCTCAACACTGGCATGAGAATTCCTTCTGGAAACTGATACTTGCTCTGTATTTAAATGCATATGAGGAACTCTTACGGAAAACATTACTTGCATATCATATGTCAAAGAGAAGCTTTGCCTTTAAGATATCTCTGAATCCACATGAGAACTCTTACAAGAAAATATTCATTTGCCCTTTATGTCAAGAAGTTTTCTCATTTGAAGAAGTCTCAAAATACACATCAGCAAATCATGCTGGGAGAGAAATGATCACATTCTGAATGTCAAGTTATACACTTTTAGATAGCCTGAGTACACATGAAAATTCACTGGAGAGAGGCCTTTCACTAGCACTGAATGTCAAGGGTTTATCATTCCTCTCCTCTGGTATATGAGTATACTGGAGAGAAGCAGCCATTCACTTATGCAAAGGTTTCTCTCCATCCCACGTATTCTCAAAAAGGCATGAAAACTCATGCTAGATAGAAATTATTTATATGCACTGAGTGTCCAAGTAACCATTTCATTAGAAGCACCCCAAAATGCAAATGCAGATCATATAAGAAAAAAAGCCATTCTTCTGTAAATAGATTTATAATACTCATGAAGGAAAGATGCTGTTCATTTGATTGTCAAAATTAGAGTAAGTCTGGAATATTGGTAAGGCCGAAGCTGGTTTGAATTGTCAGTCAACTCTGGCCCGAATAAATGTGTTGATTCCCAAGCAGAATCCAGGGTGTTACTGTTTTTCTTTGAGACAAAATTGTGTCAAATGATCATTTGCATTGTGATATGTGTTTTCCCAGAGAATGCTTATTTTAGAGTTAAAAAAGCACATATGTACTGTTAAACGTAATTATTGTGATTCTATTGTATGTTTTATTATCAATGGTGCTATTCAGAAGATGTTTTTCTCAGATTTTTTTATTTTACTCAGAGCAGAGAAAATTCATCAGATCACAAGCAAGTTGAGTATTGTACCAGAACGTCCTGTGAGAAGTAGGCAATTGTTATGTTGTTAATCAAAGAGAAGAGAGGAATTTGGAGGAGGATACTGAAAACACAGATGAACTCTTTGCACAGAATCCAGTATTAAGTCAAAGAAAGCAGAACCAGAATTTTTCGACCATAGTGAATTTGATGTGAACTGGTTATCTGAATCTATTAAGTGTGAGGACAGCTCTCCAAGCTGTGATGAAGAAAGCAGAAAGAAGATTTGTATTGCAGAAGGAAATAGACATTTGGGTAGAACAGAAGTATTTTCAAGAGGAAGCAGACACAGCTAGGAAACAAATAAGATGTGCTGAATGCCCAAGGACAATTTTTCGCATGTTAGCAACCTGAAACCCCATGAACTCATGGGAGAAACCTTATAGATGCTCTGTATGTCAAAAAGGAGTTTTCTTTCTCAGTCATCTCAAAACACATGAAACTCATACAGAGGAGAGAAACCATATGCTTGCTCTATGTCAAAGGTTTCTATTGTCAAAGTCATCTCAAAACACACATGAGAACTCATACAGGAGAGGAAACCATATAAACACTCTATATGTCAGAGAAGTTTTTCTGTGTAGTTAGTCTCAAACACACATGAGAACTCATACGGAAGGAAACCATTCACTTGTACCATTATTGTCAAAGACGTTTCTGTCTTAAGTAATCTCAAAGCACACATGAGAACTCATACTGGAAGAAACCTTATAGTTGCTCTGTATGTCAAAAGAAGTTTTCTGAAACAAGTGATCTGAAAAAACATGTGAGAACTCATACAGGGGAGAGAGAAACCATACTTGCTCCATATGTCAAAGAAGTTTTCTCAATCAAGTGCTTTCAAAAAACACTTGAGAACTCATACAAGGTAAAGCCATTAATTTTCTCTGTATGTCAAAGCAGTTTTTCTGAATCATGCAATCTCAAAAAAGCAGAACTAATATAGGAAGAAACCGTTCAATTGCTCTTTATATCAAAAGTTTTCTGTAGTTCAAGTCACTTCAAAACACACAAGGAATTCATATTGGGCGAAACTGTATGCCAGTCTTTTCCCAAGTAGTTTTTCTAATTCTGAGAAGTCTCAAAATTACTTACAGTGGAAATCATTGTGAGGACATTCTCTGGTCCTGATGTAAAATGTTAGACAATTTCAAATCGCTGAGATTACATATGAAAATTCACTTAGTACAGTTGACCCCGGGTTCACTGGGATGGGGACCACAACCAGCGAATCCACTAAGATCTCCCCAGATACTTGACGCCCCCCTCTAGAAATGCTTATAACTGCCTATTTTAATAGTTCACAGGGCTTGAAATCCCCCTTATAACTGCCTGTTTTATGGTTTATCATAAAAAATATACTGTATTTAGTTTTAAAAGTATGAATATACAGTAATTAGTGAATATTTCTCTTTGAAAAATTCTGCAAATAGGTGAATTTGCTGCAAATGATGTGGATATATGTTCCACAGAAAAATCATGTCAGGTAAATTCACAAATCTTGAACCACACATAGGCAGGGGTCCACATTGTTGAGAGGCCAATCGTATGTCGCGGTTTCATGATTGTGGACTCACCTGTTCGCGGATTTCTCTGTCAGAACATATGCTGCTCACATTATTAAGCTGAAAAAGTCGCCGTCGCGTATATTTCACTGAGAAATATTCTAATACAATATTTTCATCTCATTTTCATGACTAAATGCACTTTTTGTGATAAAACTATTAATATACTCAGGTACCCAGGCAGTGCTCGAGTTACGATAATTCGATTTTGCAATGAGGTAAGCAGTTAATACTGATACAACAGTATTTATAAAATATTTTAAAATTTCACGTGGGCGCAGGCAGCAGCGTACAATCAGGCAGTGAGAGAGACCAAATTACAATAGACCAACTTCTTTTCCTCCATCTCTTTATCCGATCTTGTAGTTAAAAAGTAAAAGAATGATAAAGTATTGTTAATAATGTTATACACTTATAAATGTGTACAGCCATAAACAATGAACGAGAAAGCTGTTGTTTGCTTTATAACCGAAAATCAGATAGCAACAGCCGTTTTGCTTGTACTTCAACCATCGTACAGTAGTAAACCATTATCGTAGTTATAGTACAAATGACGTTAAGTAGAATAGGACTGATATATTTTTACATTATACCCTTATTCGGTATGGATAAAAGATTGGCAGGAAAATATACTGCTAAATTTAAGCTGAAAGGTGTAGCTGAAGCTGAGAAAACAATGTTCAAGCTGCTAATGACTATAAATTATCGTGCATCGGCAACATGATGAAACTCGACCATAATTAAAATTGGAGAGAAAGCATATTAATCAAAACTACTGGGCATGAAAGAACACAGTACTGCTATTTTTATGCTGATAAATGATAAATACTTAGCTCATATTATGATGAAATCAAATGAAAATAGCTATGAATCGATTTTTTTACATGAGCAAATGCACTCAACGGCTGTCATCTGTTAACGAAAAAATAGCTAAATTAAGTTCTGACTAGATATATTAAATTTATATTCAATTAATGTGTTGACATATTAAACTATACCACTATATAATAAAAAAGTATAAATTTATTATTGCATATTTAGAGCAAGTAAAATAGTCAAAATAACAATAAACTTACAGTAATGTGTTCCAATAAACATGATCTCTATAAAATCTAATATAATATAAAATAATACAAGATATATAGTATAAAATGAAACAAGCACGTTAAAAAGAAAGAAGATTGGATACAATGGTAAGGCATAACATTTTAAAGATCCATGAAAAAACTGCATATTCATTATGTTGATGATTGTACAGTACATGTGAATAGAGTACGGTATAATGTAGGCTAGACTACTGTATGTGTATACAATATACCATATTGTAGATGTGAAAGCTAATTCTTGTTTTGTTATTCGAAGATTTCTCTTTGTATTGAATTATCATAAGTCACTCTGCATGAACCTCAGGGATTAGCTGATATTAATGAATTGGTATACCGTGTGTATAGAGTATGCTTATAGTGTAGGCTAGGCTACATATACAGTATATACATGGTACTGAATACCCTAAGTGTGGAAGCTAGGGTGTATTCGAAGATACGTTTTTCCAATAAACAATGGTTATTTTGAACTAACATCATAAGTAGGATAATACATAACAAGTGTTTTTAGTTTTTTGTGTGTTTGAACTATCAAAGTAGGCAGTTCTAAGTGTTTTCAGAAGGGTTCTAAGTATTCGTGGATTTTAGCTATTCGCGGGGGTTGGTGTGGTACGCATCCCCCGTGAATATGGGGGGTTTACTGTATACCTTTGCTCTCAAAAACCTTATGAGAACCCATATTGGAAAGCCATTTACGTCATGAATGCAAAAGGAATTATTTTGAATCGGTGTCTTAAAAGGTGTGTGAAGACGCAAACTAGAAAGAAGTCATATATATACTGTATGTGCATGGTTCCCAAAAAGTTTTTTCATTAGATCCGCTCCTGGAAGTGAATGTGTTAACTCGGAAGAAAGATGGCTAATTTCTTTCATTACAGTGTTAAATAGTATTTCTCTTGCAGATTCATGACATGTGAGAGAACTCATGGAGGATAGATGTTGTTCTTTTACTGTATTGTGTTATTTCTTTTGTCTTATAATCTCCAAATCTGGTAGTTCTGAATGCCAAAATAGTGTTTTATATAACAACTTACCAAGTAGTTACATTGCTATAGTTTTTTATTAACTGGCAGCTAAATTTTTAAGTCATGGTAGCGCTACTTTTGTTTTAGTTAGGTATTTGACCCTGCCCAATGTCAGGGTAAAGAGGAACTAGTCCAGCAGAAGAGCTCCAGTATGTTTCTGCTGCCGGTTGATAGCTGTACTGATCCTTAGCAACATTGTATTTTGGAGTTCTTTAGCTTCTCAGTTGGTCATAGTTACAACAATTGGTGAAGTATTCTCTTTATGGTAGCCTTTTAGGCATATTTAGACAGCGTCAGGTTCTTTTCCAGACCTAACTACCAATTTTGACTGTTATAATTCTGATCTTAGACATTCTAAGCTTTGTTGACTTTTGACTTGTCGGCTATGTCTGATTCTGGTTCCCAAAGGCTGTAATACTAGGATAACTAAAGCCCGTTAAGACCTGCACACTCTCAAGCACATCTTGTAGGGATAAAATTTGATACCATGAACTTGACTTGTAATGAATGTGAACACTGGATGTCAAAATGTGGAAAACTTTAGTCACTTATCAAAACTGGACAGAAACAAAGAGGAAGAAGCTGTGCTAGAGCCAATAGTAAGACGTTAGCTAGTCAGGTTCCTGCTAAGTTTGTGTCTGAGAATGTTTCTTTACCTTTTATTCCTCCTAATCCCAGTTCTCATCCTGTTCCACTATCTCCTCTCCTCGGCTCCCTTACTCCCAGTCCCGCACCATTGCCAGCCTTGAGTCAAGAGTTAATAAGAAATTTGAGTTCTTAGTGAATATCATGGAACAGATAGGCACTACAGTGAAATTTTTTATGCAGTGTAAAGATGTTGGTGAGAAGATCCAGTGGAGGAGGTGGCTGTCTGTCCACCGATTCTCTGAAACAAGGTCTGGCAAACTCCTAAACCTGGAGGCAGTTGGTAGCCCAAAGGAGGTCGGTGTGGTCTGCCCACAGGCAGTCGCCCTGCAGTTGGTCCTGTTGCCACTTCCCAGGTCACGACAGAGCGCCACTGCAAAGGCATCTCTATGGAAATGAGTCATCTTTCTTCTAGTCTTTCTTCAAGTGAGTCAAGTCCCAGACTCCAATGGCATTTTAAAGAGAAATCTCATCCTTTGAAGAGACATGCTACTGATGTGTCTCTTTCTTCTGCAGTTCCTGTAAAGAAGCCCAAGGAAACTTCTCTGCTCAGCTGTCTTGCAGTTTTAGGGACAGCTGAACATTTCTCCCAGAATCACCGGGAGTTAGAGGACAGCTGTCCAACAGTTAAACATCTAGTCCCTTCTATGGCGCTCATCTTCAGCTAGGATGCGTGGACGACCCCCATCAGTGGCGCCACAGTGTTCTTCTGGAATTAGGAAAGTAACTGAGCAACCTTCAGCACCCGAGCTTCCTGCTCCAACTACAATTATTGACATGGGACTCCCTCGTGCTTCCGAGCGCCCGTTGCTTCTGTTCCCTGGGCCCAGATCTGTTGTGTCACGTTAGACCTTTGGCGCCAGAGCATCTGTTGGTGCCAGGTGCCCATCAAGCGTAGCGCCCACTGGAGCCAAACGCAGTGGTGCCAGAAACTCTCCTTGACTGGGCGTCTTTTTATTAGAATGTCTGGTTCTTTCCTAGCATGGCCCAAGCTGTCTGTGCATGGCACAGTTTGGCTCCTGAGCTTGTTTGTCTTCTAAGTGCCTTATGTCTGCAAGGCCCTACCCAGGCTCCCTGTGCTCCCTGTTGCTTCTTTTGTCTAAGCTCCTGACGCCTCCTGTTTTGGGGTTTTCGATCCAGCCACTTCCCAGCTGCCCCTTCATCCTCAGTGTCTGGCCGGCTCAACAAGCTCCCACAGTAGTGGACCCTTCCTTTCTGTCCATTCAGCCTTGGTTAGATAATATTTTGAGTTAATTAAAGAGCCCACTTCAACACCTCAACCTCTTGCGGGAGATGTCCCCATTTCTTCAGAAGAGGAAGAAAGTAGACCTGTAACTCTGCCAACTGCTTATGCTTCGTTGCTAAGGTTTTTGTTGGCAGCATTTCCTAATTTCTTCTTGCCTGCAGCTCCGGTTTCCCCAGTGTCTACATATTTAGTGGACATCCACCGTTAATTCTCTGAGACTCCCTAAGATGGTACTGTCTTCCTCTGCCAGAAAGGCTCTCTCAAAGGGAGATATCACAATGTACATAACTGGAGACACCCTCCCTCGGAGCTTCTGCCTCCCTCCTGGGGGACTTCTCCAGTCTGATAGATTTGTCCCGGAGGTTGGCTTTCAATTCTGCAGAGATCCTGTTCTCGACTTCGGAGCTAGACCATTGGATCAAACACCTGTTTAAAGTTTTCGAGGTGCTTAGTTTTTTTAGATTGGGCAGTAGGTGCCCATGTTTGCAAGATCAAGGATTGTCCTCATGTCCTGAAGGACTACACCTCAGATTTTTTGGGTGTTATCTCTTGTCTTGACAAGAGTATAAGGGACGGATCTATGGAGCTGGCTTCCCCCTTTTGCGATGAATATTTTTAAAGAAAGGGGCTGTGGTGTTTATATACCACTATAGGTGTGACCCTTTCACAGAAGTCTGTCTTCTTTATTCCCCTCACTGATAAACATTTGTCCCCACGAATCTACAGTTCTTCAGATTTCTTCTGACCTTCAGAAGGAAGTAGCTCCATTGGGACCTCCTTGCTCAGTCTGTGAAGTGCCCTAGAGAAACCCCAACATACTCCTCTAGGGCGGTTTCCCGTCCGACCTCAGCCCTTTCGTGGTAGGGACAGGCAAAGAGGCTTTCCCAGACTGCGTGCTAATGCCCACTTCGCCTCTTGAGCAATCAAGAAGTCCTCCTCTAAAGCTCCCTTACGTAGGTGAGACCCTCAAATCCTCTGTCACGCCAGGAAATAGCGTTTGTCGCCTTTGGCAATGATGGGAAGCGAGAAGAGCAGAAACCTGGATTGTGGAAGTTTTGAGGGAGGGATACTCCATTCCATTCATATGGAAGTCTCCTTTGACCAGCTCGCCAGTCATATTGACGGCCTACTCAGTAGGCTCCAAGAAGTTTTCCGCCCTCTCCCAAGAAGTGTCTTCCCTCCTCGAGAAAGAAACCATTGAAGTGGTCGAGATACCAGCTCTCAGGGATCCTACAATCGGTTGTTTGTAGTCCCCAAGGCCTCAGGAGGCTGGAGGCCAGTCCTGGATGTAAGCCCCTGAATTTGTTTGTCCAGAAAACCAAATTCAAAATGGAAACGAGCCAATCTGTCCTAGCATCCATTCGTCAGGGGGATTGGATGATTTCAGTGGACATGAGGGACGCATACTTCCATGTTCCAGTTCATCAGGACTCAAGGAAGTTTTTAAGGTTCATTTTCAAGAACAGGGTGTATCAGTTCAGAGCCCTTTGCTTCGGCCTAGCCATGGCTCCCCAGGTTTTCACGTGAGTGTTACCCATAGCGAAATGGTTACATATGGTAGGGGTCAGCATTTCGCTTTATCTGAACAGTTGGCCCCTTCGTTCTCTGTTGAAGGAAGCATGTACAGAGGACCTGCAAAAAGACCTTTCCTCTAGTGGGCCTGTTGATAAATTTTCAGGAGTCATAGCTGACCCTTCTCAGGAGATAGCATATTTGGGGATGAGGATAAACTCTGACTTTTCGGGCTTTTCCTCCCCCCCAGGGATAAAGCCTGCCTTCCAGAAAGTGGAAAAATTCCTCTCCCTTCAGTCGTGCTCTGCAAACAACTGGATGGGCCTTCTAGGGACCCTCTTCCATAGAGCAATTCATTGTCTCTGGAAAACTGTACATGAACTTTCAATTTTATCTATGAGCCAATTGGAGCAGGAAGAAGTTTCTGGATTACTTGTTTTCCAGTAACTCAGAGTAAACAGGACCTGCTGTGTGGAAATCAAGGGACAGACTGTCTCCAAGGGAAGTCTCTCCTTCCTCTGAGCCCCAGGCAGCATTTTACTCCAGACACTTCAGACCCTGGTTGGGAGCTCTCCTGGGAGACAGGGAGGCCTCTGGAACTTGGACTCCAGAACAGAGCAAATGCCATGTCAACATAAAGGAGTTGCAAGCAATTCACTGAGGATTACAAGAGTTTGCTCTGGACGTGTTCGGAAAGATTGTGACAGTCCATTCGGACAATACCATGGCACCGTCTTACATCAAGAAGCAAGAAGGGACACACTTTTACCCTCTGTGAGGCATTAAGAACTTTTCTCTTGTGGGTGGATCGAAACCAAACGAAGATCCTAACCAGGCTTATTCAAGGGAAATTAAATGTTGTAGCAAACGAACCTGTACAACAAGTGCTCCCTACAGAGTGGACTCTGGATCCTCTAATATGCCTAAAACTTTTGGAAACTGTGGGAAAACCAGTTTCTGAATCTGTTCGCAACATAAGAACTTTTCATCTTCCTCTGCATTGTTAAGCTGGCCCCAGATCTGCAAGCATGGGCGACGGATGCAATGCTCTTATCAAGCTATACGGAATCATCAAATGTAACAATGACTCTAATAGCTCATTTTGGCCAGCAGAATTAGTTCCCAGACTTGTTAGAGCTTTTGACAGACTTTCCAGGCTGTTGCCTCAGAAACTAATTTACTCAAACAACCGCATTTTGAACCCAGTTCCACCAAGGGCTGTCCAGGAAGCTGGTGCAGTCAGAGGATTTTCAAGGTCAGCTAAGGCGCAGTTGCTCAATGCAGGCGCCAGTCACTTGAGTAGTGTTTATCAAGCCAAGTGGATTAATCTTCCATTCATGGTGCAAACCGCATAACATCTCATCTTCTAAGACAAGTGCTTTGAAATTGTGATTTCTTGCCTTATTCCCCAAGATCTTCTAGGGTGCTATCTTCCTCAACTATTAAGAGAGGTACAGAGCAATGTTGAGCTCTGTGTTAGTAGAGGGTGGATCTATCTCAATAAGGATTTGTCCCATCTTATAAAGTCGTTTATTTGACCAAATGTAAGGAAAGAAATTAGTAGCTTGGAACTGGCCATGGTCTTAAAATGGTTGTCAGACCTGTTTTTGAACCTCTGAGTGCAATCTCTATGAGATATTTAACAGGAAGACTGTTTCTGTGCATTGGCTACATCAGCATGTTGCGAGGTTGCAAGCATTAGATAAGAAATTGGTTTCTCTCGGGGGTAATGCTATTTGTTCGTTACTCTTGGGTTTTTTTGCGAAAGAATAGGGCCCCTTTGATCTGTGGCCTCGTTCCTTCTCTATCAAAAGTCTGGTAGATGTCTTAGGAGCCTGAGGAAGAGGGAAAAGACCCTTTGCCCTGTAAGGCACTTAAATTCTACTTACAAAGAACTGAATAGATTCATGGTGCATCGAGGCAACCTTGAGTGCTCAGTAAGAAAAATCCCCTTTGTGTCCTCTCTCCCGAAAAATGCCTGGCATTTTCTTAAAATTCTTATCATAGGCTCATTCGCAGTTTAAGAATGATGACTTACCATTAGTGAAAGTGAAAGCACACAAAGTGAGAGTGGTAACCACGTCCATGGCTTTTAAACATAATTTGTCTCTTTCCTCAATTATCCTGACATAATGGAAGTGTATTGGTCAATATTTGCCTCTCATTACTTGAGCAAAGTCGAAACTATATATGAGAATTGCAGTACCATAGGTCCATTTTCCAGTTGCTGGAATGGTGATGGGAGAGGAGTGTAGGAAGTAACCCTCTTTTTCTTTGAAATAAGGGCGTTGAGCATGGGAGCCTGGGAGACTATGTACGTGGGTTCCTCCAGTTTGTTTCTGTTGGGAGAGTGGTTTTGAATTTACGGTCTAGGCATTCGTTGATTACTCTGGTTGTTTTTATGTGTATGGTACTGGCCCAGGGCAGGGGCAACTTTTTAATTCTTTATCTGCAATCGGAAAACTCCTTTGCAGTAAAGAATCCCACTAAGTAGCAGGCTCTTCCTGGCTATATTGCCATGGCTACTGGTTGAGATGAGCGCCAGCAGAGCCAGAACTCTCCTGTGGCAGCTCTCTCGCATAGGTAAGAGACAGCAAACATTTTACCAATGTTAGCATTTCTTCTATTCTCATTTTCATTATAATTTTTAATGTGTTTGAATAGATGAGCATTCCATCCTTCCTCCTTCATTGTGGGATTCAGATATGTAATTACTTAGTAAGTTGTATATAAAATTGACATTTTTATAATAAAATAAAATTTTTATATGCTGTACTTCTAGTAATTACATGATGAAGCTCCCTCCCTCCTCCCCTCGCATGGATAGGAAGGCATAAACATGTTGAGCTCATTTTGCTGAACTAGTTCCTCTATTACCCTGAAAGTGGGTGGGGTTAGTTGCCTAACCAAAACAAAGTAGTGCTACTGCGAATTTCAGAAATTCTAGGTGCCGGCTAATAGAAACTTCTGGCTGTGTAATTTGGTGAGTACTATAACTTATTTTTATTACAAAAATGTGATTTCAAGAATGTCAAAATGCAAAGCAAGTCATTCATCAGAGATGATGTTCGGTTATGATAGGTATGTTAATTTTTGCACCTCAGGAAGTAAATTGTACTGGATGTGGAGATAATTATTGTGAACTTATATGCAAAATCTATAAAAAGGCAACTTAGGAGTATAAAAAGGAAAAAGCCATATTTATATTTTTAGGGTCCGTTAGTTTTACTGAAGTTATTCTGATTCTGCGTTATGGTAGTGTTGTTGAGAGCATTTTTTCTGGTGATATTTCATTTTATTCAAAGTATTCCAAATTGAAGAAAATTGTAGATTCTCATAGAATTGAGTTTGTACTTAAGATATCCTGTGAAAATGGAAGCTGAAAATTCATTATCATTGCTGTTAATCAAGAAGGAGAATTTGGAGGAGGATCTTACTGAAAAGCACAGATGAAATAACTTTTACAGGTCCCTATTAGAAGTCAAGGCAGAACCAGAACAGTTTGATCATAGTGAATTTTATGTGAAATGGTTGTACTGTGTAACCTTTATACAAAGGTATAAAATAATTTTTTTTTTATAATTGTACTCATTGAACACTGTTCCATGATAGGTTAAGAAATGTTCTGGTGTCTACTTCACTATTCTTGTTCCCATGTACTTTTGTATGATTTCTAAATTGGAGTGGATTTTGTCATTGGTTGACCACTAATTTTTCTTCCTTTTGTTATCCGGCAATATGCATATGCACTTGTATGGTTATAGCTTGAATATTTCCATGAAATGTCATGCATTGTGGAAATAAAAAGAAGATTTATTTTTCATTAAACAATAAAAATTAGGTGCAGTTTTATTTGATTACTTTTTGATATGTTCTCTGTGTTAATATTCTGCAAAGATTGTGATACAGCATTAGTAAATCCTAATGCTTTGTGTTAGCCCACCGGACACAGTGGATTGACTAAACTCTGTTTGTTCCTACACAAATTCAAACCATCGGTCTTTTACACTTGAGTATGCTTCATCTCAGTTCAAAATGGCCGTTTAACTTTCAAACAAGATTGTAGTTGGGTAGTTAACTACCGTCCAGCTGAGTCCCGCCTGCCCCAACGGTAAGCATCCACATTGCTTTCAGCTGCTGTGCGATGAGAAGCTGTCTACCTATAGTCCTGGGGCCCAAATGGAAGACCCCACCATATTTTGAAATTGGTAGCACCCCTACAGAAAGGTTTGACAATTTTATATGAAGTAATGGACCCTAAAGTACATTCAAGAGGATGTGGTCATCTGCAGTGACAGCATCAGAAATATGAGCGCTTTTCCATATCATGTAATACTTGTCCCGGTAAATGTGCTGAAATGGTGTGAAACTTCAGTCGACTTTCACATTCATATAATTTTAATCTTTTTTTGCATCCCAAACTGTTATAATTTACATTTAACAATTACAAATATTTTCTCTGCTTAATTAATTGTTTAAATATGTCAGTGGCACCTCAGCAGTTAGGAAAATGGTGAACTTAGGGATAATACAGTGATATTACCCAGCTGTAAAATACGTAATACAGTGTTATCTTTAACCTTCGGTATACCTTGCTTATTTTGTGTGTGTATTTGAGAACTAGATCAATTTTGACGTAATGTTACAGAATTGATTTGTGAGAGCTGGAAGATCTTCTGTGAACAGAAAAATGCTGCCATCGCAATTGAATACCAGTGAGGCAGGTTAATTTTATCATTTGCTAGGAATGAGGTTGAATTAAAAGCATTAAAAGTGTTTTGTAGCAGTAGTAGTAGTAGTAGTAGTAGTATGAATGATGGAATTGCAGCTTGGTTATGATTTGCTGTGATGGTGGTGATATAATCTTTATTTTTCATTTAGGTACTAACAATCGAGAAGCATCTTCAAGATGGTGAGATTCTAACCCTCCTGCCAAGAAAATCTACGCCTGACTACTGACTGATCCAGTGTGGTCTGTCAAAGATCAGTACAGAGCTTGACAACCGCAACTACAGTGGACTGAAACTTAATTTCATGAGTATCCTTTCAAAGGAAAACCATGTTTATCGGTTTGCAGCCCTTGAACACTAATTATGTAGCTCACCTGCTGGGTATGTTATCATCCACTGATGTTATCAGGAACACTAGCAGAGCAAATGTGGAACCTTTTGAAGTACTGGTTGTAAATAAAGATGAGAAAGTAAATTATCGACAAAACTGGTTCTTGTTCGAGTTCCAAGGGTCGACGATCAACATTTCAGCCTGTTAGGTGGGATTTATGTATAGTATGTCAGAAAGTCTATCACAAAAAGGACAAAAGTCTGTCAGATTTTAACATTCAAAGGTCAAGAAACACTGGTTGGTGCTGTTGAAGCTAGGCAAGATGACACTTTTAAAGGGAATATGGCTGGATGTAGTGCATGTAAACAAATACCACAAAGGCTGCCATGCTAGTTATATCCAGCGGAAACAATACAAAGGCAGAATTTTATTGCCTGCTGATAAGGGCGAAGAGTGTGTGTACAACGTATGTTTCTCAGAACTGCTTGCAGAAATAGAGAATGACCTAATCAACAGAAACGCATTCTTATGTCTTATCTAACTTGCAACAATTTAGGGATATTTTGTAAGACAAAATTCCCCAACAGTGAAATAACAGGTGAAAAACTGAAGAAAAGACTAAAAAAAACATTGTGGTGAGCAAATTGTTTTTCAGCAGTAGCATGATCCTAGCAAACCTGAGCTTGTGTATAGCAGTGCTGCATCCTTGGAAGATGTAATTAATGTAGCTTCCGAGTTGCGTTCAAAGCTACAGTATGAAGAAGAAAATCTTCTCTCAGTCCCTGATGGTAAAGATGACTATTCCCCAGCATTGGTGCTGTTTCATGCAGCCAGAGAGTCCTCTGTTCTGAACTCAAAGTGTGAGGACTGGATATCAGTCCATTTGATAATTCAATTCTCCAGTTTGGAAAAGCAATGGACTTAGTTCCTTGACAATGTGCACAAATTCACAAATGGGTTTTCAAGGAGATACTGGTAACAAAGAAGCTATTGAAGGCCGGCAGTACTTTAGTACCAGCTGCTAATAGAGGACACTTCTGGACAGTGTTATTGATGGGCCAAGACTTCCATTCTTAGTATCCAAGGTGCAACATACATAAACATGTCGCACTTGCAATGTCCATATGACACTGACAGGATCAAAACAAGTTGTGCATGATTTTTGGTTGTTTTGCAACTGTCAGTTATGGTTGAGAAATTGGCTGTATTCACAGAAATGTACCAGCATGAAAAGCTGTAGGAGACAGCATGATCATTTCATCAAATATACAACATGGTGGTTTGTTCAGTTTGCTTCAATGCAAGTGATATAAATGAAGAACTTTGGATGGCAAGCTCACAACTCACGCCACATTTATGGTAGTATATCAGCATCAGACTCTCTAGTTCCCTGAAGTATATTCAGCAGAAGTCAGGACCCAGGGTCAGCAAAGCAGCACTCAGACAGTGCTTGAAACATGCCAAAATATTTAGAATTACAATCTACAGCAACGCTAACTTCCCAGTTTTGAGTGAAGTAAAGTGATTGGTACACTGATACTGAGCCTGCCAAGTAGCACAACATAGATCTGTGAGGTTTTCCAACCAAGCTATTTGAAGTCGAGTTTGAAAAGGCAACTTCTCAGCAGATACCAGGATGGACTACGTTGTGCTGATGATTTTCAACTATCATGCACTGCATTAACATCCACTGGGTACTGTCTATGCTGACTGCATACCTAAGCCAGAGTGAGACGTTTCCGATGAAAAAACGTCTCTAAGATGTCTAATCACTTAGTCAAGATTTCAGTATCTGATGTTTGATAAGGCTATCTGTAAGCCAAGGAGAGATTCAGTGGAGATGCCTGAGGAATTTGATAAGACAGTCTTGCATATGGGGTTTCACATAGCACCAGACATTTTGCAGTGATTGGATAGAAATAAATGTGGCCTGGAAGACATCCTCATACAATCACGCATATGTATGGTAGTAACACAGTAAGTAATCTGTTGAAAGGCAAATCATACAATCGTGAAGTGAGAGCCCTGGAAAGCTTATAATGGAGGCTCTGTCCTGGACTTAGAAACGAGCATTCAGCAAGTAGGCACAAGACAGTGTGTTAGTAGATTATGATGTGAACTTCATCAATAGCAAATAAAAAGGTGTCTAAATGCAGTCAGACAATAATCCTACAAATATATGAGCTTTTCCAGACCCTGAAGAATGTGCATAATTCCTGCAAAGATTCTGCAATGTTGGAAAGAGCAAATGTTTTTGGAATTTATGCAGTAAGATAGCAATTTTCATAATGTATAAGTTTGTTATTAATGAAAAATAGTGTGTGTATTTGTCAATACATGTATTAAGTATACACAGGGCAGTATTTTATGTCGCGTTTTCTGATTGCACGAACTAGTTAAACTGACACCTATGAAATGTAGCTTTTCATGTGCAAAGAGAGAAAGCCCTGTCCATATGCCAAGTATGGTTTTTATGTTGGCATTAACAGTCCTTGCACATAGAGACAGTGAGAGTTCACTTCGCCATTTTAGGGAAAGCTGGGTTTAAGCATTCGGTGGATGTTCAACTCGCCTGACACATTGCTTCTGTATGACGGAAGCATGGGAGTAGCGTGATCAACGGTGAAAACTTAGTGATCGCGATATCTGTATTCAGGAACTAAGTTCACACATGCGATTGAGCCACCTATGTCATTATAGGTTTACCTTCGCACCAAACATTGGTTGTAGCTATACTAACAAGTGAATGTGTGCATTGATGTGTTCTCATGCACTTTATTAAGAGGAACTATAGAATGTCTGTTATTTAGTTCCAGGCCTGATAGTTACTCGCTCCTTTTGGAGTTGTGTAAATAAGTCTGCTACTGTGGGGATGGCTTCCCAATTGCTATAGAAAATGAGTAGGTGCAACACAAACAATTGTCTTTTTCAGACATTATTAGAGTCATATTTTCCATTGCAGTGAACCTCTCTTTCCTTTGGGTATTTTATTATTGTGCATTTTGTTTTCACATGTATTTTTATGCACATAGACAGGATTTAACAGAGCAACTCTTGGGCAGAATTCTGGTTGGGTCCTGTGAGGACATTGGATGGGGAGATGGTGTATTTTACTCGACTATATGACGTTTATGTTTAGAGTGATCAAGTCCATTTTACTGATATATTATTTGGCGACAGGAATTCCTGTCACTGGTGATTTTGGTCTAGAATTTTGAGTTCGATTGATTTAAATAGTTACTCCTCTAATTTTGAGTCTTTGTTTTCTTTAATGATTATAACTCATAGCTTTGCTTGATTATGCTTTGTTGAATTTCAAATAAAGTGTAGCTTTTTATCGGCGTTTTTAATTCAGTAAACATGGCTGTTATGCTTTCGTTGAATTTCCAGATGAAGTCTAGTTTTTATATCTCGGCATTTTTAATTCGATAAGCCTTAGTCTTTGTTCGATGCAATGTTATAGAGAGAGAGAGAGAGAGAGAGAGAGAGAGAGTGCTCCTTGGCATTGTGCCAACTGAATACCTCTTGGGAGTAAATTTCATTTTAATCTCATAGAGGTCGTAAGACATCTCATCATCTATACTAGATTGTATTTTGTGCCTTTGCAAACTAACTAAATTTGTTCACTTGATTGGGAGGTCCAACATGTGAATAAGGTACTTGCTAAAAGTAAAATACAAAGGGTAATCATAAATGATAAATCATAAGAGTATAATTTGATATCTGTCTGTATGAATCAGTCATTTGAATATGTGGTAATGTGATCATCCATTAGGTTAAAGAAGTGCGTTCTCAACACCTTCAACTCCCCATATGGACATGGGTAAAACACTATAGTAAAATCTTGATAATACCTTTTTTTCAACAAGAGAACAATTAGCTTAGATATTGATATTTTGCAATAAAGTTCATCTTGATTTGTGCTTGGATTTTACTATTAGCAGTCTCTGAACAACAAAGGTACATTCATAATTTTTTCACATGCACAGAATCTTGTTTTTCAGAAAGAGGTACAAAAGTCTGACTTTGCCATGCCTCGCTGCCACCTTAGAAGTCTACATGCACCCTAAATAAGCTACCAAGGGACACATCTACCCAAACTAAACAGCTGTTGCTTCCTGTAGGCGGTTTTAGCGACCATCCAAAAAAGCTAGCTCAAGGCCCCAGGACTTCTACTCTCTGCCCTGCTTGCTGTTTCACTTTATTTTTCCCCAGTGGGGTCTTTCTGTGTTCATGATTTATTGCATGATTGTGTTTATATTTTATTTATAATATTGCAGCTGGCCTGAATCATCCAAGCCCGAGCAGGAGGGTGGTGCCCAGCATGTATGGCCTGGTACTGCTTCTAGACCATGTACGCATTACCACTCCCCAGTTGATGTTGACCCTTATGTCCTTGCACTAGTTGTAGGAGCTATGACTATCAGGACTCTATGTGTGACAAGTGTTGGCTCTGGTCTCCTGTGCAGTGGGTGAAGTTTTTGCAGAATGCAAGAAGAAAACTTCCAGGGTGTTGTCGGGGGTAATACACCTCCAATGACATATTGATTTTATGTGTTTCTTCCTCTTTCCTTCCTCCTGCGAGTTCCCTACTTCTTGTTGTCACTCAAATGCAGGGGAACAATCTCCCCCTTAGGGTGTTTTATTTGCCCGTCAGGCTGGAAGTCAGCGTTGGGGGTGGGTGATCAGGACAACCTCTGCTCGGTGGTCTCCATTCATTCTGTGGGGGAGGTATCCCCCTTTGGAGCGGGAGGAGAGTGCCACCCCTAACCCAACTTTTGCGTCTTCAGAAGACTGAGAAATCCAGGAGATGTAGCTCTGGGCCTCTCAGGTGTTCCTTTTGAGATGTTCTCTTGCCCTTGTACTTAAGGCTTCTGCATTCTCTGGAAAAGTTTCACAGTTATTCTGTCTAAGCATTACACTTCTTGCAGAAACTGAATTGGAGTATAAAAAGCCGGGTGAACCACAGATGAGCCTTTGGAAGGTGGCTATCTTATGCCTGCTTACTCCATCAGTGCTTTCTGATTACAGTGGCTAAGGAAGTGACGTTCTGTAGACGTAATCAGCTGGTTTTGGCCTCTCCAGCCTGATTTGGTAATTGCCAATAGAAATCCTATTATAGCTGCAGGCTCACAAGGTTCAAGTGAAGGGGAATGAAGCCTACCTTAACAGTATCTCGCTCAAGCAAACTGCAAGTAAAGAAAAAGAAACAATATGAATCAGACAATCATACACTGACAAACACACAAAATAAGAATAATAATAAAAAACATCACAATGGTAAAAACAAAAATTCAGTCACACAAACCCAAACTTCTAAATGCCACCACACTCCCCCTTATTAAAATAAAGGAAATCTAATTTCCTTTTCTTTTTCTTTCAAAATCTCTTTCTCACTACCTATTCATACTCCAGAACTGGACCTTGACTTTGCGTGCGGCTCTCATTCCTACCTCTTCTTTAACACTTCTGCTCCAACTGCATTAGACTCACCCAGCCTTGGCTCTGAACCATTCATAACCTCATTCAAACTCACGGAGACTTTTAAGTCTGCTTCAACCTCCCACTAACACATGAAGTAAACTATAATGCACTATATTCTCCACTCAGCCTGTGACTCCAACTCAAGTTATCCAAAAAATTCCCCACTCACACTCCTAGTACTGTAACGGAACCTAACAAACCACATCGTGAGGTAATGAGGAAAGCACGGTGCATATGATTTATTGTAAGCATATCCATTCACAGCCTACCTGGTGGATCGGCGAAGCCTCGCGACGATCATATTGCATCTGCGTTTATGAGGCGAATTGTTTGGATCCTTCTCTGTGATTTTCTTTTGGATCAGCATCAGTGACTTAATTTTACTCATAAATATCAAAACTATTGAACTTGGGTACTAAATAATACTAGCAAAAATTAGGAAGGGTTAAAAAAATATACACCTGTCAACTTTCACCTTTATCCGATGCTTTGGTAAAAATTTGTTGCCGAAAAACCGTGTTTCATCAGCTCTGAATCCCATGGTAGCCTTGCTTGAAACCAGTCTGTTTCCCACTGTACTAATTCTTTTCATATATATATATATATATATATATATATATATATATATATATATATATATATATATATATACAATGTATGTTCAATAAGTAATGAAAATGTCAGGCAGAGACACTAATGTAATTTGATCAAAAATGCTACTTCATGGTGAAGTACACACATATATTCTATGGAATGACAAACTGGCAGCTTTGCATATTTGTAGGTCTGAGTGCAGCGGTGAACGTGAGTGGAACCAGTCTGATCCGGTTGCCGATCTGAACTACTTGTCAAAAATGCAGAAACATGGAGCAATGTTACGCCATCAAATTTTGTGTTAAACTTAAGAAAACCAAACAAGAAGCTTATGAATGTTAAGGGGCCTATGGGGATGAACAAGATGAGCCAAACAAGTTTCTATCAGTGGTTTTAACAGATTTTCGACGGAAATGAACAGGTTGAGGATGAACTCCAGGTCTGGAGCCTGAAGTGCACACAAGGAGAAAACATTGAGGAAGTGCAAAGGTTAGTGATGCAAGACCATTGAATATCTGTGAGGATGCTGTCTGGCTGTTGGTAGTGTTGGCACAGTTGAGACAGTTCTGACCAAAAAGTCTGAAGCTCAAAGTCTGTACCAAGTTCGTGCCAAAGATCCTCTCCGACGACCAGAGGCAGTTTCGTGTGGAATGTTGCACTGACATTCTCGAAATGATAGAGGCTGATTCAGGTTTCCTGAATAAAGTAGTGACTTGTGACGAGAGTTGGGTGTTCACCTACGACCCTGAGAGCAAACATCAGGGCTCAGTGGAAGGGCATGACCTCTCCCAGACCCAAAAGGCAAAGATGAGCAGGTCACCAAAGAGGCCATGTTATTCCTTTCTTTGACTCCCAGAGCTCATTCACATTGAATGGGTTCCTCAGGGTCAAACCGTCAGTAAGAGAATATTACCTGTTCTGAAAAGGTTCAGGGAGAAGATGAGGAAGAGAGGCCTCCAGCAGTGGAGAGTGGTCGGTGATGGTTCCACAGAACAATGCCCCATACCACAAGTCCTTGCTGATGACCACCTGCATGGCCGACAGGGGAATGAAAGTGGTACAACACCCACCTGCAGCCTGACCTAGCCTTGTGACTTCTTCCTGTTCCCACGCATGACAGCCCCAGGGGAACCAGATTCCAGTCAGCAAGAGGAGCTGAAGAGGCATCGGAAAGTTACCTGAAGGGACTACAGAAAGGACTTTTATTCCAGGATTGGGAGAAGCATGCAGAAGTGTGTAGCTGCGTGAGGCAATTATTTTGAAGGAGACAAAGCTGTGTAAACTTATGAAAATAAATAGTGTCTCTTCTGACATTTTCTCATTATTTATTGAACATACCTCGTATTTATACATTCATACTCCGAACTTACGCAAGGTTAGGTTCCAGAACCCCTCGCGCAGGGTGAATTTTCACGTAAGTTTGGCATGGTCTCAAAACATGCTAATAAATGCTTATTTCTAAAGTTTAAACACTAAACAGCCTAATCCTGCTCCCAAATTATTAAGTTAACTTTTAAATGGAAATTAAGTTACTAATTCCATTAAAATTTGGCAATACATTGCAAGTTAAAAAGTATGCCTTAGTTTAATCAGACCACTGGGCTGATTAACAGCTTTCCCTAAGAGACTGGCATGAAGGATTAGGCTATTTTTACATGGCTAAGAGACCAATTGGTTACTAGCAATGGGACCTACAAGCAGTAACCCAAGAATCCAAACCACATTATACCGAAATGAATTTCTAACACCAGAAATAAATTCTCTAATTCTTCAGTGGCCAGCCGGAGGAATCGAGCATGAGCCTTGGCGAATGCTAGGCGAGTACAATATCGACCCATCCAATGAAGAACCATTACCCTTAAAAAAGATAAATAAATGGTTGACATAAAAACTGAGAGCTGGAAGAGAATTTCTTTCCCCTCTCTCTCTCTCTCCCTCCCCTTCCAACCGATCTATTTTTAGAAGTCTTCTCAACCTCTTTTTAACAACTTCTTTATTCTGCATCTCTTTCTCTTTGTTCTGAAATGCTTTTTCATGAACAAACAGTGTTTTATATTTTGACTAATACAACTCTTAGTTATTATGTCTTTATGTTTTAGAACGTATTTGCAACACTAGCACATTTACACTTCGTAGACGGTACAGGTAAAATTAGATCAATTTAAACTATCTACTGTACAGGTAAAGATGTAAAAATGTGTGAGCGCTAACTATGAACAAGAGAGAGAGAGAGAGAGAGTGAGGGTTGTCCTTACTTAAGAGAGTGAAATTATTTATCAATTATTACGGAGACTGAGAGAATAACACGAGAGAGAGAGAGAGAGAGAGATGGTGTCCTTACTTGAAATATCAAGTTATATTATTTATGAATTATTACAGAGAGAAAGTTATTCTTATGTTAGGTATCAAAAGATGGAAATTAATATTAAACTTTTAAATGAAATTAAGTTACTGTATTTTCATTTTAAAGTTAGCTTAACTCATTACCATTAAAAAAATAAATGGTTGACTTAAGAATATAGGAGTGTGTGACTCTCTCCCCATTCCACCTATCTATTTTTTAGAAGTGTTCACAACCTTGTTTTAAAGAAAACTTCTTTATTCTGTCACTTTCTCTTTGTTCTAAATGCACATCTCCATGTTTTAGAACAGCGAATTTACAGTTTTGTAAAGCAGTACAGGTAAATTAGATCCTTCAAAGTATCTACTGTACAGTTAAGAGACATACAGAGAAACAGTGCTGTAATACGTTGGTTGGCTAACTTCAAACGAGAGAGAGAGAGATAAAAGTTGTCCTTAAGAGAGAAATTTTTTTATGAATTATTACGGACACACACACACACAGAATTACAAGAAAAATTTGACCATGATTAACCCAACACCCCTTCTTGTCATGTTAAATGACGTCTGACAGCTTACCTTCGACAAAGACGAGGGAAGAATTTATTTGTTCAAAATAATACAAATTTTGTATTTACAGTTTTTATTATTATTATTATTATTATTATTATTATTATTGTGTATTATTTAATTTATTAATCTTAATAGTATTTGAAAATCAATTACTTATTATTAAATTAAAGGATTTATTTATCATACCAATAAACATACCTGTATGCATGCACCATAAATCTCACTAAAGAGGAGAGAGAGAGAAAATTATTACTTTTAGTAATATTTAATGTTATTTAATTTACACAAAAGCTTGAAAACTTATAAATTACATAAAAAAATTAAACAAACACTTTTGCAGGGTTTCTCAGTGTTCGCAAATGTTCGCATGCTATGGAGGAATGAGGTTAGTGCATTTGACGGCTTGTGTGTGAGAGAGAGAGAGAAGAAAGAACAACGGCGTATTACATAGTTGTTGAATGATATCGTTAGGGGGTGTAGTTTTTCTTTTGTTTACGTTTTGATTGTCCGTGAGGTGTCGTGATTTCGTTGTTTTGGGAGTGCGCGGGGCTGTAGTCTTGATCGTGGCAGAGAGTCTTGACAGAGATATTGTGCAAAAGGATGGTTTCCAGTGATTGATCGGAGTTCAGTTTGCATTTTTATGTTCAGTTTGTGTGATTTGGTGTTTGGAGGCTTTGTGGTTGGAGTGTTTGTACTTTGGGCGGGTTTTGGGTTTTGGTTGCGTGATCGGTGTCGTGTAATAGCCTGGTTGTTTTTTTTTCAGCTGTGTTCCTAGTGAGGTGAGTTTGAATCTTCGTTGTTGAGTCTTGTTTTGGGTCGTGTTTGTGTACTGGTTGGTTTGTTGTTTTCTTGGTTGTGGACTGTTGTTGGTGGTGGTGAGCGTTGGCATCATCGGCGGTTGTGGTGACTCCGTGACCTCCTCCTGCTTTGGCAAAAGTTCCCGTCCGGAATTCGGAGGCCTAGCCTAGTTCCGAGGTGAGTGTGCTGTTTTTGTTGGGGTGAGTGTGTGGCTGTGAAGTCACCATTGGCACTTAACGTGGGGCTGTTGTGTATTTACTGTTAGTTGTTTTACAATTGGGTAGAGTAGAGTAAGAGGTCAGGATGCGTGAGATAGAGAAACTGAGAGAGGAACTCCGGGTGTCACGGGAACTCAGGGTGAGCTGGAGGTGACCGCCTATAGTCCGAAGGTCGATAGTCCGAAAGTCAGCAGGTCGATAGTCCGAAATCAAGAAGGCCCGATAGTCCGACGGACTGTAATCAGCCCCACCCTCCATAGCTAATACGGCAAAATTGTAATGTACGTCCGGAATGCCGGCTTAGACCTGCGACTATCGGACCTTCGGACTAACAGACTGTAATCGGCTGGAGGAGAATGGAGACTGAGGGTGAGAATGAGGAGTTGAGAGTGAAGTTGGAGGTGGGAGATGCTAAGGAGTGCAAGAAAGAAGTAAGAGGAAGTGAAGAGGGGTGAAAGAGTCTGGAAAAACAATGGATAAGAAGTTAGAGTCTGCAGTAAGTAGGATGCAGGAAATGATGAAGGGAATGCTTAAGGAGTTCTTTGGAGAAGGAGCTGTAGGAGGAGGTTCCCCTGGGTCTTGGGATGGGCCATGTGGTGAATACAATCTACTAGGCTAAACAACTGCTTCCAGTGGTGCTTGCTATCACCCTGTATTGAATCAGTCTACAACCACCCTTTAACTGCAAGCTACAGAACATAAGACTGATCATTCATCCAACAAGTGATGTTGGGCTAGCAGAACTATTCATTCAGTGGTGAATAGACACATTGATCAGTGGGTTACTCTAGGTTAGCCAAGTAATCACTAGCCTAGATGTTACTTATGAACTGTAAGGAGTTTCTGGGTGCCAGTACTATACAGAAATCCTGGCCACATTGACAGGTACTGTAGTAGCTTACTCACTGGTACAATCATCATAAGCTCTAAGCTTGACGGTAATTATAGCCAGCTGTCAGCGGTGAGGTAGCCTATGGCGGTTGACGTTTTCATAGAACTTGACCTGCTGAACAAAAATTTCAAGTAAAAATTTTGTCGGTCGGCTGTAACAAAGCGTAATTGACCCTCGGAGCTGCACGGTACTGGGTCCCTGCTGGCGCATACAGCTCAAGGGTAAATTACGGATTTGGCTGCGCCCGACGGGCAAAACTATTACCTAAACTCATGCAAAAGCAAGCAAGCAACACTGAAAAAGCGTCGCTGCTACAATCTGCCTCAACTACACACTAACCGTTACTTGCCATCCAGGGCGAGAAGAAGCGTCAAGCATTAAACAAATCCATACATCTTGAGTTCACGTAACCACTAGGGAGCCATATGTTCAGCAGGGGGTGGTGGGGAAAGAGGCTGGGTACAAGTTGGTAAAGTGACGTAGGACTGTTATGTAGAAACATGGCAGTAAATGACAGTTAAAAATAATAACGACTCCTACATGAATGCACTAAACCTATCTTCACCAAAACACAGGTGACCCCTAACTACCTACAAATAAAGAAGATAGTTTAGGAACCTTACCTTTAAGGGTGGAGGGAATTTACAGATTCCAATACCATATTTACAAACGCGTGAGCCTCGTCTTTGGGTCATCAAAGTGGATTTTAAAATGGTCTACTGCCAAGTACCGACAGTTGTACCTCCTACGGCCATTACCTGGGCGTCGTCTCGAAGTTCCCTCCCTCCTCTCAATAGTATTTGTATGCGCACCAGTTGCTGGGTCTAAAGTTCATGGAGTGATTGACGGTTAAGTATACATGCCCTACGTCCCTTCAGGCAGTCCATAAACTCTCCAGCAATCAGAATACAATAGTTGTCCCGGTACAATGTGGTCATATGGGTAACTGGGGTGGCAATTGACACAGGTAAGAGGCAAATTGCGCGGTTACACCCAGGCTCAGAGGCAGGAGGTTCCGGGGTGACGTCCGTCATCATGCTGGAGTTGAAGAATTGATGAACTGTGCCCGGTGAACTGCGCCGGAACAGGGTAGGAAGGATGAAGTTGGGAGTGCTAAAGTGTATTTCTGCTTTCAGTTTTGCAGGGTAGCGGAACGCGCTCTGCGTACTTATCCACATTTTAAAATAATCTGGCAGGCTCTTGTGCTCTGTGGCGGTAACGATGCGCTGCGCGCCGCCACAGAACACAAAATATGTAAAAAAGGTTTCCTGTTAACGTCACTGAGAAATGGTAGCCAAACACCCTGTGAGACCCTTCTCCTCCTACCCCATATACATGCTTCAGTTGTCTGCTGACAAATGTAAGGTAGTTTTGTAAGTTATTTATGGTAAAATCATGTTGCGGGAACGTCAATATATTTGTGAACGGAAAAGTACTGGAAGAACGTTAGCTTTTAAGCTACAACGAATAGGAAACAGTTATAAAACAGTTGAGCAAAAGGAATACATGTAACTGAGTTTATGTATCCCCCAAATTCTCCACCCAGGTGAAATGTAATGTTGGGGTAATGTTGCAACGTGATTGGTTGGGTACAGCCACCCGCCAAGAAACCACCAGTAACTCACTCAAGTTGGAGGCATTGGATGAACTGAAAGCTCCCTGTAAGACCGCATGCGTGACAGCCTGGAATCAGCAGTAGTGGCGATATGTGAAAAGTACCTTTGTAACGGCTCGCATTTGTCCATTATTCTCCTTATTTTTATGCTTTTTTTGTGTTCCAAATGACGTATATAACTGGAAATACAACAATAAATTTATTTTCCCAAATTATTTACCACAGAACAGTTCCCCAACGGGTCCCCTCACGTGAGCTATTCTCAGTGTTTTACCCACAGATTTAGATTCCGAACTGGTCCCCCTTACCGTCAGCTACAGTTCTAAGGTAATTTACAGCTTAATTACAGCAGCGACAAATGTGCTAAATTCTTGTTCAGCAAGTAAGTTCTATAAAAAAATGTCCAACTGCCATAGCCTAGCCCACCGCGGACAGCGCCCAGATATACACGCTTAGGCTAACAACTAGCGCCTACGTAGCTTGACTTGATGCAAGATATAGCTACTACTATTAGGTCTAGGTTCAAATGAAAGCTTGTTACAAATTTATAACAAAAATATAATTAAGAAAATATATATCTAATTGCAAAATTACATCACAGGCTTTAATGCCTCACCTTACTGAACATCACGATTTATTACTTAAGTAACTGAAGCAGATATATACCTAGTATGAAAATCAAGAAGTCCACTTGGTAGGTAAGCAATGTAAACACGAAATAGGTTATCAGTGCTGTAGTTAATGAAAATCTCAAACAAGTCCAGTCATGGTGATGTTATAAAGCTTATTGCTAAAGGTACTGAAATCTCAATGAATATAAGATTTACAAATATGATTCCCAGCTGCAAAGGTCTTTACCATGCAAGGCGGGTTTCTAAGGCTCGGATTTCCAGATGTTCCAGAATTTCTCAACTGACTCAGCAGCCTCTCTCACACACAAATCCTTTGAGGTCACACCTGAGCAGAGTCATGCCAGTTCCACCCCTGAAAACCTGCTGAACGACCAATAAGAAAATGAGATGGAGCCAAGGGATTAGCAACATCCAGGTTCTTCACCTACAAATGCAAAGTCTAGATTGATACATGCCTCCACCTCATGAAGAGTGGTTCTAATTCACTCCCCTAGACAATGTCTTGGTGCCAATGTCTTTCTCAACGCAACCTTCACTGATCTAATGAGGCGTTCCCACCAGCCTCCACACCAAGGTGCATTAGGTACAATAAACTTCCATTGGGTCGCCAAAGGCCCATAATGTTGCTTCAACAGGTTAGAGGCACCTACAAAGGTTTTAACATTGTCCGAGTAGAACACAGAGGTACACCACGTCCTAGCCATTAAACGGCAGGTGCCAAATTGCAATGATAACGAAGAACTCAGTAAGCTCTGGGTGGACAGCTCACGACAGCACAAGTAAAAGAAGAATATACAACGCTAGCGATCAACACAAAATAAGGGACCAGCAAAGTCTAGACCTGTAACAGTGAAAGGAGGGGCAGATTTAACTCTTAACTCAGGAAGGGGAGCCACCGGCTGGGAACAGGCCTTGGCTTCACATCTACGACAAGCGACACATTCTCTGCAAACCCTCTTAGCAATCTGACGAAGACAGATGATCCAATAATTGTTTATGAGTGGAAACAAGCACAGCAACACCAGCATGTTTAAAAGCAATCCATGCTGAAACAGATAACAACAAAGCTTGATAGTGGCTACCAGGGACAATGATGGGGTGCTTACTCTCAAGAACTCAATTCGGCATTCTCATAAGCGCCTTCTCAGCAACCCTTCACTCATCTAGATAAGGATCAAGTTTGACCAAGGGGACCCCTTAGGGAGGGTGGATAAGCCAGAGCATTTATTTCTTTTGCAAAGGCCTGTCTTTGAGCACAGTGAAACAGTTTATTGCTTTCTTAATTCTCCATAAGTCAAGGGACCACCAACTTTAGGGATGAAGCTTTACAATTACCAACAAATCTTAACACAACCTACTATATTGAGTGCCTTCGGAAAGAACTCCATCAGAAACTCAAACAGGGCTGATCAGACTCAGCAGCACTTACAAACAGTGTCTGTTCATTGCTCTTCTCATGTGAATCCCCTCTCTCACATCTTCCATAAGTAGGAGAGATGAGGTGCGGAGCCAAGAAGACCCACTAACCAAATCCAGACTGTGTGAGTTGCTCCGCATAAACACCTCTCAGTATCAGGTCTGCGGGGTTGTCCTTTCCAGGACAATGTTGCCAACAAGATGGTGGAGTCAGTCCTTGAATTTCCACAACTCTGTTGGCTACAAAGGTTTTCCATCTATTTGGTTTTCTCCTTTAATCCACGCTAGGGTAACAGTGGAATCAGTCCAACATCAATTTGAAACCTCCTGGACCAGCGCAACGCAGACACAAATACAACCAGTCTAGCACACAATGAGTACAAGTGAGTCCTAGCCTAGGGAGAAACTTTCTTTTATAAGCACGCGTTCCTCTAGCAGCAATCAATGTTACCTTGAAATTACCCTCTTGGGCACTCTCACATACACATAAACACCGTACCCCTTTCCGACGCATCACCAAAGGCATGAAGTTCAATAGCAGGAGAATCTCTCAGGACAATTCTGAAAATAAGTAGCTAATTCTGTGGTTTAATTTACAGAAAGATCCCCTACTACCCACAACTTAACTCTGCAGCACATAGCCTCTGGGTAATGGTTCATCCCAATCTAAGACCTAATCTCCAGATTTCTTGAAATAGTATTTTTGCATGCATAAAAAGGACATATAGACCCCAAGGGGTCAAAACATCAAACAGTGGAGCTTAACACATTTCTTTTAAAAGTACAAACAATATCCCCAAAGGGATCTACATTCTCTACCTTAAATGTAAAACAGTCCAGAGAGAATCCCATTGTAAACCCTAACACCTTTACACCTTCTACAATAGAATCACTGTCATGGGCAGGTTTTATAATTAGAAGTACACTTTGATAGGGACATACCAGCCTTCTTCAACATACACAGGCTTCATCAAATCTTGCTGAGCCTCAGCAGAACTATCAGCCCCAGAAAGCCAGTCATCAACATACAGATTCTCAGCAATTCAGAAACCACCTCTGAGGAGGTATTTCTTTAAATGAAATTTCAAAGTGGCATTCAACAAAAAGGGACTACTCTTATTTCCAAAGGGTACTCTTACAAAACCAAATGTTTTACAACATCCTTTCTTCAACAAAAACCTGTGAACATCACGGTCCTCCCTCCTCACCTTAATTTGAAGGAAAGCCTTTTGTAATATCAGCAGTTAAAGGCCACCTTCCATCTTCTAAACCTCAGTAGAACTTCTAAATCTGGGTTAGGAAGGACCACTTTCTAAACAGTCATTTAGGGACACCATTACTGCCACGAGATGACCATCAAACACAGGCCTGATTGCTTGGTGGAGATACGCATCACACCACAGGTCTATGGACAAATATAGAACACTGGGTGCCACCCTTCAGCTGATGGGGTGGGATCTCTTCTATAATACCTTCCTTTTCACTCTTCAAACACTGTATAATATTGTTCCTGCAGGCCAGGGTCCTACAACTTGACTCAGATTGTCATACTCAAGGCATGGTGTTTGTTATCAAGTAACTTTAACTTTACAGACTCTACGAAGTTTCAGGAAAGAGACCACCTCATAACGGCCTTCAACGCTGTACCAATTTCTCAAATTGCTGGGGAATAGGGTCAGGCTTAATAGTGTGGAACGTGGTTCTGACTTGAATACCTACAGACTCTAATTCCCAAAAGTTACTCAAGCTATCTTCCCTGAAAATTAGAAAATATTAACAGTTGCACACCACCATCACAGTTATCTTTGGACCTATTGAGGATCAGACAAAAACCCAACCAAAAACAGTCTCTGGGCTATAAACCCTTCACTTGACACACATTTTTGTTAGGGAACATCAGCTTCAATACAAATCTAATCAATCAACATATCCTGTATCTTCCGGTTGGATCCATACTCATCAACTAGGTTAAGATCATAAAAGGCTCTAAGCATAGGATCACCTTGGTCTACGTAAAGGGGACAAATTACATTAATCTCAACTACCTTAAAGCTATATTTTGTGGATTTATTAGCCCTAAACTCATCACTTCATAAATGCTACAAATCTGCCTTGAGCCACCTCCCCCAAAGGCAGAAAAATGATAAATACTCAGAGGTCAGCCACTTGGGCCTGACCCTTGCAATAAGTCCTTGGAAATGTAGGATCAGTCGATCCTGTATCAAACATTGCAGTTGCAGAGATTATACCCTGGCCAGCATCTTTGCTGTTTGTAATACACAACACTGCTTAATAGCCCTAGCCCTTGACTCACAAGGAGCCACTCCCACATGTGTAACAGATTCACTCTCCCCCCGCACCTTTTCTCCTTCAGGGGTTGTCTCACTAGCTGTTGCAGGGGGTATCGCTTCAGACTTACGGCAAATAAGTGCGTGGTGATGGCCACCTTGCACTTCTGAACATCTGGCCCCTTAGCCCCTTGCCTGTGGCCAAAGAGATAAACACTTAAGACACAGCCGCTTTCCACAAATGGCTTTTTCTCTTTCATGAAGAGCGAGGCTTCACTATACCAAAACACTTAGCACTAGGATGCAGCTTTCTACAGAATGCACACTGCTGCTTAGAGACACTATCTTCTGACGAAGTTTGAAGGGCTGAGGCTGAACCCTGGATGAGCTTTTTCTGCCTTGTTTCCACGCCGGGATCCTCAGTCTTTCGGTGGTTCAGCCCCTGAAGGGCCTCAGCCCTTTCTCGCCCCTCAACTACTCGTTGGCCAGGAATTCCAGCAGCCCTTTAAAGGTCTACTTCCTCTTGCTGACTTCAGAGACCACTCCAGTCTGACTCGTGGGGAGTAGGGACAGATCATGGAGTGCCAATGGCCATATTGGTCCCTCACCCCGAAACCTCAAACTGCAAACATGGGCTATCGTCGTCTTGCAACTTCCCGCAACGCCAAGAGTTGATTGTGTTACTTCGATCTCCTTGACAACGCAAGCTGCATTAGGTCCTGAATGTGGAAATTATGCTTGTTGGCATACCTCTCTTTTAACAGTTCACATCTTTGATTTATAATTGGCACCGTCTGAGCCAGACCCTGTATAACTCTTCTCGCCTGCGCCCTCCAACACAGGCATGGGTACATAGAGATTTGTTAACAGGAGGCATAGGCTTGTCATCCAACAATAGCCTTAAACTGATCCCAGAAAGGCATCCACTCAGTTATTTTCTGCAAATTTTAATAACTTTCCAAGCCTAGAGCAATTTCACACTATGTCTTCACTACCAGGCTCACTGCAGAAATTATCTGCCTTCAGTAGCCCTACTATTCAAGTTCACGAGTCTACCATTGCCTATTTTCTAAAACTACAGCAATAATGCGTGTTTGGTCTACACTGAGAAATGCGTCGGCTTCATAGACTAACTTTTGACTTCTTCCGGATTTTTGATCAAGTCTTTTACGCATCTAGTTCAACCCACTTGGAGCTTACGGTGGTGAATGCGTCCATTAAGCTAGTTAACTCGTATGGCCAGTTTGTGTACAGAACTCCACTTAATTTTCTCGCAACTGCGCAGTATGTTCAGCTCCGACTTTCTTCAGTTTAAGACTTCTCAGTTTCATCAAAATGTCAGGAAATCCGGAAAATCTTTACGTCACTTCTTCTGATCCCAGGTTCTGGGCGCCATGCTTGAGTTATTTGGACCTCTATTGCTCATCGTGAGACATAATCTCCTTAGATACTCAACTTTCTCACGGGAGAGAGGGAAACGCGTGCTTCCTTGATATCTTTATTCCTCTCACAAAAAATTCAAAATTCAAACAGCTTGGGGAGAACGTAACAGGTTCCACAGTTCTTTTTTATAATTCCCAGTTCACTCAACAATTCACAATAACGGTACAAACAAGATACAAAACACAATTGGTACATCAGTTTACAACTTCAATACTTAGGAAATATAAGAAACTCTGAAAAGAAAGGACATAAATAAGACACAGCACAGAAGGGTGTGGTGTCATTGCCTGAGAATGGGGAACTTCCAAGGCATCCACCTAATAAAAGGAAAACAATAATTGTTTTACCAACACAAGTACATATATACCTGATTAAACACTCCACAGATTTGTCATATGCATTAAAGTTTATAATGCTCCAGAAATCTACTTAAATTTTACATATTGATACAAATGTAAACAAATGAGGCGTTCTTTTAGACGCTAAACGTACATTTAACAAACATGTAAACACAAGATCGAGAGCATTCTTTTGGACAAAAAACATACATTTAACACTGCACATGTTTGTGTGTTTTGCAAGGAGTTTCAGATGGTGTTGGTAAGTATGACGTGACTGTCTTAGGCTCTGGTGTAACTGGTGTTTTAGCAGCCCTTTCTTTCAGGTCTCTAATCTCTGACTGTAAACCCAGTACAATATTAAATAGGTTTTCTACATTGCAGCAATTCAGTGTAAGGAAGGCACATCCCACTGAGCCACTGAAGCAGATGTTTGCTCCAAAGATAATGTAGAATGTTCTGTATTGAGGCAATTGGCTAGGTTTTGGTCCACTGGAGAAGCAGCAGTATTATCCTCAGGTCTGTTTTGAAGTGAAGGGAGTGACAGAAGATTCTGGGTTCTCCCTTGGTTAGTAAAGTTGGTCTCCTTATCTTCAGTGGATGACATGTCATTAATACTGACTTCATTTTCCTCAAAGCTGTTTCTGTAGTCAGGTGGCGACAATTTGTGTGCTGAATCATCAAAATCTATAACTTCGGTTGCACTTTCAAAACCATTGTAACTAGATCTCAGTGATGACCCTTTCTTAACAGTAGTTATCTTGGCAACTAGATTCATTACTTGCATTTTGTTTATTAAAGCCATATCATCATTGAAAAAAGAAAAGTCCTCATATTTGCATCTCTTCATTAAACCTTTGAAGATTTCTATATCTTGAGTAGGAGTGCATACATTTATGCCAACATTCACTCTTATGTGATGAGTAGTCTGCGAACTTCTGTCAACCTGCCCACCTATTAGAGAATGAAAAAAGAAAATATCAAGATTAGATGTTCTGTGATTATCTAATATACTTGAATATTTTTAATTCTGGATATCAAGTTATTGTATCATCTTTCCTGTGCAATGCTAGAAATGAAGAAAAAAAAATTACTCAGGTCTTAATCTAAATTACTCAAGTAATTGGGTAATTATGTAAAAAAAGATATTTAATATGTAAGTGCTCATTCCTTTTTTATATTAGTGAAATATAACTAATTCAGTACTACCCTACCCTGATCAATGTTTTCAAAGATGGATATGTTAGGCACATGTGTGATTGCAGTTCTTATCTTAGAGTAATCAGGAGCAGAAGAATCAAAAGGGTGCAATCCTGTTGTCCGAAAACCATTTACCACATTTTCCTTTGATGTGTTTTCATAGAACATTGCTACACATGGGCAAAAGTAGTCATGTCCAAAGTACTATCATTAGCCTCTTGCCAGTCTCTAACAGCTGTCTTCCACGCCTTCTTCAGTGGCCCAAACACAGCCACATCAAGGGGTTGTAAAAAGTGTGTCGTGATTGGTGGGAGGCCATACAAAATAATTTTCAGTTCATTTAGTTTTTTGGCAAGATGATACCAAACTCTAGATTCATGCCAATCCGTCCATATTACTACTGGGCGTTGGATGCTATTATCTGTTAACCATTTATCTATGTGATTGCACAGATATTCATAAAAAACTTCTCTAATGATATATCCACTGTTACTTTTTCCCAAAATACAATCAATATCTTCTGCATGCAACAGTATTTCTTCAGACAGTCGCTTCCTGGGGTATATAATCATTGGAGGAGGTATAGACCCATCACCACTTACACAAGCTAGGAAAGAGAAAGTAAAGCATTGTGCATCTGGGTACCATAATACAATGAATATTCATAATACTACTATGGAAATTTATGGCTTATATTTGCTTTTCAGAAGCAATTTCTACTCTAAATGTATTTGTTCTCAAACCCAGCCTAGTCATGCAAATTCAGTAGTACCTCATACCCTGAACATGCTGTCATTGCTTTGAACATTGAGCTGCCTGAACAGCAATATTTGTCTTTCTTTCCCTGATGTTTCAAAGTAAACATCCTTTTGGCCTTTTATGGCCAGAACTCTGCCAGTTGTTGGAGCTAAACTAAAACCGGTTTCATCCAGGTTGAAGTTTCTGTGAAAACAGAAATATGTATAGTTATAATTAATCTGTAGCATAAGTGTTACTGCTGCTAAGATAAAGCATAATCTGCTTTGATGTTTTAATTAAAATTTGCATTTGGATATTATACAAAAGTTTAGGCTTTGTTAACACATGGAAGGATCAAGCACAGACTCAGAAGTTGTTTTCAGTGATATTCTTTAAGCTTGCAAAAACCATTGAACGACTGACTGCTTAGTCACTGATTTCTAACCAGGAGAGGTTTCAGGAGTTCGGATGGTAGTGTGAGTTCCTTTTTCTGAATAGGGTCCACCATTTTTTGTGAGTCTGAACTTTCCTTCAATGCATCAGGTGGCCTACAACGTTTGATGCCTTTTGTGCCTCTTTGTGATAGAGAATAGCCTCAACAGTATCAAAAATTCTTTCAACCGTCACTGGCATAGCCCTTCTTTCACTAATGTGTATATAGTTAACAAGAACTTGCTCCTCTTCCTTGGTGAGGAGGGGTTTCCTCCTTTTGCTTTCCCTTTGACATTTTCATGAAGAGTTGACTTAAGTATGTCAAACTTAGATGCTGCTTTCCGTAGAGTCAATTACCTCTGAAAAAGAAGTTTCGCCTTATGTAAAAGAAGTTTCGCCTTATGTAATAATGAGACATATATGAATTTACATTATCACCAGATCTGTTAATTATGATGGTATGCTGGTACTTCAAGGTTTTATAATGAAGACTTGATACAGTAATTACTCACGATTTTACTTCATCCACAGCAGTCTTAAGTCTTTCAGTATAGTCTGTTGCAGATTTCCTTTTCTGGAGAGTAGATTTAGGCATAGCCTTTTTGCGTGGGTGGGGTGTCATTTTATTTTAACCTGTTTTTAGTGTACTTTGTCTAATAAACATTTGTATTATTGGATCCTGTAATATAAAAACACATTATTATCAGGCTTAAATGTGTCAGTGCCACAGCAGACACTTAATCATGTCCCGGAGAACCATATTCTGGACATGATTGTATCCCAGAACCATACACACGGACATGATTGTGTCCGGAGAACCATACACCCGGACATGATTGTGTCCGGAGAACCATACACCGGACGCGTCCGGTAATTGGTTTCTGGATGGCCAAGGTTGGGCCACCATGGTAACAAAACTAATAATACTAGGAGCAGTTTATTTGTTGGGCATATGCATTATATGAGGCCCCTTTATCTCTGAAATTACCGGTTGAGTTTGGAAGTGGTCATGAAAATTATCATTAATTGGTTTTAATTACTGTTGTAGTGAACAATTAACCGGACACTTATTATTTAGTTAGTTATTTATCCCACGAGTGTACAACCTTAGGATTGATTCTTCAAATTGTCCTCAACCACCTGAAACAAAAATGAAAGTAATATCTCCATTAGAAGCTGAGATATGGCGATTAGGAAAAAATAAAAAAATAAGGAATTGGATAAGGAAAGTGCTTCCTATCAGCAAAGTTTTAAAAAAATATTAATGGTAAATAAAGCGGTCGGTATATCAGGCTTGCTTTTAGTACGGAGGTGGCTCAATAGTTGAACAAGTTCTACTAAATGTTTCAGTTGATTTTCTCCATTCTAGTAAAAGGTACAAGTTTTTTTAAGGCAAAACGTCCGGTGAATTGGTTGTGTCCGGTGAATTGGTGCATTTACCCTAAGGAATTGTAAGAGTGAGGTCCGTGGGATAGGAAATTTAGGGGTACCTATAGTAGGGATGATGTGTGAAAAGATAGAAATTGGTGGGGTAGTGATGGACAAGAGTGATTTTTGTGTGATTGAGGGGGCTAATGATAAATACAATATGTTGTTAGGATATAGATTTTGAAAGGGTGTAGGATGGTGGTCCGTCCGAGTGAGAGTGTTGTAGGAGTGCATATGAAGGGGGGTGTATGTAGGGGTTGTATTTGGAGTGAGATGGAAAGTGAGAGCACAAGTTGTGGAAGGGAGTACCACTGGTGGCAAGAGAGAGGGTGAAGGTACCACGGGAGGTGGGTGAGGTTGTGAGTGTAAGGGTTGCATGGCCAGATGGTCTTGGGATAGCCAACAGTGATGAGTGTGAATATGTGGTTGAGGGTGTGGATGTGAGTAAGTTAGTGAGGGCAAATGTGTGTGTGTATGATGGGGTTTTGGATATGGAGAATCCCGAGTTGTTCATGACTTCATTGCCGAGCGTGAGAAAAAAACGAAGTGCGGGGTATATGTGAGGAAATTGCGTAGGGGTTTTATATACGTTGGTGAATGTAGATGACAGGGCTGATTGAGAACTACGACAGGTAATGACAGGTTGTATGAAGAGGTAGTGATTGGTATGAGGTTGAAAAGAAGAGTTGCAGTGAATGAAAATGTTGGCGATATGAAAGGGACCAGTTGGGTGCAAATGTTGTGGGATAGGCGGGGGCGTTGAGTCATGGTGACAGAGTTTTGGGAGTCAAAGCTTCCAGAATTCAAAATAATTTTGGAAGACGACACCCCTATATATCAGCGTCCCCGACACTTCTCCCCGCCTGTCACTCGGGAGATCGAGGAGCAGTGTGAGGAGCTTGAGAGGGTGGGGGTGATTGAGAAGAGTGAGAGTGCCTGGAATAGCCCCATAGTCCCTGTACGAAAGCCGGATGGAAGTTTGAGAATGTGTGTGGACTACAGGAAGGTGAATGAGATGACTGTGAGGGAACGATTTCCGATGAATGTGGTGTCCGATTGTGTGTATAAGATGTGTGGGATGAAAGTATTTACCAAATTGGATCTGGTAAGGGGCTATTACCAGATGCCGCTTGAGGAAAGCAGGCCAGTTACTGCTTTTTCAAGTGGCAATTGCCACTACCAGTTTAGAAGGTTGAGCTTTGGATTGGCTAATGCACCTGCTGCTTTCCAAAGGGCAATGAATGTGGTCTTGGCGGGTTTTGATCGGAAGAAGGTGACTGTGTTTGTAGATGACATTTTGATTGCGAGTGAGACTGTTGCAGAGAATATGGAGTTGCTTGAAAGGGTGTTGGAGTGGTTGGAGGTGGTGGGGGTGAAGGTGAAACTTGAGAAGTGTACATGGTTGGCTGGGGAGGTGGAATTCCTTGGGCATGTGGTGAGTGCGAGCGGCATAAAGAAGAGTGAAAGGTTTGTGCAAAAGGTAAGGGAATTCCCGTCCCAGGAACCCAGTGCAGCGAGTTAAAAGGCTTTTTGGGCTTGATCGAGTTTGGGAGGAAATTTGTCAGGGACTGTTCAGGAATAGGCAAACCATTAACTGAATGGACAGGAAAGAGGAATTGCACTAGGTTAAAGTGGGGTGAGCAGATGGTAGAGGCATTGAAAGAGGAGGCTGCTAGAGATGTCACTTTGGCTTTCCCAGACTATAGTGAGGGTGCGAGTTGTTTACTGACGCAAGTAAGTTTAGTATGAAGTGTTTGAATTTTGCAAATGCAGAGAGGAAGTTAAATGGAAGGATCAGTTGAGGTAATTGCATATGTAAGTAAGGCTTTTAATAAGGCAGAACAGAAGTGTTGTTGAAAAAGAACTACTTCCATAATAAGGTTTGTGTTAAGGCTTTGAGTGTGTTTTGTATGGGGTGGTTATTGTGAGTGGACCATAGCCCATTGAGTGTATATGATTTAGAAAGGAGTGTGAATGCTAGGATTGCAAGGGCGATTGAGGATTTGAGTGAGTTTGCTGATTTTGAGATAGAGTATATACGGGGGCTGAGAATGTGATTGCAGATGCAATGTCGAGAATGTGGTGAGGAGTTAATACTGTGGAGAGAAGTGACTGGGACCTGAACAAGGTTCCTGCAGGGGTTGTGAGGGAAGGTTTGTGGGGAGTGATCGGGTTTAGCAATGCTTATTTGGGAGTTAAAAGATTTGGAAAGTAGGGGTTTGGTTAAGGGGTACCTGAGAGCAATGAATGAGTTACAGGCAAGGTTAAGGGTGTGCATGGAGAGGAAGGGGTGAACGAGAGAATGTTAGTACAATTGTTTTAGGCGGTAACTGCCAGTTTTAATAGTTCAAACACCAAAGACCCCCTCTAAAAACATTAATAGCTGCCTATTTTAATAGTTCAAATGCCAAATGTATATCTTAAACTATCATCCTACACCAAGTATACCGTAAACTATCATCCTAAAGCACTTTAATATCATTTCAAAGCCATCTTACAACATTACCCTTAAAGGTATATGGCTTGCAGCAAAGTGTAAAAACTATTCAAGTTACCCCTGTATTCAGGCACATCCATTTTCTCTCATGCAGTATTGAAGCAGTCCCATTTTCTTTTTACAGTACATAGGGGAAACATTGGGAATTCACAAGTAGAGTAATGCACTGTACAGTACCTGAATATGTAATATGGATTGAAAAAAAATACATTAGTACAGGCATTCCCCAGTTATTGGTGAGCTCAGTTATTGGTAATCCGGTTTTACGGCGCTTGTCTAGCAACAAAAATCAGTGATTTTCGGCACCAAAAATTGCTGATTTCTATTTATCGGTGGCGATGATTGGGTATTGGCGCCGATATATACCTAACAGAAACGTTGATACCTGGTTATCGGTGCTGATAAGTGCTAAAAATCGCCGATTTTCGCTTATTGTCACGCCGTTGGAACAGAACCTCCACCAATAACCGGCGACTGCCTGTATCAATATTTTGCTGTGTTTACATTAATATTAATATTTGAAAATTAATAAATAATTTTTTATCATAAAAAATGTATTTTGTCATGAAAATAACATGAAAATACAGTAATTAGTGAATATTTCTCGACGAAAAGTCTGTGAATTACCGAATTATCCATGAATAATTTGAGGATAAGTTCCAGAAATATCTACAAATCCTGAACTGCAAATAGGCTGGGGTCAGTTGTAAAGATATTGAAGGTGATATAAAGGATCTGTGTACTGTATAGTGTTTGGAAACCAGAGCTTCCATTGAATAGGATGTAATGTCCTTTTTATTAGGTCTTTGGGTAAGGATTCTCATTCTAATTTGCATCTTTGATGGTAAGCCACTTGGCATGGGAGTAGTAGCTACAGCTTTTGAATTTGGTAAGAACTTATCCTTGGATAAGTTATTGAAGTCACTCATTGGCATGGCATGTAATTTTGTGTTTTATTATGATGCAGAGCGTTAGCGCCTCTATTTGTGCAGGGAATATTAAATTATGTCTTGAATCGATTGGTAGCCTTTTTTCTGCCTGCTGTTTTTTAAACCTGGTTGTGGTTTTGGGAAGCATGGAGGTTCCCAGTGGTGAGTATTAGAAGTGTACCTTCTTGTATGTAGGTACCTGTTAGTTATCCATCAATAGCTTCGAGGGTTTTGGCACAGTAACCTTACCCCTCCTTCTGCTGAAAGGGGCACCCCCAAAGGGATCTCAGGTATCTTCGTGATGAGAATCTCATACCTGAGCGACAATCCTCATGGGTAGCAGTAATAGCCAATGGATTGAATTCACTGGGTAAACAAACACTTGTTTTCTACTTAATATTTTGTTACTAATAGCCTTTAAAGGGTTGGCTGATTTCCACTTTGCCCACCTTTTTCAAATGTGGAATCATCTTTGTAATGGAGAGGTAAGGTTCATTTTAAAAATATAAATAGTTAATCTCATATAAGCAACTTACCAAGTAATTATATAGCTATAGTTTTAACCTCACATGGCAGCCTTTTATTTAAAAATCGCAGTAGCACTTTGATAGTTAGTGTGGATGACAAGCCCCGCCCACTTGATGGGAATGTTGGGACGACTTAGTCAGGAGTGTCATTCTGTTTTTGCTGCTCACATGGTCAACATCGTTGAGTTGCTGCAGCTTTTGTTTGCAGTACTGATTTTCAGTTTGTTCATGAGACTTACCTGTCAGATATATATATAGCTGTATTCTCTGTTAGTCCGACAGAATTTCAAAACTTACGACACACGCAGTGGGAGATCAGGTGGTTAGTACCCATTCCCGCCGCTGGGAGGCGGGTATCAGGAACCATTCCCATTTTCTATTCAGATTTTCTCTGTCGCCGGTACTGTCAACACTTGTTTTCAGTACCTCCGTCTTGGATTTCGCATAAACTTGGTTGTCACTTGAGTATTTGTTTGATTTTTGGTTTTTTGACTTGGACTTGTGGCTAGGCATACGCTATTGTGGTTTGTTTTGGATTTGGCTTTGTTTTTTCCTGGGATTAAGATGTCTGAATCTAGTTCTTCTAGTTATCGAGTTTGCCGTGTGCAAGACTGTAAGGTGAGGCTACCGAAAATTTCGGTAGATCCTCACACTGTATGCTCGGGTTGTAGAGGACATGTTTGTTTGTTGAATGACCGATGCAAGGAGTGTGAATCTTTGTCTGATGCTAGTTGGAGGACTTATGATTCTTATGTGAGGAAGCTAGAGCGAGATAGGATCAGGAGGTCTTCCTCCAGAAGTGGTAGGAGTCAGGGTAGTGTGTTTTCACCTGTTAACCCTCCTGTAGACGTAGCTCTTCCTAACCCTGTGGTGTTGCCCCAACCCTGGGGTTGTGTCTGGGATGGTGATGCCTGGCGATTATTATGTCTTCCATTCGTACCTTGGAAGCTAATATGCTCGCTCTTCAAAGTGCTGTGAAGTGCAGTGATAGTGTCCGTCCCCTAGTGTTGTGGAGGGGCGTCAGATCGGCCGTATAACGCCTCTAGGTCTAGACCTCTGTCGGACTCCCAGGACTCAGGGAGTGGGCAAGTCGAAAGCCGCAAGAGGGTTACGCAGACCCCACCGATCTGGCGTCCCTTCGCATGTCCTGATGACGCTTCCAGGCTGCCAAGGATCGTGCTCGGGCACGAATCCTTAAGATTGCTTCTCTTCCCCGATTCCTCCTCCCGCGTCGGGAATGGAAATCTCGGGATTCTCGCCTTTGAAGAGAAGCTTCAAAGAAGGGGACGCTTCACGTCCCTTTTCTCGTGACGCTCTTAATCTTCTCCGGAGGATTTTGACGCCATCCCACCGCAGAAGAGGACCAGGGCGTCATCGGACGATGACGCTTTTGAGCGCTCCGCCGCTCCAGAAAGAAGGCTGTTGCTTCCTGTGAGAAGGAAGAAGGCGTCCCTCGCCCCTCTTCTTCTCATAGGATCAGTCCTTCTCCTGAGGAGGAATCTTCTCCTACTCGTAATTAGCTGCTCCTAGGCATGCAGGAGCAATTGGCTTCGTTAATGGCCCAGAAGGAGACTGATGCGTGTCGTCGTCGGAAGGATTCCCGGCTGCCGATCAAGAGGTCTAAACCTTCCCCTTCTCCTTCTCCACGTTCGTCGTCGTCTCATGCTTCGCCGCCGCTAGAAGTCCTGTTGCTCAGCGCTTTACTGGTCTTGGCAGGGATCGCAATTTCCGCTTTCTGATGCGCTTCATGCTGCCAGGCTTGACGCCCCTCGTTACGGCCACCCTCTTGTTTCGTCATGACGCTTCTCATGCTGCTAAGCGTGGCGCTTCTCATGCTGCTCGGCAGGACGCCTCCCCTTGCTGCTCGACATGACGCCTCCCTTGCTGCTCGTCATGATGCCTCCTGGCTGCTCGACAGGGCGCCTCCCTTGCAGTTCGTCAAGACGCCTCCCTTGCTGCTCGGCACGACGCCTCTCTTGCTGCGCGGGCATGACGCCTCCTCGCTGCTCGCTCACCAGGACTCTCGTCGGATCGCTCGTCAAGAAGCTCGCCGGGATTCTCGTCCAGGGCGCTTTCGAGACTCTCATTTTGACTCTTCTGCTCGAGACTTTCGTGACCCCTCTCGGACTTCTTCCAAGCAGAAGTCCCTTTTGCATGTTGGTCTGCAAGGACTTCGTCCTCCCGGTTCTTCTCCTGCCCCCTCAGTTGCTCCTGTGGAAGAAGGAGAGCTTTCTTGCGCTTCGGATCCTGCAGTTGAGGATCAGTCCTCTTCTTCTTCAGCTTCTGCAGACTACCAAGTCTTAACTAGGCTGCTGAAAGACTTGTTTGGGGACAAGTTTCAACCCTCTGCTCCTCGCCCTCCCCCCTCGCAGCTAACCTCGTCTAAGTCACAAAAGTCTTCTGGTTTTGTGAAGATGGCGACGTCTCTCTCTACGAAGAGGGCCTTTAACAAGGTTCAGGAGTGGATGGACTCCAGGAAGGCTCAGTGCAAGACTTCTTTCGCCCTGCCTCCATCAAGATTGAGTGGAAAAGCAGGAATTTGGTACGAGACAGGAGAGGAGGTTGATTGGAGAGTTCCTTCCTCTTCCCAAGGGGATTTTGCCAGCCTTGTGGACGCTCCCAGAAGGTCTCTCCTTTCTTCAGCGAAGGTGTCCTGGTCTTTATCTGAGACCGATCACCATCTGAAAGGCCTATTCAGGTCTTTAGAAGTTTTTAACTTTTTGGACTGGTGCCTGGGAGTCCTGGACTTGCAGGCTCGTAGCCTGACTCCATTAGCCTGGGAGATTTGTTTGGTGTCCTATCCTGTATGGACAAGGCGGTTAGGGATGGCTCCAAGAACTGGCTGCCCATTTCTGTGCGGGGCTTTTAAAGAAGAGAGCCATTTACTGCAACTTCACGGCGAAGTCGGTCTCTCCCTACTCAGAAGGCAGAATTGTTGTTCGCTCCGCTTTCTAGCCATCTTTTTCCCCAACCCTTAGTCAAGGATATGGCCTCCACATTGCAAGAGAAGGCTACTCAGGACCTCCTGGCCCAGTCTTCTAGACGTCCTGCAGCCCCTTCGACTTCTTCCCTTGGGCAGGCTTCCAAGATTCAGAAGCCCTTTCGTGGAGGACCCTCCTCTAGATCGTCCTTTCGAGGAAGAGGTCCTCAAGAGGTAGAGCCCCTTCTAAGACCAGGGGCAAGAAATGACTCCGTAGACCTTCAGACACCAGGTAGGAGCCAGGCTCCTTTCTTTTGCAAGAGCCTGGAGAGAGAGAGGGACGGACAGCTGGTCCCTCCAAGTCATCGAAAAGGATACAAGATCCCATTTCTCGTATTGCCTCCATTAAGTACGATTCCCAGATCTGTCGCCATCCTATCATCAGGAGAAACAGCAGATTCTCTTCGACCTGCTCGAGCAAATGCTCGAGAAGAGAGCTGTGGAGCAAGTCTCGGATTTACAATCCCCAGGCTTTTACAACAGGCTGTTTCTGGTTCCGAAGCAGTCAGGGGGATGGAGACCAGTTCTGGACGTCAGCAAGTTGAACCATTTCGTTCTGAAGGAGAAGTTCATAATGGAGACGTCCCAGTCGGTCATGGGAGCCCTAAGACCAGGCGACTGGATGGTTTCTCTCGATCTCCAGGACGCCTATTTTCACATCCCTATAAATCCTCTATCGAGGAAATACCTGAGATTTGTCCTGCGGGACAGGTATTCCAGTTCAGGGCCCTTTGCTTCGGGCTCAGCACAGCTCCTATGGTCTTCACGATCTTAATGAGGAATGTTGCGAGATGGCTTCACCTTGGAGGAATAAGAGTCTCTCTTTATTTGGACGATTGGCTCATTCGAGCCTCGTCAATGACAAGGTGTCTGGAGGATCTCCACACGACTTTGACCTTGACGAAGTCCCTGGGACTTCTGGTGAATTTCGAAAAGTCCCATCTGACCCGACTCAGTCCATCGTTTATCTGGGGATTCAGATGGATTCAGTGGCTTTTTGCATTTCCGTCTCAAGAAAGACAACTTCAGTGTTTAGAAAAAGTTTCAGCCTTCCTGAGGAAAGAAACATGCTCGGTGAGGAATGGATGAGTCTGCTGGGGACCATTTCATCACTGGAGAAGTTTGTTTCCCTGGGGAGACTGCACCTCAGACCGCTTCAATTCTTCCTTGCAGAGAACTGGCACGACAAGGAGAATCTGGAAGCTTCTCTGAGTATCTCGCCAAAGGTAAAGAATCACCTTCGGTGGTGGCTCGATCCATCGGAAGTTGGCAGAAGGCCTTTCTCTCAAACTTCAGAACCCGACCTAGTGTTGTTTTCCGGCGCGTCCATCTCGGGGTGGGGAGCAACACTGGGGAGGGAAGAAGTGTCGGGTACCTGGAGAGGGGAACAGGTGTCCTGGCACATAAACCTCAAAGAATTGGGGGCGATTCAGTTGGCCTTCTTTTCTTCGAGGGGCGAGTCACGAACCGAGTTGTCCAGATCAACTCGGACAACACCACGGCCCTTTGTTCAAAACTTCGCCCATTCTTTTATCCTTTGTTTTCTGTATTTCAAATTTCCTTTGTTCCCCTTCAGCCACCACTTACGGTATATGTGTTCACGAAGTCTAGATTAAGCCAAATTATTATGTTGTTAGCTTCAACCCGTTATTCCAGTAAAATACCTAGGATTTAGGTAAGCAAAATCAGGTTAAATCTCGATGCTTTTGTATGCCCTGCGTCCGAATGTTTGGAAGAACTGTTGCGTTTAAAATCAAATTCATCTCAAATATTCTTTGTTAAGGTTAATAACCCTTAACTGGCGACCTTTGGCTAATTAACGTCTGTCTTTGAGGTTAACTTTTCTTCAAGTGACAGGTTACGTGTAATCTTGGTTTGCAGGGCCAAAAATTACGTAAATTGAATAATACATGATCAACCAAGACCTCACACGTAACATTGGCGACCTTTTGTAGAATCTAAAGTACATTTTAGAGAAAGAATCTGGAGAAAAGGAAATTAAAATTACATTAATTCCAAAAAATAAAAGTCAGATATCGAACTCCATTTCATTCTTCCAAACAAGGAACCAGGCATAATAATAAGCAGTAAAGAGAATAGTATAACAAGTGTAGCGAGAAGTAGCGTAGGAAAGGGTGCGTCGAGAGCAGAGTCATAATTTATAACGTTTAAGACAAGGACATTGTACCGTGTTCGGATTGTGAGTCAAGTCGTTCAAGTAACGAATTCAAAGGCCGAGAATCGCTGGCCCATTTCATGTACACAAAGTAATGTAGTAATCGCGTCGGCAATTCCGATCGTTATTGTTTGCATATAGCGGGAATCATTCAAAAAACCGTGTCAGTGAAGTAGCAAACGAACTGAAATAGTAATTTTACAATAAAGGTACCGTTCAACAACGTAAATTTACGCAGGCAAGCTAGCATCTCTTTTCATTCTTTTGTTTAATCTCCGGGTGAGGAATACGATAACAAAAGACACAAAGTTGTTTGGTAATTTAGTTTTCCATCCAGTAACGTAAAACACTATGCATGATTGGTATATTTAAGGTAAAATCTGGATACCTGCATTTGTTGCGTTGTTTTGAATTTGTTTTTTGAACTGTTTGTGAGAGAACGCCATTTTGGGGTTTCCTTCGCGGCCGAGGCTGTTTTGAAATTTAGGCCTAACGGGACCTTGGCCGCCATCTCAACGACCTTGTTATTGTGACGTCGACTCTGCTCCCGCCACTCTTGGGGCATATATTTTTTTTTTTTCAGTAGCTAACCCACCTCCTAATATCTTAGCTAGGAAAAACCAAAAGATAATTTAGGCAGGAAAGTTAGGCCTTAGTTAGGAGTAATAACAAGTTCCTATACTTACCTACTATAAAATCATATAAAGAAAATTTAAAATTTTTACGATAAACTTTTGTGACGTCGACTCGGGAAAATTAAGATAATAAAGTAATCCCTAAGGAAGCCAAGACGACGCATCTATATCATTTTATTAAGATCCATGCCATTGTGCATGTATAAAATCTTTGTTTACATGTTCTCAAGCAGCAAGAAATTCGCTGACTGAAAATCTCTCTCTCTCTCTCTCTCTCTCTCTCTCTCTCTCTCTCTCGTCATTCAAGTAAGCATTCCTAACCTAAGTGTACGTGACCCTCTTCAAAGAAAGAACGGCCGACACTAGGCTAATTAATTCGAATACAATAAGCCAAATAAAAGAAACACCTCTGTCCCACAATAGATGAGGACAAGTTAAGAGTAATTACGATACAGTGATAAACTGTCGGTCACGAGTGAGGGCCTGCTATCCAGACCGAAGCAAACAGTAGTTTTCACCCTCTGAAAAAAAAGAAGGGCCAGCACTGGGGCCGGTACTGGGACCAGCCACTCACGAGGATCTTTAAGAAAAAAAAAAACCAAATTCACTTTATTCCACAGTGCCAATAATTTGCAGCACTCATCACTTGAATAGCTTTCTCTCTCTCTCTCTCTTCTCTTTTTACCTTCCCTTTCTCTCTCATTCGATTGTTGCACTCTGCAGGGGTGTAGAGTGCCTTTCCTCCCATATAGCCTAGTTGGACTCTTGTAGAGGGTCCCTAGGAACACATTGGCACCATAAGTGCCACCAAGCAAGAATCCAGAAAAATAAATAAAACAAAACCAAAAGGGAACACAGAAGAGAAAGTTCTTCTGGAACCTAACCTGCACCAGTGCCTAGGGATACTGAGTGCCACCAGTGTGACCTGTACACGGCACACCCAAACTACAGTGCCACCTTTTGAAAGGGTGCCACGTCATTATTGAAGAGACACTTCCTCGCTGCCCAAGTACGCCCAGTCGACCCAGTTAGACGCCCTTCCCCACCAGAACCATGGCAGCAGAGCATTATAAAACTTTCCTGGGGCTGGGGACGGCGGCAGGTCTCACCGGCTCGGAACTTACCACCTGGGTTAAGGAGCAAGTGGACGACTTGGCCAAGCGGGAGAAGGAAGAAAGACTGAGCAGAGGAAGTGGGAAGCCGAAGAGGAAGTATGAAGAAGAACGAAGGGTGTATGAAGCCAAGCAAAGGCAATATGAAGAGGAAAGAGAAGAAAGAAGGAGACAGCATGAGTTAGCCTGCAAGGAAACTGAGTTAGCCCTAAAGGAGAAGGAGCTCGAGCTTGAGAGAGCGAAAATGGAGAATGCCGAAGCTATGGCTAGCCATCAAGCCTCCAGTCCTACACCTGCTGCATCAAACGCTCCAATTTCGAGCATCAATTCCCTAGTCCCCAAGTGGACTGAGGACGAGCCAGAAGCATGGCTGGAGGAGATCGAGGCTCTTTTCGATAACTTCAGCACCACGGAGACGGAGAGAGCCTTAATACTAGCCAAGCATATGGAGGGAAAAGCCAAGGCAGTGCTTCGCTCACTGGAAAAGAGCCAGAGAGGTAACATGGCGGAAGTTCGTGGAGTCATTACCAAGGCCTACGAGATAACCCCAGAAAAATGGAGACAACGGTTCCGAGGTCTTGCCAAGGAAGTCGGCTGGTCTTGGACGGAATGGGCATGTCACAAAACCCAGTCCGGCACGCGCTGGTTCGACTCCTTGGCCTGCACGACGCTTGAGGATCTTTTCAATCGGACCATGCTAGAAGACCTTTTCCAATGTGTGCCAGGGCCCCTGCTGTATATCTTAACGATAAACAGCCCTCCACACTTATGGAAGCTTGTCGCATGGCTGATTCCTGGGAAACCTTCAATCAGTCGCATAGCACCTCTCAGAAGCGAATCATCCCTCCGCCTACCTCTCGAACTCCACTGGCCGAAGAATGGACTGCCTAGCAAGACCCTGTGCAACTATTGCAAGAAGGGGGCCACGCTGAAGCTGAGTGCCGATACAAACTCGGCACTAATAAGCAGCCTAACCCTACCAGCCAGAACTCCGCTCCCGATTCAACCGCTCAGCCCTCTCCTCCAACAGTTACTGCAGGCCACCGAGCCCATCCAAAAGGCCCGTGCAAATCCTGTGGGGCTGCTAGCCACTACAATGCTGGATCTCCGGCCTGTCCACATCATGTCCCCACCACCAAATTTGTCAACCTAATCAGCACTTCATTTTCTGCTGCTGGTCCGCACCGATCCTTTACCCCGAGAGACTGGAAACCCAGTTCATCTCGGTGGCCCCTCTTCAGAGCACTAGCCTGCCAGTGACCCTTCCGGTCACAGTAGACACTTTGGCAGACATTAGCCTGATCACTAGGGCCTGGAGTGCCAGCCGGTGCCATGGTTGACGAAGAAACCCGGTGGGAAATGAAGTGGATAGAGGGCCACACCATCACCATTCCCACGGTCCAACTCCAGGTTATGACACCTTGGGGCACGATATCTTCACCGCACTCTCGGTCCCTGTTCGCCTTTAACAAAGGACATCCTTCTGTGGGCTCAGGCCCGAAATATTATGATCCTCACGAGGTTTGTTGCAGGCGAGAACGTCCGTGCGGATCTTCTAAGTCGGCAGCGACAACTGCTCCCGACCGAATGGATCCTACACCAAGAGGTGTGTCAAGGACTGTGGAAGCTTTGGGGACGTCCCTTGGTAGATCTCTTCGCAACCTCCAAGACGAAGAGACTTCCTCTTTACTGCTCCCCTGTTCTCGACCCAGGAGCTCTCTCAGTGGACGCTCTTCTTTGGGATTGGTCGGGATGGACGTGTATGCCTTTCCCCGTACAAAGATCATCGGAGAAGTCATCAGAAAGTTTCAACGCTCCGGAAGGGACGAGGATGACGTTGATCGCCCCATTTTGGCCTTCTCTTAGGGAATGGTTCACAGAGGTCATGTCCTTCCTTTTGTAGACTTTCCGAGATCTCTGCCCATGAGAGTCGATCTACTCAGACAACCCCACTTCGAGAGGTACCACAAAACCTCCCGCTCTGTGTCTGACTGCATTCAGACTATCGAGAAGCTGGCCAGAGCGAGAGGTTTTTCTAGACCAGTGGCGAAAGCTATTGCCAGAGCGAGAAGACTCTCTTCCAGCAATTTGTACCAATCGAAGTGGACCGTCTTTAGGAGATGGTGTAGAAAGAAGGGCATTTCCTCCACCACGACCTCTGTGAGCCAGATAGCAGACTTCCTCTTATTTCTGAGGAGTGATGTGGAACTTGCAGTCTCGACTATCAAGGGGTATAGAAGTATGCTATCATCTGTTTTTAGGCATAGAGACTTGGATCTGTCTAACAACAGAGACCTTCACGATCTATTCAGATCCTTTGTGAAACCTCGAAGGTGCCTCTGCCAAGGACTCCTTCTTGGAATTTGGATGTTGTGCTACGGTTCGGTAATGTCCAGTTCGTTTGAACCTCTTCGTTCTCTTTGCGCCATTGAGGAACATTACTAGGAAGACTATTTTTTCTAACCGCTCTAGCAACTGCAAAGAGGGTTAGTGAACTGCAAGCCTTTAGTAGACATATAGGCTTTAAAGGGCATAACGCAGTTTGTTCTTTAAGCCCTTCCTTTTTAGCGAAAAATGAAAGCCCGCCTAACCCTTGGCCCAAGAGCTTCAAATCAAGGGTATGGCTGAAATCCTAATTCAAGAGCCAGAGAGAGTCCTTTGCCCTGTTAGGGCTCTCAAAGTCTACTTAGACAAGACGAAGGAAAGTCGAGGTCCCTCAGATAGTTTATGGTGTTCCGTAAAGAGACCGGACTTACCTATGTCAAAGAATGCTCTGGCTTTCTTTCTGAGGGATACGATTAAAGCCCCATTCATGCTGTCAAGACACTGATTTTAAACTTCTGAAAGTCAGTGCTCACGAGGTGAGGGCGGTTGCGACTTCAGTGGCTTTTCAGAAGAATATGTCACTCAGTAACATTCTGGGTGCCACATTTTGGGGAGCAACTCTGTGTTCGCCTCACACTACCTGAGAGATGTGAAGACGACATATGAGAACTGCTTCTCGCTAGGACCATACGTTTCCGCAGATACTTTCTGGGGCAGGGGATGACACTCATCCTATCCTATAGAAAATGGTTGGATAGTGTTTTTATGGTTGTTGGGTCGACTGCCTGTGGCGGACTTCCCAATCGTTAGCTTTAGTTGCGTTATCCTAACTTAGTTAGGCTTGGTCAGGTGGTTGGTTTTTACTTTCCAATTGCCCTCATTGTATGGTCAATATGGTCTTGTCACATTGTGGTCACGCCCCTTGACAGATCATCTAGAACTCACCAGCTATACAGGTCACACCCTTGCTGGAGACTCTGCCTGTTAAGCAGAAGCGGACTTGGGTGACAGTAATCACGAAGTCAGCTATGCTAACAGGTAAGGAACCAAAGTATCTTTCACCCCTACATGTAGTGTGTTTTTCCAAAATCCTATTCTGTCTGTACCCACCTCCAATGGTGGTATTCAGCTATATATATATCTGACAGGTAAGTCTCATGAACAAAATGATATTTTAATGATAAAATAAAGTTTGTTCATACTTACCTGGTTTGATATATATATTCATAGTGCCCGCCCACCTCCCCTCAGGAGACAGTGGCACTAGAAAATCTGAATAGAAAATGGGAATGGTTCCTGATACCGCCTCCCAGCGGCGGAATGGGTACTAACCACCTGATCTCCCCACTGCGTGTGTCGTAAGTTTTGAAATTCTGTCGGACTAACAGAGAATACAGCTATATATATATCTGCCAGGTAAGTATGAACAAACTTTATTTTATCATTAAAATATCATTTTTATTGCTGGATTTTGGTGAAGTATTATTGATTATTTGATTAGCCTTCTAGTTTTAATATCTTTCAGGATTAATTTTTCTAGTTCTTTGGTCATTATTGTGTCTGATTCAAGTTCACCTAGTTTTGCAATTTTAGCAGAAGTTGCAAAACCAGATTAATCAAGTCTTCATATGATTCTCATACAATTCACAGTAAATGTAGTGGGCAGAAATATAGTAGGGAAAAAACATGTGTACTAAATGTAATGATTAGCAAGAGTAGAAGGTATTTAAACCACAACTAGACAAGTAAGAGAGGAATAGGAAAACGAAAGTGCCTCTAGAGCCTAGAAACAAGCTTCCCTTAGCCTAGTATTCCACTCTAGCGTAGGGGTAGAAGATAACTCTGTTATTCCTTCTTCCCCACTTGCTAATTTTTCTCCTGCTACTAGCCCTCCTAGTTTCAGTCCACCTACTCCCATGCCTTGCTCCCTCGCTTCTGAACGTGATGCCATTGCCAGTCTAGAGTCTAGGTTTTACAAGAAAATTATCCTACTAGTCAATACAGTGGCAGAGTTAGGTGCGTCACTGAAGGCGTTTAGGGGAAAATGTATTCAGGCAATCTTACGCCACTGTATAAAGCAAAGTTTTAACAAGTGATAGTGTTGTGCAAGTGGAGGAGGTGACTACTCATCCCGTTGGTTCTCCTAGACCATGGTCACTGTCCTGCTCCCTTGAACCTGGGAGAAGACATCCTGAAAGTCCAATGGAGGCCAAGGGGGTTGGCCGATGGGTAGTTGCAAACTGCCTCTGTCAAACCTGTTCTGAGATTCCCAGGTATCAGCAGATAGCCACTGGAAAAGACGTTTTGACAGGAGAAAGTGTTATTTTTGGAGGAGGTGGCTTCTCTTCCTGCTGGTTCTCCTAGACTAAGGTCTCTGTCCTGTTCCCCAAAACCTGAGAGAAGACATTCCAGAAGTCCAAGGGAAGCTGGTGAGGTTTACCCACAGGTTGCTGTCCCCTCAGTCGAACCTGTTGCACAGATATCCCAGGTTTCAACAGACAGCTGCTGGAAAAGGTCGTTGATGTGCACCAGCTTTTGTCCAACTCTCAAGACTCCTGTCCAGACTTGGAAGTGCCGCAGGCGCTTTCTAGATTCTTCTCGTCCATTGAAGAAGCACACAGGCGATGCTGGTCGCTCTTCTCCGCTGCCCAGTTAGCAGTTTAAGGAGCCAGGCGCAGTCCTCAATCTTCCTGCAGTGCATGGGACAGTCAGGGGTACCGTGTTTCTCTCCTGAACATACTTCTGTTGGTCGCCAGCATTTTGCTCCCAAACGCCCAGTTTCTGAGCACTCTGCACCAGCTTCTGAGTGCTGGGTGCCAGTTGCCAAGTGCCTGGCGCCAGCTCCCAAGTGCCCTGCACCAGTTCTTCAGTATCAATCAACTGCTTGGAGCTCCAGGCACTTGTTGCCAACTTTTAATCTCCTAGCCTATGCAGCTCTCCTTCAATATTTCCGGGTGAGCTTTCCAGCCCTATTTTGGCTCCAGCTAGCCCCAGGTCTCACCTACCTCGACCTTCCTGATGAGGAGCCATCCAGATGACTGTCCTAGGCTCCCCACAATGGTGCTTTCCTCGTCTTCTAGGAAGGCACTCAAGGAGATTGCAGTTTGGTTTTTCTGCTAAGAGGGAACACTTGATAAGGCTTTCAAAATCATCTTTCCTCCAAATTTAATCTGTGAGAGGTTTCTTTGGAGAACACCACTGGGGAAGCTTTGTTCCCGACGCTCCAATTTTACGTTGGCAAAATTGTTTTTCTTAAGCAGAACTTGACCACCTAGTCAAAGACCTCTTTGAGTTGTTTGAAGCTTTCAGTTTCTTGGACTGGATGGTGAGAGTGCTAGCCAAGGAGATTGAAGATTGCATGATTTAGTTGGAGGCTTCACCTTGGACTGGCTAGGAGTCCTTTCTCGTGCAGACAAGACCATCAGGGATGACTCTTTTTCTCTTTGGGGGTTTTGAAGAAAAGAGATTTTTTGATGCTCCCATTCCATGAAAGGAGTCACTCAGGCCCAGAAGTAGGACCTCCAATAGAAGTCGACTTAGGATCTTCTGGTACATTCTTCCAAACACCCCAAAGGTTCGTATGCATTTGTTCCTAAGACAGTCTCTCCTCTCCTCTCCAGTTAAGAAGTCGAGGACATCAACTTAGAGGGCTTCTACTACCATCTGTTTGTGGTCCCCAAATCATCGGGGGTTTGCAGACCAGTCTTTAACGTAAGAGCCCTCATTCTCTTCATCCAACAGACAAAGTTCAGATGGTGACGAACCAGTCAGTCCGTTCGCCCATTCACCGGCCGATTGGATGATTACCTTGGATATGCAGGATGCATGCTTCCACTTCCCCATCTATCTGGACTCCAGGAAGCACCTAAGGTTAGTCTCCCAGGACACTCTCAGCACTGTATATCCAGAAGCAGGGAGGCACTCATTCCTTTTCTCTTTGCCAGGCAGCAAAGGATCTTCTCTCATGGGCAGACCAAAATCGAGTGACACTGGTCACTCGATATATTCAAGGGAAACTGAACGTTCTGGCAGACGAACTGAGCCGGCGGGAACAGGTCCTTCCTACCGAGTGGACCTTGGATCCCGTGGGCTGTCTCGACCTTTGAAAATTATGGCACAAACTGACGTTGGACCTGTTTGCCACCTCAAGAAACCATTGTCTTCCTCTCTTCTGCTCTCCAGCCATTACTTAAGGGATATCGAGACTATTTACGATCAGTGCAGTACCTTGGGTCCATTTTACGCTGCTGGCAAGGTGTTGGGAAGGAAACGTAGAAAGCAGTGTCCTTTCTTTTATCTCATCGTGTTGCTTAGGGTGTTGAATTTTTTTGGGGAGCCTAGGAGTACTATGTACTTGGAGTACCCTCCAGTCTTTTGGTTTTAATGGTTGGGTATTGGTGTTTTTAATTTGGTTTTTGGTGGTTATGGTGACTATTTACACTGGTTATTTTGTGTGGTACTGTGCCTTGGGCAGGGACATCTTGTTGTACTTTGCTAGCCCTTGGAAATTAGTCCATTGCTACAAAGCACCCACTGTAGTAGTTGGCCCTCAAGGCTTTACCAGCTCGCCTCTACTGGATAAGATGAGCACCAACCAGAGGCAGTATCTATCTGTAGCGGCTCTCTCATCAGGTAAGGTTCAACAACATTGACTCACTGTTAGCAAATTTCTATTCTCAAACTCATCACTATTAATAATGTTTTGGGGTAGATATGTCCAACATTCCCACCTCCATTCAATGTGGAAATCAGCTATGTAATTACTGGGGAAGTTACTGATATAAAAATGACATTTTTATAATAAAATAAAGTTTTATATATACTTACCCAGTAATTACATGATTGGAGCCCACCTGCCACCCCTCACTTGGACATAAGGGCATAAACAAATTGTAGCTCTTTGTTATGTTGTACCCTCTCTTGCACCCGTAAGTGGGCAGGGGCACATTGCCATAACCAAAACAAACTAGCGTGACCTGCAATTTCAAAATTTTAAAATGTCTGTTAAAAGAAACTAATAGCTATGTAATTACTGGGTAGGCATATATAAAACTTTATTTTATTATAAAAATGTCATTTTTCATAGCTAACAAACCTACAGTCTTAACATTTACTGCCCACCTCTAGCCACCCCTCTTTCAGTAAACAATGGGCTGGAAGAACACTGATACATCACGGGGTTGAGATCAGGTCGCTGGCCGCTTCCCATCTCATTTCCGTGACAAGATGCCAGATGCCACCAATTCCTTGCATAAACAATTCTTGTTTTTATTTTTACCAGTTTCCAGCTGGCACCAGAAGATTTATCCTAATGTTAAGACCGCAGGTATATTAACTATCAAAAATACAAATTAATTTAAATTTGTTTTTTTAAATACCTCTCCATTATACAATTTGCTGTCCCTACCGCCCCACATTCAAACAGACAGAAGTACTGTAGACTGACTGGCTACAAGTGTTTGTACCAATCAGTCCCCAGGTGGGGGAAGTAGATGGATAGAAAACCAATGTTCATAGAAAACCAAATGTTCTAATTTTTCTTTTGCAATCTGTCAAACTTCTGCTGGCATGGAAGTAAACGCTGTATAATGGAGAGGTAAGCACTTAAGAAATAAATACTATACTGATAGTAAGTATTCATATTTTAATTTGTTAAAACATTGTCATCTCAGTACTGTAGATATGGTTCCTCTTTGAGTAGGGACATTGAGAAACCATAAGTATGCTCCCCTACCCCTGACAAGTAAGTTGAAACAATGGAAACTTAATAGTTCATAATATCGCAAAAAAATTCATAAACACTCATTACTTACTAATTTAAAACCTTGGACTATAGCATGAAAAAATGTAAAATGAGTCATTGCAGTCAATAATGCTGAGAACAGAAGACAGAGAACTGAAGAAAATTTGCTACGGTAAAACTGTCAAGAAAAACAACAGTTGTATCCAAGATTTCAGTTACATACTTAATATTGCTACTGTAACAAGAAACAAGTCCAATTTTGCACATGAGACAATTGATCCACAAAATGCAAAAGAGTAATGGAGATTACTTGCTGAAACCAGGAGGATTACTGTAATAACGAATGGCAAGTGACCCCACTGGCTGGAAGCAAAATGAGCTTTATGAACCATTATGAAGAATGAGTACAGTACTGTATAATGTGAATGAATGAAGATAAATAACACAGTACAGTACACAAAACTCAGAAAGTTACTGACCCTGGAAGAGTGGCTCAGAATACCTCTGAAAACTACTTAGGTGTGCAGGAGAATGGTGCCTCAGACGATTCTTGCCAGTGTCTTGGGTATGTGCATTGTCAATGTAGTATTTCGTGGTCTAACAATTTTGTTACTGGAGAGCTGTATGCAGGGAAGCATGACTATTTTTTATTAGTGGATTTATAATGAACAAATGAAAAAACACTGACGCTAGAGTATGAACACAAAAATAATGAAATCATTTGCCCGCTTAGCAGGTGATCCTTCCCTAAACCCCTGGAAATTATTATTCCGTTACAGTATTTTATCTGCATTTAATGTTGGCTTCATACTTGTTCTGTTACCTGCACATTATCACTTTTTATGCGTTGGAGGGAATTTGAAACAAATGGAGAAATGTTTTAGCATAGAAGGTAAATTCATGGGAGTACAGTATACCCTTTTGCACTGAAAAGAGTGTGTTTAAAAGGGAATTGTGCAGAAATGGGAAAGGTAGATGAGCATGATTACTGAATTTCTATTAGTGAAGGATCTTAGTTTCAAAGATTTGAGGAACCCAGATTTTCAATGCCCAGTAGTTGTTTTACTTATTAATGCTAGATGCCTTGAAAAGATGATGCCTTTGGCTTTGTTCTTTTTTCTGTCCAGAGTCTTACAGAACTAGTGGGACCTTTGGAACAAGAGATAGTATTATGCCCAGTGAGAGCATAAAATTCTACATTGAGAGAACCAAGAATATCAGACGGGATTCTCGTAACCTCTGGTGTTCTCTTAAGGACCCTTTACATCCTCTCTCCAGGAATGCTATCTCTTTCTTTTTGAGAGACTTTATTGTAGAGTCTCACTTGGGAAGTGAGGAGAATAATTCACCGTTGTTAAAGGTAAAAGCACATGAGGTATGGGCAGGAGCCACTTTGCTGGCTTTTAAATGCAACCTCTCTCTAGCTACCATAATCCAATCGACTTATTGGAGATGTCTCTTGGTCTTCGCCAACTATTATTTACGGGATGTTGAAACTGTGTTTGAGGACTACAGTACGCTGGGTCCGTTCTCCGCGGCTGGCATGGCAACAGGGAATGAGGGGTAGGAGTGATCCTCCTATTTCTCTGTCTCCTAGCCTTGATTAAGGTTGTTGAGTTTTTGGGAAGCCGGGGGTACTTAGTACCTGGAGTGCCCTCCGATCTTCGTTTTTAACGGATGGGTAATACTGCATATGTTTTAAATGATGTACTGTACAGGTAATATAGTTTTATGGTTGTGTGTTCGTCGATGTCTATGTGTCGCCCAGGGCAAGGGCAAATGTTTTGTTTAAGTTTTGTCGAGTCATAGAACTACTTCCTGACCACAAAGCTCCCACTGAAGTAGGGGCAGTCCTGACACTACCAGTCATATCCCTATGGGTCAAGGTGAGCAACAACCAAGAGGCAGTATCCGCCTGCTCTTGCTCTCTCCCCAGGTAAGGTTACAGCAAGCATTACCACAATGCTAGCCTTTTTCTATTTCAAATGCGTCCCTTTATAATGTCTTTTGAGTAGTACTGTACATGTCCATTCTTCCCACCTCCTATCAATGTGGGATTCAGCTGTGTAATTACTTGGTAAGTGTCATATGAAAAATAATGTTTGTTCATGACACTTACCTGCCAGATATATATATATTGTATTTCTCCGAAATCCGACAGAATTTCAAAACTCGCTGCACACGCAGTGTGGCCAGGTGGTTAGTACTCATTCCCGCCGCTGGGAGGCGGAATCGGGAACCATTCCCATTTTTCTATTCAGATTTTTCTCTGTCGCCGTACTGTTAACATCTGTTACAGTACCTCCGCCTCTGATTTCGTTAACTTGCTTATTCCCACTTAGTATTCTCTTGACTTTTGGTATTGGATCTTGGACTGTGGATTGGCACACGCTTTTTTCTGGACTGTTGTTGATTTTGCTTATGACTTTTCTTTAAATATGTCTGGTTCTAGTTCTGCTAGTTTCCGTGTATGTTGCATGAGTGATTGTAAGGTGAGGCTACCGAAAGCTTCGGTAGACCCTCACTCGGTTTGCTTGAGGTGTAGGGGGCATGTTTGTCTTATAGATGATCATGTATGAGTGTGAACTCTTTATCGGATGCGAAAGGAAGTCTGATCAGATATCGTAAGGAGCACACAGGTCGTGATACCTCCAGATGTGTGCAGAGTCAGGTTATTTCTCTCCTGATAATCCTAATGTAGTTGATGTTGCACCTGTCCTGTGGTTTTTGCCTTCAGCCCTGATGTTGTGTCTGCGGAGGGTTTGGCTCCATGGAGATCAATAATTCCATCCGCGGCGCCGAAAACAAAGTGACATCTCTTCAAAGTGCTGTGAAGTAGTGCTCCCCAGTGTTGTGGAGGGGCGCCAGATCGCCCCATAATGCTTCTTCAGCTCTGACCAGCTGTTTGACTCCCAGGACTCAGGGAGAAGGCATGTCGAAATGCAAGAAGGTTACGGGGCTTCTCAACGATCTGACGAGACCTTCTCTGCAGGCAACTTGTTGTCGCTCTCTAGTTTACAAGCGAGATTCAGGCTACACGCATTCTCATGACTGTTGCCCTCCGAGGCGCCCTCCCTCGTGGCGGGGTGGAACTTCGTATGACTCTCGTCCTCTGAAGAGGAGCTGTGTTATAGAGGACGCCGCAGTCTTTCGCCTGCTGGTTATCTTAAAGCTTTTTCCTCCTCAAGAGAAGAGTGACTAGATTCAACTTGATGAGGACGTTTCTGAGCACTCTTGTCGCTTCTAAGGAGAGAACCTTTCTTGCTCCTAAAGAAGAAGGCCCTCGCCTACTGCCTTCCACAGGATTTGTTTCTCTCCAGACTTGATTCTTTCCATCTAAGAAGATTTTGCTGAAGATGCAAAGCATATTCATTATACAGTTTTTTCTTTTTAAACTTCATTTTCATTTATTCACCATCATGTGAATGACCTATTTAGTCCCAGTTCTGGCCTATGGCCTAGACCTAGTATTTCATCCTAATCCTTTGGGCCAGCCCTGTGAGCTGATAGTCAGCTCAGTGGTATGGATTAAACTATTTTAATAATAATAATAATTTTCTGGGTGTGGCCTGAGAATCTGTCCTCAAGTTTGCAAGAGGTTCCACTACAGGCAGTCCCCACTTATCACTGGCATCCGACTATGGCGTTTGTTCTGGCTTGACGCTTGGCTAACAACATTGTTAACCAGATTTTCAGCACCGAAGCGATTTTCGGCTGGTAGTGATTCTTGGTGCAGGTAAGTGATTTTTGGCACCAATAAGTGGTTTATCACTGCTGTTAGGCAGTTTATCAGCATCGGTAGGCAGTTTATCGGCGTCGGTAAGCGATTTTCAGCATTGGTAAATGGTTTCTTAGCATTGATAAGAGGTTTATCAGTGCCAGTCAGTGCTGACATCATTGTAAATGCCATTTATTACCATAAAATTACTGTGATGTTCTGGTTATCGACAATTTTCGGTTATCAGTGCTCAGCTGGGAACAGAACCCCTGCCATTAACTGGGGGCTGCCTGTACTAATGTCTTCAGAGGCTCGCTTTTGGCAACCTTGATGTTGTTTAGTTTTGCCTACAAAACTGTTTGAGTCTTTATTGAAAGCCCCTTGAAGTAATTAAGTCCTCTTTGGTAGCCCTTGGACTTGTGAAAGGGAAGAGAATTCCAAGTGTTTTGTGGAATGCTGGCTTTTGCTTTGAAGATACTAGTCTTTTGTTCTTGCCCTAGTTTGAGAGCAAAAAAATTCAATACAGTATTTTAAGGCATTGCCCTCTACAGGCTTGTTAAAATGCAGACTTGACTATTTAAAGGTAATAAGTTTGACACACTTGACACGTGTAAGGGGAACTAGGGTGTACTCAAAAATAGATTAAGCCTATTAGAAACAATATGAATCACTTTTTGCTTAAGTAGTAAGTTGGTGTGAACAATACTATGTCTAAATGCACTACCCTTTTTTGTTTTTATTATTTGGTCAGATAAGCACATGTAACCTCTATCTTTATTATCTTGCTGGAGAAATTATTCATCATGAAAGTTTTAGTTGGTGTACTCAGCCTCTGAGATAAGTAAGAGTAATTGAATGGGCTGAAAGATCCAGAGGCTTGCAGCTGACATTTGGTTGTGTGGATCCCCTTTATTGACCTGTTTGAGACAAAGTGGAGTCTTGTTTCCCAGTTTATTGTTCACTGTGCAAGATACTCTAGCTTGGGCAGCAGACACCAAGCTGTTCCTTGGTCAGGTCTAGGCTGTAATGCCGAGAGAGTAAGGTTCCATCACAGTCCTGCAAGCTAAAGATGACTGCATGGGATGTTCCATGGTTCTTGAGCTCAAGATGAGATCTTGCTGGAATGCCATTATCAGTTGCCAGCGGTCAGTTTATAGGTGCTGGTCCCACGTTATGGGGTTTTTCAGCATCTTTTACCTTTATAAACAACTTAGCTTCTGTTGCTATTCAAGCATGAGAAAACTTCTTTAAGGCTAAAGGCCTATGATGGCTTTGGCTATTATGATTGTCTGAGGACAAAGACATCTAGATGTCTTTCGAGGTGTTAAGGTGGAGTTTCCCAGGTCTCTGGTATGTACAGTACTTTCTTTAGTTCATTATGTTGTCACCCTTTAAACTTTCTGGAACAAGCTTGTAAAGATGTTTCTAAGGAAACTTCTCAGTAACCTTAGCTACAGCTAAAGAATGAGAGAGCTACAAGCTTTGTCAGTTATGGTAGGCTTTGCTAAAGACAAGGCAGTTTTTGCCTTATTTTGGGCGAAGTATGGTTTTTGGTTAGGCTCTTACCTACAACAGTGTCTTTACCTAGCTTGGAATCACTAAGGGCTGAGGAACTTGACCTCTTGGGGATCCTGTAAGGGCTTAGAATTGTTTGAATTGCACTACAATCAACCTTGGTATACACGGGGAATAGGGACCACAACCACCTGCGAATAGCTAAAATCCACGAATACTTGATATCCCCATCTAAAAATGCTTATAACTGCCAGTTTTAATAGTTCAAACACCAAAGACCCCCTCTAAAAACATTAATAGCTGCCTATTTTAATAGTTCAAATGCCAAATGTATATCTTACTATCATCCTACACCAAGTATACCAAACTATCATCCTAAAGCACTTTAATATCATTTTCAAGCCATCTTACAACATTACCCTAAAGATATATGGCTTGCAGCAAAGTGTAAAACTATTCAAGTTACCCTGTATTCAGGCACATCCATTTTCTCTCATGCAGTATTGAAGCAGTCCCATTTTCTTTTTTACAGTACATAGGAACATTGGGAATTCACAAGTAGAGTAATGCACTGTACAGTACCTGAATATGTAATATGGATTGAAAAAAAATACATTAGTACAGGCATTCCCAGTTATTGGTGAGCTCAGTTATTGGTAATCCGGTTTTTACGCGCTTGTCTAGCAACAAAATCAGTGATTTTCGCACCAAAAATTGCTGATTTCTATTTATCGATGGCGATGATCAGGTATTGGCGCGATATATACCTAACAGAACGTTGATACCTGGTTATCGGTGCCGATAAGTGCTAAAAATCGCAGATTTTCGCTATTGTCACGCCGTTGGAACGGAACCTCCACCAATAACGGCGACTGCTTGTATCAATATTTTGGCTGTGTTTACATTAATATTAATATTTGAAAATTAATAAATAATTTTTATCATAAAAAATGTATTTTGTCATGAAAATAACATGAAAATACAGTAATTAGTGAATATTTCTCGACGAAAAAGTCTGTGAATTACCGAATTATCCGCAAATAATTTGAGGATAAGTTCCACAGAAATATCTACAAATCCTGAACTGCGAATAGGCTGGGGTCAGTTGTAAAGATATTGAAGGTGATATAAAGGATCTGTGTACTGTATAGTGTTTGGAAACCAGAGCTTCCATTGAATAGGATGTAATGTCCTTTTTATTAGGTCTTTGGGTAAGGATTCTCATTCTAATTTGTATCTTTGATGGTAAGCCACTTGGCATGGGAGTGTAGGCTTCAGGCTTTTGAATTTAGTAAAAGAACATCCTTGGATAAGTTATTGAAGTCACTCATTGGCATGGCATGTAATTTTGTGTTTTTTATTATGATGCAGAGTGTTACGCCTCTATTTGTGCAGGAATATTAAATTATGTCTTGAATCGTTTGGTAGCCTTTTTTTCTGCCTGCTGTTTTTTTAAACTTGGTTGTGGTTTTGGGAAGCATGGAGGTTCCCAGTGGTGAGTATTAGAAGTGTACCTTCTTGTATGTAGGTACCTGTTAGTTATCCATCAATAGCTTCGTAGGGTTTTGGCACAGTAACCTTACCCCTCCTTCTGCTGAAAGGGGCACCCCCCAAAGGGATCTCAGGTATCTTCGTGATGAGAATCTCATACCTGAGCGACAATCCTCATGGGTAGCAGTAATAGCCAATGGATTGAATTCACTGGGTAAACAAACACTTGTTTTCTACTTAATATTTTGTTACTAATAGCCTTTAAAGGGTTGGCTGATTTCCACTTTGCCCACCTTTTTCAAATGTGGGAATCATCTTTGTAATGGAGAGGTAAGGTTCATTTTAAAAATATAAATAGTTAATCTCATATAAGCAACTTACCAAGTAATTATATAGCTATAGTTTTAACCTCACATGGCAGCCTTTTATTTAAAAATCGCAGTAGCACTTTGATAGTTTAGTGTGGATGACAAGCCCCGCCCACTTGATGGGAGTGTTGGGAACAACTTAGTCAGGAAACCTCATTCTGTTTTTGCTGCTCACATGGTCACATCGTTGAGTTTGCTGCAGCTTTTGTTTACTGATTTTCAGTTTTATTGCTGGATTTTGTTAAAGTATTATCGATTATTTGATTAGCCTTCTAGTTTTAATATCTTTCAGGATTAATTTTTCTAGTTTTTGGTTGTTATTCTGTCTGATTCAAGTTCACCTAGTTTTGCAATTTTAGCAAGGTTGCAAAACCAGATTAATCAAATCTTCATGACCCTGATTCTCATACATATTTTGCATTAAATGTAGTGGGCAAAATATAGTAGGGAAAACTGGTGCTAAATGTAATGATTAGCAAGAGTGAAGGTATTTAAACCACAACTAGACAAGTAAGAGAGGAATTTCAAAACGAAAGTGCCTCTAGAGCCTCAGTGGAACGTAGCTTCCCTCACCTAGTATTCCACTTAGCGTAGGAAGAAGATAACTCTGTTATTCCTTCTTCCCCTTGAAATTTTTCTTCTCTTACTAGCCCTCCTAGTTTCAGTCCACCTACTCCCATGCCTTGCTTCCCCCTTCCTGAACTTTTTCTCCTGTTACTATCCCTCTAGGTTTTACAAGAAAATTATCCTACTAGTCACCAGTGGCTCCTTTAGGTGGCACTGAATTGCCAGTCTCGGAAAATCTAGGTTTAACAAGACTTTTAACCTAGTGACAAGTGAAAGTGTGAAGTGGAGGAGGTGGCTACTCATTTCTTTGGTTCTCCTAGACCATGGTCACTGTCCTGCTCCCTAAACCTGGGAGAAGACATCCTGAAAGTCCAATGGAGGCCAATGGGTTGGGCCCATGGGTAGCTGCTCCCTCTGTCAAACCTGTTGCGCATTCCCAGGTATCAGCAGATAGCCACTGGAAAGGCGTCTTGACAGGAGAAAGTGTTATGCAATTGGAGGAGGTGGCTTCTCTTCCTGCTGGTTCTCCTAGACTAAGGTCTCTGTCCTGTTCCCCAAAACCTGAGAGAAGACATTCCAGAAGTCCAAGGGAAGCCAGTGAGGGGTTTGCCCACAGGTTGCTGTCCCCTCAGTCGAACCTGTTGCACATATATCCCAGGTTTCAACAGACAGCTGCTGGAAAGGCATCTTGGATGTGCACCAGTTGTTGTCCAACTCTCAAGACTCCAGCCAGGTCTTGGAAGTGCTGCAAGTGCTTCCTAGATTTGTCTTGTCCATTGAAGAAGCACACAGGCGATGCTGATCTTCTCCGCTGCCCAGTTAGCAGTTTAAGGAGCTGGGAACAGTCCTCAATCTTCCTGCAGTGCATGGGACAGCAGGATTATTTTTCTCTGCTGAACGTATTTCTGTTGGGCGCCAGCATTTGGCTCCCAAACGGCCAACTCCTAAGTGCTGGCACTCTTGCCTGGCAGCTTCATCTGAGTGCTGGCACCAGCTCCCAAGCTTTGGGTGCCAACTCCCAAGCTCCCTGCACCAGTTCTTCAGTATCAATCAACTGCTCGGAGCTGCCAGGCACCTGTTTCCAACATGGGTCTCCTAGCCTATGCAGCTCTCCTTCAATATTTCCGTGGGAGCTTTCCATCCCTTTTTGGCTCTAGCTAGCCCCAGTCTCGCCTACCTCAACCTTCCTGATTAGGAGCCATCCAGATGACAGACCTAGGCTCCCCACAATGGTGCTTTCCTCATTTTCTAGGAAGGCACTCAAGGAGATTGAAGTTTGGTTTTTCTGCTAAGAGGAACAAGGTAAGGCTTCCTTCATCTTTCCTCCCTTGCGCTTAATCTGTGAGATTTTCTTTCCTACACCACTGGGGAAGCTCCTTCCCGACGCTCCGCGTTTTCGTTGGCAAAAATTGTTTTCTTAAGCAGAACTTGACCTCCTTGTCAAAGACCTTTTTGAGTTGTTTGAAGCTTTCCATTTCTTGGACTTGATGGTGAGAGCACTAGCCAAGAAGATTAAAGATGGCAATGATTTAGTTAGTCTCTTTTCTCGTCCTTTCTCAGGACATCAAAGATGGCTATCTTGAACTCATCTTCTTTTCCATTTTGGGGTTTTGAAGAAAAGAGATTTGTGTTGCTCTCTTTCCATGTAAGGAGTCACTCAGTGCCAGAAGTCGGACCTCAATAGAAGTCGACTTCTCTTCTGGTACATTCTTCCAAACACCCCAAAGGATTAGTCGTGTTTGTTCCTAAAATGGTCTTCTCATCTCCAGCTACATCCAGTTAAGAAGTCGAGCATCAAGTCCAGTCTAGGACCTGCTCCAATGTTTGTTGTCAGTCAAATCCATCACAAGTGTTTTTGTCCTTCCAGTGTTTAAACAGAATTAGTCCTCATTTGAAGTTCTTGTCAAGATTTTGAAGTTCAGATGGATCTTTCTTGACTGACATCAGGGCATGGGCTGAAAAGATGTCTCTCAGGTATTGCCATGGGATTACCTTGGATATGCAGGATGCATATATCCCGGTCCCCATTTCCTGGTATTAGGATATCTTCCCTCAGGTTATTCTTTTATGGAAACTTTCTTGGGCTCCAGGCAGAAGGGAACACCATTCCCCTTTCAGCTTTGCCAGGCAACAACCTGATCATCTCTCATGGGCTCCTGGCGCGAGCTTTACACTGGTCAGCGTCAACACCTGTTCCAGAAACTCAGCTCTTTCAGAATACTAGGCTCCCACTGCTGAATGGTCCTTTCCTTTTCACATTTTTTTATTTTGGATTTATTTATTTATTTAGTTTTTTTGAAAATTATTGTGTTTGAAACAGCAGATGTTGGACCTGGTTTGTTCAAGACCGTTGAAACCATTGTCTTCCTTTTCTGCTATCTTATTGACTTTCCAAGTTCCTATAAGCATGTCAGATATTAGTTTTTAACCAAGTCCATTTTATGCTGTTGTCAGTCTGGGAAGGAAATAAAAAAGCAGGACACAAACATATTTTTTATCTCAACATGTCTAATATGGATAGAATTTTTTTAAGTCAAGACTAATGTACAGATAGTTGAGGATGATGAAACTTTTGGATGATGAAGAAAAGGAAAATGAAATTTTTAAAAATTGGTTTTGAGATAGTTAACAGTGACTAAAACAAAGGTTATTTTGATAAGGTATGGATGCAAAGAATTTCATTGACTCTACTATACCTTGCAATACAAAAGCATCCATTGCTAAATAAACACCCAAGTGACAACACAAAAAAATCCCAAAAGGCTGTACCCTGATATACATATTGAAGGGAATAAGATGAGCAAAAACCAAAGAAAGACATAGTCTGCATCTTCTGAAAAGAGAGAAATTGCATTCAGGAAAGATGTCAACAAACATCCCAAAATTATGTCACAACTATTCTCAAATCTATGGCAAAAATGCATATCTAGATGTTTATGGGGTTGAATGTCAACATCTACATTCAAAAATATGCTGAAATCTGGATAAGAAGGAAAAAATTGACAAATTTAACAAAAATAAAGATTTATATATCCTGTCGCCATAATTACAAAATCAAAAGCAAATACATATAAAAAATCAAAGTAAAAATGGAACAAAGGAAAGAATAAAGAAATTGTAGCTCTTTGCAAGCCGTTGTACCTTCTCTTCAGCACCAAGATATGAGGCATCAGCTCCCAGGTACAATGCAAAACAATGTATCTGACCTGCAAATGGATTCAAAATTTTAAAATATGCTGTTAAAACACAAAATGAATAATTATGAAGATGGAAGATCAACTATTTTGGAAAAGTTGGATTTTTAATGTCCGAATGTTATGGAAATGAAGAAAAGAACAACATATCAGTCAAAACAAACATGGGAAAATCCTTATTAGCCACCCCTCTTATTAGATAATGGGCTGGAAGAACACAAACCATCATAGTGATGAATGCACAGGGTCTAGTTTCCCATAACTCAAAAGAAAAAAGATTCTCATAAGAACTAACCAAAACTGAAAAAACAGATATAATGAATATAAGTTTTACCTGGGTTCCACTCACAAGAGACTGGTAATGATGATCAGATAAGGGTTTCCAAACTTATAGATCAGATAGAAAAATAAGTCAAATTTGTTTTTTATGGGAAGACACCAATCCATTATAAAATCTGTCCCTAAATATATTAAACAGAATGTGAATTAATAGCAGTAGAATTTGAATCTGAAAAATTATTAAACATTGTAAATACAGACCCCAGAATACTAAAGAGTTTGATTTAATAATTGACCAATTGGATGATATATGAAAACTCAAACTGGACTATAATTTACTTCTATTGGAACTTTAATTTCTGCTAGAATGGAAGTAAACGAATAGGATAATGGGTTGTATTTATACATATAAAAGGAAATAATAGTAGCTGAATTAAGATATTCAATTTGAAAAGCTATTAGATATGTTATCTAGAACTGTAATATTTCAGCAAATAAATCACCTACCAACAAGAAAGGATAATATTTTAGGTTTAGTATTTGACAAGATGAACTATGTTAAATGGAAATAATAGTATAATAATATTTCAGAAAATAATTCATAAAACTAACAGTCTGTTCTAAAACTTTAAAAACAGAGATAAGCAAGAAAAAAATATGGGAAGGATATGGCAAAATATAATTTCTATAGTAAAAATATAAATTGGTCAAAAATAAATGAAGAATTAAAAAAGACTGGGAAAAACATATTTGTAAGTGATAATATACAGGTAAATACGGATACAGTATATTATGCTAAATTTTAAGGAATAGTGGAAAAATATATACCAAAGCAGAAAAGAAAACATCAATCACACATACAAAGAGACAGAAGGATCTTGTTCCAGAAAAGTCAGAAAGTGGAAAAAGGTCTTGCAAAAAGAAAAGAATGCATGGAAAGTGATGGAGCTAAAAAGTAAGATGAAAATGCAGAACAAAAGATTATAAGTCAATGAATGAAGAAAATCAAGACCTTGAAGAAAAGACCCTACAAAATATCAAACAAAACCCCAAAATTTTTACCCATATGCAAAAAGATGAATAAAATAAGAGTCTGAAAACTACTCTAATGATTGAAGGGCGATTAATGGTGAAAAAAAGGAAATTTGTAACATATTTGCAGAAAGATATAAGGCAATGAGTATTCACACCTAACAATTGATAATGGATAATGATACTGTAATACAGAGATGAAAATGACTATTTTTTATTAGGACATTTATAATACAAATGAAAAATACTGTGCAGGCTATTATGAACATTAAAAATGGATCAGCAGCAGGACCTGATGATGTTCTTGCCATTTGTTAAATTATTCCGTTACAGTATTTTATTCAATGCAAAATGTTGGCTTCATATTATTAAGACAAAGTATAGATACAGGAAAGATTTATGATGAGCATAAATTAAACAAATGGACCCCAACTTTCAAAGGTGGATCAAGACTAGAGGCAAGTAATTATAGGCCTGTTGCACTGAAATCTCATATTAAAAGGGAATTTATGAAAGAAATGGGAAAATATATAATGAAATCATTTAATGAAAAATAGTTGGTTTAATACAGGACAACATGGTTTTGTATTTGAGGAACCCAGATTTTCACAGACCCAACTGTTAGCTTACCACAAATGCATATATAAAAATATGATAAACAAAAAAGATACAGATGTGGTTTACCTAGACTTTGCAGAACTTTTGACAAGGTGGACCAAGATATATTAAACAAAAAAATGAGAAAACATAACATTGTGGATAAAGTTGGAAGATGGATAAAGAATATTTTGCAAAACAGAAAACAGATAGTGATTGCTAACGATGAGAAATCGGATGAATGCTGCGGTAATTCTCCGGTGAGACTTTATTGTGTTAGCTGCATTGCTGTGAATTATGATTGCAGACATAAACAGTAATGTTATGGACTCGGCCAGTGAGAAGTTTCGCAATGACACAAGAATAAGTAGAATTACTTGTGATGAATATCTGGAACTTTACTACAAAGAGACCTAAACAATATATATAAATGTGTTTGAGGACTAAATAGGATGGGTCCGTTCTCCGATAAATTTGAATCAATAAACTATGGGGATGAAGAAGGAATGCTATATGCATATAAAGGTCCTAATAATGAGGTTGTTGAGTTTTTGGGAAGCAGTTAAAGACCTGGGTGCCCTCCGATGTTGAATTTAACGGATATGTTATGCAATGACCAAATGATGTAATAATATTGGCAAAATGCAAAGCAAAAATGGTTGTTGTTCCGGCATGTCTAAGAAAAGCCCAACACATAAAATGTTTTATAAAACGTTGTCGTAGTCATTGAATATTGTAATATAATATGGTACCCCTACTGAAGTCCTAAGTCCTTGACTACTGGGAAAGACTCAATTCTTAAATTTATATACTCTTGAAACAAGAAGAGTATCCGCCTGCTACATGATTATCCAGGCATGGTTACAGATAGAAGCAATTACTGAAAACATCATGGAGCTAAAATATCAAATGCAAGCAGAGGTAGATTAATAATGTCTAAAACGATACCAGAAAAATTAAGGAAAGCACACCATTCTTCATTAATCCACCTCTATCAATCGATAATTCAGCGTCTATTACAATGCGCTACCAGCTCATCTGAAAAAATATCAGGATAATAAATGTGTTTTAAGAATAAGTTACGACAATTATCTAAGATGCATCCCAGACCATTCAAGACTGGAAGATGCAAAAAATACTGGAAGATGCTTTAGCAATTCTATGGTAGACATCAGAGGTGCCTCTTCCCTGACTGGGACCTGGGGCAACCTAACTGCACTGTAAACAAAAGGTAAGCTACCATGTGAATTTCCAATTCTTAGTCATTATCAAAGTAGAAACGATCCGCTATGAATGGCCATGTGTCCGTGGCTGTCAAACCTTGACAGGGTTATTATAAAAATGTCCATTTGGTTGTCTTGATTTATCGCAGAATATTATACATTATGTACATTGTTTTTAACAGATAGAAGATGGACCAACCGAGCTAGCTGTTGTCCGATTCTCCAGGGCGTTGGTTGGAGTTCCTGGTATGTAGGATACTTCATTTCATGTCCACATACAAACTTCGAAAGATGCCTCAGGACCAGCCATCCATTCCATAGTATCACACAACTTAAAGGTGGGTATTTGTGTTTCAAAATTATATGGCATTAGACTTATTGAAGTCCTTATCTGCTTGATTTTCTTTCTTTCCGATCCATTGAATGTGAGAGCCTGTGCCACAAGATAATAGTAGTGACAAAAATCATCTTAACCAGACTTTTTTAACTGATAATCCTTTCACGGATATTCAGTGGTTATCTGTAAAAGAGTTTATTACTTTTGGAACAAGTCCCTATCATCTTGAGACTAGTCTTGTTTACTGAGCTTTTCACTCAAATTGTTCAGTAGAAATAAAGCCTTGAGGGAATGGTTTATTTCTGGGATGTGTCAAATGAGAACAAACCTTTTCTGCCAAAAAGAGCTGGTTGTTATTCACTGTAAGACTACAGTATGTTTTAAACCAGGAGAACAAGACATACTGTACTCAGTATTCCTTTCAAAATAAGATCACAATTGGCACTTTTTTACATAGCTCTCACCTAAGAATTGACAGGATGGTTTTTGCAGACAATATTTTTTCTATTGAACTGACATTTTGGGATTTAAATTTTGGTCTGAAATAGAACTCTTTATCAATATACTGATCATAGTAATACAGTTGACAATAATATTGTTACACATAATCAGACATTTTCATTTCTACTTAGAGTATATTCCTAGGGTTTCTATTCTGTTGTAGGAAGAGCTCGAAGGAAAAATGACTTGTGATCAACGCCATCTTGAAAGCCTTGGTTTTATTGATGAACCCATTCTCTACCCTCATCATTCATGGGATAATCTTAGTACACCAGTAATAGCATCAGCAGTAAGTGCTATAATCATTGTAGTTCTAAGATCTATACTATATATGTATAGCATAGAAAAGTAGCACTCGTCAATTTCATCTTAATTTTGTAGTCAGTGTTCTTCAGTATGAATTGATCTTAAGAAAACCAAATAAAAACTCTTTGTAATACAAAGTTAGTTTCTTCATACAAACCCGTCCGTCATTTATTTGTCAGGTGATCATTATCAGGAAGGATTGCTTTTTCTCAGGTGCTTAAGAGACATTTGAAAGATGGTAGTCATAATCTTCTAGCTCTGTCTGGACCAATCTTAAGTGAATGATTTCTGAACTGGTTGTCTCAAGACTCTTGAACCTCTTCTTCTAAGACATTTCCCAGGGTTTGCATTGCCTATTTCATCGGAGAATAGAATCTCTGATGTTCCAGAAAGGGGTATTTTGCTGTATCTGACAAGAACACAGCTTTGCATGTTTACCCTGCTGCTTTTTAATTGGGACACTCCCCAGAATTTCATGACCTGGAACCCCCTCTAATCTCAAAAACTTAATGGAAGAACACTCTTGACTTCCTTATACCTTGCTATACTCAGGAGCACCCTCCAGCCTGAGCCTTTGCCTTTTGACTTCAGAAGATTGACTTGCCTGGTGCCAGTGAAATAATTGTCCTGATTTGCTAATTTCCTTCCTGATGATCAAACTCACTATTAGGAACTTAACTTAGTTGCATAGGCTAGCATACTCCTCTGATAGACATCCACATATTTGATGTAAGTGAAATTCATTTAATTGTTTTTCTTGTATTTTTGTCACTTTGAATATCTTAATAGCCGGTTTAGTTCCATATTAAGATATACACTTATAGTGTTCTGATACTTACCCTGTTTCTGTCTCAACATCTTGATCTTATCACAGTTTGGACTTGGTTTATGAGAGGCCTTTTTTCATAATCATTGCCTAATTTAAGTGAAAGATGGAGCATCAGATCAACTGTTTATTTTTACTGCTTTATACATAGACAGAGCTTAGCTTGACATTGAATTATATTGCCAAGACTAGGTAGAAAATTTTATTTTATATAAATGACTGTACCAATGATTATTACTAACAGGCTTGGCATTGTGGAAGACCAAAAATTGAAATTTCATGGTGGTCTCCACCCTTGCTAGTAGGTGACAGGGTCCAGTTAGGGACTGACAGGTACAGTGTACCGGGGAAACATCAGTTTGTTTTTGCCAGCTGTGGTCAACATCGTGGTTTTGGCAGTGTTATCTGTTGTTTGTTGGATTGGTTTCCTGTTATTGGTGCACTTTTTCAGATTTTGCTGTGGCATTTTTGCTGCAAAATAAATTGTTAGGTTTGTTTAGCAATTTTTTTCACTGTTTCCCATAAGTCAGATTCTCCTGGTTCTTTTACATCGTTAGGTTAAGTTGAACACCAACCAGAGGATTTTAAAACTAGATTTTAATTAAGGAATGGCAATGATTCTTGTACTAAAACTGTATTAAACTCATTACATGTCTTAAGATTTTTTGGGGAAATACTTGTCAGGAATGTCAATGATTGGGATGCACAGCAGTGGTTAAGGTTTATATCCCATTCATTTTTGATAAAATAGGAAGAGGAAGGCTGCTCTTAGAGCAAGCAATTAGCTAGCTTAGAGGCTACCCTTTGCCTTCCCTCCAGTGGCTGAGGGCATAAACAGAATGAGATTGTCTCCAAGTATCCCTTCTGTATCTCCCATCTTGAGTCCTCCAGTTGTCTGCTGTGAACTTTTACCATCTTCCCATGATTTTTAATCCCAACACCATTGTCAGTTTGGAATCTATAGGTATGATAATTAGTTAGAGTTCTATATAAAACTTTCATTTTATCTAGGTGTTATCTTTTCAGGCTTTTTTTATAAAGCAAGTATTTCCAGGTGTTTGTGCTACCAGTGCCAGTGTTCCCAGTCTTTCTTGTAAAAGAGTGAGAGTGTTTTGTTCTCTGAAATGGCTGTCTGTCAAAACTTGTTGACCAGTGCTCAGATTGGGTTCCTGTCTTCCTTCTCCCACTGCATTAAGGAGAAGACACCATACAAATGTCCTATAGGCAGCCTCGTTAAAATGATGCAGCCTTCCCTCTGGATGGTCTGATTGCACATTCCCAGGTGTCAACTGAGCACCACTGGAAATCTATCACTTATCCCAGTAACATCATATTCTGATTAAGAAGAATGGATCTTTTGTTTAAAATGGAAGGTGTTTTGAGTGTTGGTCTTCTGTTTCTTGTCCTTTGAAGATTTATTCCCACTGGGCTGCAGAACAAAAGCTCACCACTCCCTTAAAAAGTAAGGAGGCTACTAATAGTCCTCAACCTTCTTGCTGAGTTTTGCTTAATCCTTTTATCAGATTTGGCAGTCAGCCTGGGACAGTCCGATAAATCAATCTTGGCTTTATTGAAAACATATTTGTCTCCAAACACAGCATATAATTCAGCTGAATATTCAGCCCAAGCGCTACAGTAAACCCCTGAGCGCTTGTCTCACACCAGCTTCTCTAGTCTCAGGCGCCTGCTCCTTATTTGTTGAAAATTCGCCCATTCATGGTATTTTTCAGCACCAACTTCACAAATTGCTGTATTTCTTCTTCATGACTAAATGCACATTTTTGCCTCTCCCTCTTTTTGCCTCAAAGGATTCGTTATCCTGATTAAAGTAGCGCCAACTGGATGATTTAATTTGATTTTCCTGAAGAATACGACAATACCCAAAAATCCAAGGAGTTAGTTCTCTCCTACAATCAGGGAGGAAGAACCAAATTACAATTCGACCAACTTCCCTCCATCTCTTTATCCATCTCCTCAGTTAAAAAGTAAAACCCCATGATAAAAGTATTGATTAGTAAAGTTATTCTCTTGGAAATCTTTGGGGAACATATCAAACCGACCGCAGAAAATGTTCTTCTGCTTATTTTTCACTGAAAATATTCATAACAACAGCCGTATTTTCATCTCATTTCAACCAAATGTACTTTTGTATACCTGTAAAATTATTAAAATACTCAGGTAATGCTCAAGTTACGATAATTCACCTTATGATAATTCGATTTTGCAATGGGGTAAGCAATTAATACCGATAGACAATAATATCTATAAAATATTTTAAAATTTTGTGTGGGCACATGCAACAACATAATCAGGCAGTGAGAGAGACCAAATTACAATAGACAACTTTTTTCCTCCATCTCTTTATCCCATCTTCTAGTTAAAAAAGTAAAAGAGAATGATAAAAGTATTGTTAGTAACGTTATACTCTTGCGTAAATGTGTACAACCATAAACAACCGACTGAGACACTGTTGTTTTGCTTATAACCGAATCGATAACAACAGCCGTTTACCTGGTATTTCAACCATCGTACGGTAATAAACAATTACCGTAGCTTAAAGCACAAATGACATTAATTAGAATAGGACTGATATATTTTTACATTATACAGTACCCTTATTTGGTACGGATAAAAGATCATCAAGGAAATATATTGCTAAATTTAAGCTGCAAGTTGTAGCTGAAGCTCAGAAAACAATGTTCAAGCTGCTAATGACTATACTGTAAATTATCATGCATCTGCAACATGGATGAAACTCGATCGTAATTCAAATTGGAGAGAAAATATTTTAATCAAAACTACTGGGCATGAAAGAACACATTACTGTTATTTTTACACCGATACACAATAAATATTGAACTGAATCTTGAATTTTTTTTACGCAAAACAAACATCCCCAAATGGCCATTGTCATCTGTTAACAAAAAATAGATATATTACAACTTAAAAACACTTTGTATAATGAAAAATAACCTTGCCCCATATAAATAAAGTATCTAGAGATTCATTTACGCTAACTAATTTAGAAGCAAGAAAAGCACTCTGAACTGAATTAAATACAACAAAATAAACACAGCATAAACAATTTCAAAACCAAAACATGGATCGCTATGACTGCAATTTATAATACAAAAGCAATATAAGAATATATACAATATTATTGGATACAGTGAATCAAGGCATAACATTTTAAAAGATGCATATTCGCTGTGTTGACGTTTGTATAATTTGATACGTGAATATAGAGTACAGTATAATGTAGGCCACGCTACTGTATATGTATACAATGTACCATAGTGTAGGCTAAGCTAATTCTTGTTATTCAATTTCTCTTTGCACTGAATTATCATAAGTCACTTTGCATGAACCTCCAGAATTAGCTGATATTTAATAATTACTATACCGTGTATGTATAGAGTTGTAAGAGACCCATCGCACCGATGGTGCTCTTTCGAGCACACGTGTGTTCGTCATCCATCGGAGGGGACAAAGAGAAAAACAAGAGCATCCTGTTTTCTCAAGGAACGCAACTTCTACCATACAATATTTCCGTCTGTTTCTCCCTAACCATTGTTGTCTCGATATATGTACAATCACCACTACTTGCATTGCCATGCAAGCACCCTAACCATGTCTCTCACAATCGCCATCTGTTTGTCTGCCGACAAACACAGATGTCTGAATCATTACCTCTGTTTTGCCCTGTCTGTTTGAACTATCAAAATATACAGTTCTAAGTGTTTTTAAAAGGGTTCTAAGTATTCACAGGTTTTAGCTATTCACATGGGGGAGTGGTACGCATCCCACATGAATACGGGGGGTTTACTGTAATGAACTTCCCAGACTTCTTCCATCCTGCTCCTCTGGATTCTCCTGCCTCTACATTTTTGATGAGGGAGCAAGCTTCTGACTCTTGCCCTCCTAAGCTTGTCCTCTCTTCTTCTTCAAAAAGAGCATTGAAAGAGGTTGATGAGTGGTTGACGTCAAAGAGGGTCACTGGCAAGGCTACTTTTGCTTTTCCTCCTTCAAAGCTTCTAAGGAGGAGGTACAGGCTTTATGCCACTGGGGAAGCTCCTTCCTTTGAAGTTTCTGCCTCTTCCCAGGGGGACTTCTCTGGCTTGGTTGATGCATCACGTCGTACTGCTTTCGCTTCGGCAAAAGTCTTCTCCTCATCTCCCAAACTGGATCATCTAGTGCCAAATATTTTCAAGGTTTTGGAGGTTTTTAGTTTCCTGGATTGGACAGTGGGGGCTTTGGCATGGAAAATTGAAGACTGTCCAGCCCTTGCGGAAGATTTTGCTTCAGACAGGCTTAATGTTCTGTCTTGTGCAGACAAGGCAGTGAGGGACGGTTCGATTGAACTTGCACTGTTATATGCGATGGGCTCGTTGAAGAAGCGGGAGCTGTGGTGCTCCTTTGCTGCTAAAGGAGTGACCACCATCCAGAAGTCAGCACTTTTATTTGTTCCGCTTCACAAGAGTGACTTCTTTCCCCAGGACTCCGTTAAAGAAGTTCTTTCAGCTCTGGAGAGAAAATCGACTCATGATCTTCTGGCCCAGTAGTCGAAGCATCCCATGGTAGCCCCTGCAGTTGTTTCCAAGACTTTTTCACCTCTGCAACCTCAGCCCTTACGTGGAGGAAGACCCAGAACCCAGTCCGGACCTCGCTCGAACCTTCATCCACCAGCAAAGTTATTTAAGAAGTCTTTGGCCAAACCAGCCACCAGCAAATGAGACCCGTGTCCTTCGTGCCCCCATAGGTGCCAGGTTGCACCTTTTTTGTGAGGATTGGAGTCACAGGGGTGCAGAACCTTGGGTAGTGCAGGTTCTGAAGACAGGCTACTCCATTCCTTTCAAACAGATTCCTCTGCTTTCAAAGTCGCTTATCACCTTGATGGCTAGCTCGGCAGGGTCAGAGAAGTTTTCAGCCCTCGCTCAAGAGGTGGATTCTCTCCTTCGCAAAGGAGCAGTGGAGGAAGTTGTAGACAAGTCGTCGGAAGGGTTCTGCAACAGGCTTTTTGTTGTTCCCAAGGCTTGGGGGGGCTGGAGACCCGTTTTGGATGTCAGTGCTCTCTAAACTTGTTTGTGGCGAAAACCAAGTTCCACATGGAGATGAACCGGTCTGTCATGTCCTCTCTCCATCAGGATGACTGAATGGTCACCCTGGACATGCAGGATGCATATTTTCATGTCCCCATCCACTCGAACTCGAGGAAGTTCCTGAGGTTCATCTTTTGGGCCCGGGTGCTCCAGTTTCGGGCGCTGTCCACAGCCCCACAGGTTTTTACCTGAATACTCTCTCCCCTCGGCAAGTGGCTTCATCTTCTTGGGATCAGTGTGTCCTTGCAATGATTGGTTTCTCCATTCTCCGTCAGAGGAGCAGTGCACAAAGGACTTATAAAGGACCCCTTGCCTAACGAAGGAGTTAGGCTTCTTGGTAAATGTACAGAAGTCTCAAATGACTCAGTCTCAGAGCATTCTTTATTTGGGGATGACTATGAGCTCTTGAGTTTTTCGGGTTTTTCTCTCCCCAAGAGGGCCGAGTCGTGTCTCTGGACTGTGCAGGAGTTTCTCAGTCTCTCGACCTGTTCTGCTTTCCGGTAGAGGCCCCTGCAATTCTTCCTGAAGGCAGATTGGTGCAGGAAGATTCAGTCAGACTCTGTAGTCTTCCCAGTCACGTCGGAGATCAAGGAGGATCTGTGATGGTGGTTATCTGAGGAGAGACTTCAAGAAGGACTCTCTCTTTTTCCTTTGAACCCAAGCCTAGGATTCTACTCCAAGCCTCAGACGTAGGGTGGGGAGCCCTGTTAGGGAGTCAGAAGGTTTCAGGGATGTAGACTGCAGTTCAGAAATTGCTGCATATAAATGTCAGGGAGTTGAAAGTCATTTATCTGGGCCTTCAGGCTTTTTCTCCACTCGTATCTGGGAAAATAGTAGCGATTTACTCAGACAACACCACAGCTCTGTCCTACGTTCGCAAGCAGGGGCCACCCACACTTCCACTCTCTGCGAGGCAGCCAAAGACCTTCTATGGACAGAGCAGAATCAAGTCAAGCTGCTCCCTCACTTCGTGCAGGGGAAGATGAACGTTCTGGTGGACCAGTTAAGCCGCGGCCACCAAGTTCTCCCTACAGAGTGGATGTTGCATTCCAGAGTCTGCAGAGATCTGTGGAGGCTTTGGGGCAAGCCCTCCATAGATCTCCTTGCTACATCAAAAAACAACCGACTTCCTCTCTTTTGCTCGCCAGTCCCGGACTCTCTAGCTTGGACAACGGACGCAATGTTGTTAGACTGGTCAGGCCTCGCTGTCTATGCCTTTCTCCCCTTTGGGATAATTCGAGAGGTGTTGAACAAATTCAGTTCTCATTGAAACGTCTCAATGACACTCATTGCTCCTTTCTGGCCGAGGAAGGAGAGGTTTCCAAACCTGCTGAGACTGCTCATGGGTTTTCCAAGGCTCCTTCCGCAAGAACATTCGCTGCTCAAACAGCCACATTTTTACAGGTACCATCAAGGCTTGTCCGCTATGGCTCTGACAAGATTCAGACTGTCAGGAGCCTCGTCAGAGCAAAACGATTTTCACGTAGGGCTGCAGAGGCTGTTGCTAGATGTAGAAGAGCTTCTTCTAGCAGGCTCTACCAGTCCAAGTGGGAGTGTTCAGAAGATGGTGTGCACAGAATAATGTCTCTTCTTCCGAAACCTCTGTAATCCTGATTGTGGACTTCTTGCTCTTTCTCAAGGCTGTTAGGAGGCTGTCACCCTCTATGATTAAGGGATATATGGCTATGCCTAGCTCATTGTTCAAGCACAGAACCCTTAACCTGTCTACGAACCAAGATAATAGTGATTTCGTTAAGTCTTTTGAGACCTCTAAGACAGAGAATCGCTCTTCAGTCCCTTGGAATTTGGACGTAGTTTTAAAGTGGCTCATGAGCTCCTCTTTTAAACCTCTTTGTTCTGCCTCTTTGAAGTCCCTGACTCAGAAGAATTCCTCTCTTACAGCTCTGGCTACAGCGAGGAGAGTAAGGCAACTCCAGTAATGGATAAGAAGTTGGTTTTGCATAAGGAGGCACAGTTTGCCCACTCTTCCGCATGATTTCCTCACCAAGAACGAGGACGTTTCTCGTCCCTGGCCCCCGCTCGTTTATTATTAAGAGCTTGGAGAACATTCTTGGGCCGGAAGAAGAGGAGAGACTTCTTTGCCCTGTGGGGGCCTTGTGACTTTACATCTGCAGGACTGAGAAGATCAGGGGTTCCTCAAGCCAACCTCTGGTTTTTAGTGAGAAACCCCTCTTGCCCACTCTCTGAGAACGCCCTCCCCTTTTTCTTAAAGATCCTTATCTCAGAAGCGCATTCTCAGGTCGAAGAGGATGCCTTCCTGATCCTGAGGGTAAAGGCTTGTGAGGTTCAAGCTGTCGCCATTTCTCTTGCGTTTCGTTATAATATGTCGTTGTCTTCCATTCTCCAGTCGACTTTTTGGAGATTGAAATCTGTCTTTGCTTCGCACTACCTGAAAGATGTGGAAGCAGTTTTTGATAATTGTAGTATGTTAGGACCTTTATCCGTGGCTGGCATGGTTTTGGGAGAGGAAGCATAGGGGACGATCTGTCCCTCTACTGTCTCCCCGCTTGGTTTTTTTTTAGGTGTTGAGCTGTTGGGAAGCCTTGGGGTACAAGCGTACTTGGAGTACCCACCAGAATTTTATGGTTGGGATGTTGGTTGTCTAGTTTTTATTATGGTGTAGGTGACACTGTTGTTTTTATTCTAGTCATGCCCAAGGGAAGGGCACCTCCTTTTGTCTTTGTCAGCCGTCGGTGTACCTCCACAGCTGCAAAGTACCCACTGAAGTAGGGGCAACCCTGGCCAATACACCCTGCCCTCTACAGGTTAAGATGAGTGCCGACCAGAGGCAGTATTTGCCTGTAGTAGCTCTCTTACCAGGTAAGGTACAACAAGCACTGTCTCAATGCTAACAAGCTTGTAGTTCAGAGTCATTATCTTTTAATGTTTTGGATTAGTTTATGTCCATGCAACCCCGCCTCCTCTCAATGCAGAGTCAGCTGTGTAATTGCTTGGTAAGTCACTTATATAAAAATGACATTTTTATAATAAAATAAAGTTTTATACATACTTACCAAGCAATTACATAATTGGAGCCCTCCCTCCTTCCCCACAGATGGACGTATTTTGGCTCAAACAAATTGGTGTTTCCCGCTGAGTTGTACCTGTCAGTCCCAATAGTGGGGCAGGACCCTGTCACCTACACTAGCAATGGTGGTGCCACCGTGAAATTTGAATTTTTGGTCTGCCATGGTAGGAAGCTGTTAGCTATGTAATTGCTTGGTAAGTATATATAAAACTTTATTTTATTATAAAAATGTAATTTTTGTAAGCTTTTGAGGTATATAACCTCATTATCAGGCTGAAATTATTGGCAAAAAATAATCAGAAAAAATAAAATTAATTGTCCTACTAAAACTCAAAATGGTAAAACAAAAAGGTACAAACATTGAGAATGCATATGGAACCTGAGATTATAAAAGCTAATAAAGCATAAAAATGAATAGAAAGTATAAACTAAAAATGCAAAAATAAAAGGAGAAAATGCAGACTGAAACTAGCAAATACAAATTGAGTTATAGTTTCACCTTCATATGAACAACAACTCAGAAATTAGCAGGAACAGTCTGTTTGAGCAAAAATACAGTACAGTACAGGCAGTCCCCGAGTTACGCTGGACTCGGCTTTTGATGTTCCGAGTTTACGACGCTCTTCAAATATATTCATCAAAAATTATTTCCAGGGTTACAATGCATGTTCCAGGTTTATGATGCTGATCCGATGGAAGAAATATGGCTCAAAAATGGCAGAACAAAATTTGGATTTTTTTTATGAAAAACTCAGCAAAAATGCAGAATACGTTGTTTTCAAGACTCCCAAAGGATTAAAAGTAAGGTTTTCTTACGATTTTCGATGGTATTTTGGACGATGCCGATCTGAATGGAAGAAATATGCATCCAAAATGGCAATGGTCAAAATTTGGAGGTTTTTTGATGAAAAACTAAATAAAAATGCAGGATACATTGTTTTCAACACACCCAAAGGAATAAAAATACGTAAGGTTTTCTTACAATTTTCAATGGTATTTCAGATGACGCTCATCTGAATGGAAGAAATAAAATTTATATTTGTAGAGCAATACAGTAAACCCCCGTATTCGCGTTCTCACGATTCGCGGACTCATGTATTCGCGGATTTCTCTGTGGAATGTATCTACCCATTATTCGTGGAAAATTCCCCCATTCGCTGTATTTTTCACTGAATAATATTCACTAATTACTGTATTTTCATATTTTCATGATTAAATGCACTTTTTGTAATAAAACTATTAAAATACTTGGGTATAAGCATTTTTTGAGGGTTTTTCAAAATAGGCAGTTCTAAGTGTTTTTAGAGGGGATTTAAGTATTCGCGGATTTTAGCTATTCGCGGGGTGGTGCGGTACGCATCCCCTGCGAATATGGGGGTGTTTACTGTATTCACTAATTACTGATTTTTATTTTATCTTCATGACTAGTTACATTTTTTAGATAAAAAAATGTATTTACTAATGGTTCAGATATTAATATTGTATTAAGGTAACCACAGAAAATTATCAATAAAATTTTTAATTAAAATCCCGCTAAATCACAAAAGAGCTTACTGATGTTAAAAACACAGTTCTCTCTCTCTCTCTCTCTCTCTCTCTCTCTCTCTCTCTCTCTCTCTCTCTCTCTCCAAAACAACAGAATGGTTAAAATTTGGAGTTTTTTATGAAAAACTCATTAAAAATGTAGGTTTTGTCAATTTCAAGGCACCCAAAGGATACCCAAAGGATTAAAAGTAAGGTTTTCATATGATTTTCGACAATTATTTCTGGTTATGCCGATTTTTTACTTACAACACGGCATTGGAACAGAACCCCTGTCGTAAACCGGCGACTGCCTGTGAAACTTGTCCGGTATACAATTAGCAATTATATGATTTGTTTTTAGAAGGTATGCAATGGGTCAGTAGCCATTTTACCTTTGTTTTTGGTAATTTTAGTTTTTATATTTCTTTTTATGTTTGTATTTTTAATTTTGAATCTTTAGTTTGTACTTGCTATTTTTGTTTGATTAGCTTTTTTTAACCATTAATGGACGGGCATCATCATATGAGTGTCTATAACAGGTTTTGAGTGATGGGCAGACTAACTCATATGGGTATTAATATTATGTTCCATACAATTTGGTTGAATTTAGCTGGAAAGATGTTCATAGCACTTCAATGGTCGACAAATGACTTATGGCAACTGTGTAGCTCAGCACGGAACAGAGGGGGGATTAGTGTGCCTTGAGACTTAATGGGGGAATGTATTGCCCCTCTCTATCCCATGACGACTTTTATTTATTTGCTCATAAATATACCCAGGGAATGCTGTTGGTTTTAGTTCTTATCTTTTATGTTAGTATGTCATCTATAACTAATTTTGCAAAGAAAAGGGCAAAGAAATACTGTATTAGGAAAAACATGTATACCTCACAAAAAGTTACTGCATCTCCCCATCTCAACAAATCTCGTAAATATTTTGCAACAATATACATGCAGTCCCTGGTTAACGACGATCTGGTTTTATGGCGCTTGTCTAGTGACGAAAATTGGCAATTTTCGGCGTCGAAAATCGCCGATTTCTGCTTATCGGCGCCGATAATTGGGTATTGGCGGCAATACATACCTAACAGAGGTGCCAGTTACCGAAAATCGGCGTTTTTCAGCGCCGATAAGCCCCGAAATTCACCGAAAAAACATGAAAATCGCAGATTTTTGGTTAGCAGTGATTTTTGGTTATCATCACACCCTCAGAACAGAACCTCGCCGATAACCGTGGACTGCCAGCTCTCAGAATTTGTTAGTGATTTTAGTTCTTATCTGTTATGTTATTGTGTGAGCTGTAATAAAAATGTTACAAAATAAAATAAAATTAAATAATTAGAAAAAAGATGTATAACTTGGTAAAATTAGCATATTTTTACGAGTGTCTTGTAAAAGAGGCCCTGTAAAAGAGGCCCTACACAGAGTTTTAAATAGCCACTTTCAACTTCCTGTGTGTAAGGATTATCTTCTCCTTTTTATGTTCTTTGTTGTATGTTTGTATGGATTTTAGTCTTTCTCTCCTTACCGTGGTTTCTTTCGATGTGTCCTTCAGATCGCTTCACAGATGATGTGCTATCTTCTTTTTGTATTTTCTGGGCTTTGACCTGTGTCACCCGGTGAAATTACCATCTAGCGAATTTCACCAGGTGACACAGGTCTTCCCCCAGAAATAGATTTTTCCTTTGTCAAAATCCCTTTATTATTTTTAAGTATTGATATCTCTCAGAAAGGCGTATAGAGACGAGATCGGTAATTTCTTCACTTTAATTAGTACAGGTACTTAGTATTATAAAGGATCAGTACAAATTTAACAAGTTACAATGATAGAAAACGAATCACTCTTGACTCAGTCTCTATGGGGAATACTGAAGTGAAGGGAGACGTACTCTCCCTTGAAGGACACAGTTCTGAACTCCTCTCTCCTCGTCGGTCTCTAGCTCGTTGAACCCCTAGAAAACTTGTTATCTGCAATCTCCACCTCCTTCTAGCCTTATTGGAAGGATTAATCAGCAAGGCCTCCCCTTCAAGTAGCTGATTGGAAGGACTGTAGTGGGTGTGATTCAAATCTCTCCTTAGAGGACTTGATTGGAGGTGATCTTAGGAGGGTGTGTGAAAGACCCTTCCCAAACGTAATTGATTGGAGGTTGAAGAAATACATCACTTGGGCCAACCCCCAAATTCCTGGAACTTCCACGAAAATGCCTCCCTGAGAAGGCGGGGCTATAGAACCAGCTGCTGTAAGCATTTAGGCTGTGCTGACTCATGACTTGGTTAGCTTAATTGCGAGGCCATTATTTCTCACTTTTACGACTGTTTTTGTGGCTTCAACACGATATACTGCTTATGGTTCATGTAAACATCCTGCCTTGATCAGCGTATTAATCATGATACAACAACAGCTTTTGGGCGTTATCACTGTGTTCTTTGCCCTCTCTCTCTCTCTCTCTCTCTCTCTCTCTCTCTCTCTCTCTCTATCAATTTCCCTATTTATTCTACACCACAACCCTGTGGAAGGTAGGGAAAAATTTTTAGAATTTTTTTTCTTACACCATGTGCATTTGCATATCTTCCTCTTTCCATTGATGTGTTTTTTCTTAAACTGGCCAGCCTTAAAGTTTGCCCGGTCTAGGAGTGTGTTTAATATACATTTAGCCTGTCTCTTAAGGGTTAATACAGTATTAGGCTCGATTTTCATTCTGTTTTTGTATCCCTGTATTTGTTCTGCCCATTTTGTAGTTTTAGGAAGATAACTCATTTTATTGTATTTCAGCCTGATGATGAGGTTATATACCTTGAAAGCTTGCAAAATGTTCTACCTTGCCTTGGCAATATCATTCATTATCAGTACTGTATTCATTATCAAGCTAAGATTTCCAAGTAGCCACCCTTTTACTGGGACTAGTAAGAGATTATGTAGTTTTGTGTTAATCATATAAAATAAGCAAGGTTTGGGTAGGCTAACTTTGGCCAGGCTTAGGACTATTCCTTGAATCTATATTTTTCCACTTTATACCACCCACTTGTCTGTTAATGAAGATACAAGAGGTTGGCATAACATGAGGTAGCAATGAAAGAATTTGCAGACATTTAGTGAATCGGTCTTCTAGAAAAAAGTACTGGAGTGTTGGGTAACAAGACAGAAACCTTGGATATTGGATGAGACCTAGGATACAATCAAGACTAGACACATACAAAAGGTACACTTAGAAAAATTTGAGGGAGGAGACGAATGTCAGGTAGAATGTGCTAAGTACTCAGATCTAAATATTCAAATTCAGTGAAGATGAAGAAATAAGGGAGAAGATTTGGACAAATGTGATTTTGATGTTGACAGAGCATAAACAAAATACAATAGAACATAAAAGATGAAAAGATTCACAATATGCAGTGTACTGATGGCAATAAGGGTAGGGCTGTCAATGCCCTCCCATTGTGAATCGTAGACATTACTAAAGTTTGCAGCATCCCTTCAGCCCCTAGCTGCACCCATTCCTTCACTTCCTATCCTCATTCTTGCTGTCCAACCACTCCAACTCCTTCATGTTACTGTCTAAAGCACTGAATGGCTGAAAGTGCCCCATTGCTGTGGCTTTCTAGCCGAATCTTCTTACATCAAGTCAAATTTACACTGATGGGTCCGAACATTTGTCAGGCTTGGGATTTCCAGGAACATTATCCAGCAAAACACCAATTTTTCTTGCATAACAATGCTTCTGTTTTTACAGCAAAATTACATGCAATAGAATCAGCTATTGAAATTATTAAAGATGTACCATCACAGAAATTTATCATTTTTAGCAATTAGCAGTGCTATAGGAGCCCTTCAATTACTTTGCAGAGTACAGTATACGAAGATGATAAAACTATAGAAGCATTTTGGATTTCTTCCTATGTAGGCATTACCGGAAATAAAATAGCTGATAAAGGAGTCAAAGGTGTAGCTGTTATTGCTAGATCCCATGTAAATATTACTACAGGCAGTCACCAGGTTATGTTGGGGGTTCCGTTTCGGTGGCAAGGTATAAGCTAAGCTGAAAAACAGTGTAACCCAGGACATCATAGAAAATCATGAGAAAAGCTTACCTTTAATTCTTAGAGTGTCTTGAAAACTACCTAACCTGCATTTTGATGAGTTGTGCATCCAAAAACCTCCAAAATTTGGCTTGATATTGTAGCTGTATGTACATAACTGTACCCTGTACTGTACATGAAATGTTTATCTGCAATGAAAATATTAAAATTAGTACAGTAATGTACAGTACAGTCGACATTCTGTCCCTCTGCTTTCCTCTCGCCTTGATGTTAGGTGTTGAGGTCAAGGGAAGCCTGGGTGTACATTGTACCCGGAGTACCCTCCCGCTTTTTAATGGTTGGGCTGTGGTTTTTATTCTAGTGTAGGTGACAACGTTGTTTTTTTATTCTGGTTGTCGTCCAGGGCAAGGGCACTCTTTTTTAGTCTTTGTCAGCCATCGGTGAACTTCCGTGGCTGCAAAATCCCCACTGAAGTAGAGGCGATTGATGGCCATACTGCCACGTCCTCTATGGGTTAAGATGAGCGGCAACCAGAGGCAGTACCCGCCTAAAGCAGCTCTCATACCAGGTAAGGTACAACAAGCATTGACCCAATGCTAGCAACCTTCTTAGTTCAAAGTCATTATCTTTATTAATGTTTTGGATTAGAACATATCCATGATTCCCATCTCCTCTCAATGTGGAATCAGCAATGTAATTGCTTGGTAAGTCACTTAAAATAAAAATTACATTTTTATGATAAAATAAAGTTTTATATGCAGTATACTTAACAAGCAATTACATAATTGGAGCCCGTCCTCCTCCCCTCAATGGACATTCGACATCAAACGATTGAAGCTCTCTGCTGAGTTGTACCAATCAGTCCTGAAAGTGGGCGGAACCCTGTAACCTACACAAGTGATGGTAGCTCCACCACAAAAATTTGAATTTTGTTAGACTGACTATGAGCAAACCAGTTGTTTATTCTTAGCTTTATAGCCTCCGACACTGTGGGTTCGTCCAAATCTTTTTGAATCAAGGATATTACATCCCTTTAATTTGAAATGCCCCTAAGCCTGACGATTGAACATCTCTCTTGTTCAATGGATTGGAGGCACGGTCTCCTTCCTTTGCTCTTTCATGACCAGGAAGAGAGTACCTAGGTGAGCCGAACTACCAGTCAGTTCAGAGATTTACTTGAATCCTCCCTCCAAAAGACCGAGGGTTTGTATTTGTGTAGGAACAAATGACAAATTTTTTTAAGTAAATTGTATTTTTCCTAACAAACAAACCTGAGGTCTTTACATTACGGGCCCACATCATACCACCCCTCATTCTCTTACCTGAATCAAAAGATAAACTGCACATAATTGAATGTACTGTATACCGACTGGGTGGGCAGTGCTTCTGCCCCTACCATGGTAACTGTTACCATAACCAACCTTGCAAAAGTTTTAACAGCCAGACTTCCAGCTTGCTGAAAGTTAATCCCATATGTAAAGACCTCAGGTTTGTATGTTAAGAAAAATACAAACCACTTTAAAAAATTTGTCAGTCTGTTACAATAAATCAAATACAGATTTATACCTTTATTTATACCAAAGAATGTATAAAATAAAAAAAATTAATAATTCCTTACATTTTAATTTGAAACTGTCATGCTAAGTAACCCCTGGAAAAATGTTGGTATGGCCATTTTTCAGGGGATTCTGGAATGTAAAAATTTACTGTGTATTAGTATACAGTACTGTACAGGCCTGTATGCAATACTATTAAAGTGTAAATATAGTAAAGTATTATGTACAGTATTTTATAAAACATTATACTGTACAGGGTAATAAAATGTAGAAAAATGCAAAAAATGAATAATTCCTTACCTATTTTCAGTGATTTTGAAAGCTGTTACAGCCATAGGCTAGGTTGTGGGAAATGGAGATGTCCATGTTAGGGAGCCTGGAATGATGAGGATAAAATTAGTAGGGTATGCAATAAATAGTACTATACAGTACAGTACTGTATTACAGTAGTATTTCATAAACCAATGTGCAGTACTGTAGTACAAAAATTTATAAAAATGGAAAAAAGTAGTGAAGAATTCCTTACCTTTCATTGATTTTGAAAGATGTAGGCTAGGATGAGGGAGCTCTAGTAGAGTCAGTAAAGGTGCTGGGCAGCCTGGAATGATAATGTAATGATAGAAATTAGAATAAAGTACAGTATAAATATTACAGTACTTTATAAAATGTGTAACAATTTATAAAATGAAAAAAAAAAGTTAAGAATTCCTTACTTAATATTAGTGTTGGCTTGTTGACCAGGATGGGCACACTGTATGGATGCAGAATGGGCCTATGATGTGGAATCTGCAGGTGCTTGGGAGTCAGGAATTATAAAGATAAAGATGATACAATAAGTACTGTAATAAACCCAGTATTTTATAACACAATTTTAAAAAAATTATACACCTAAAAATTTTATGAAAAGTGAAGAATTCGTTATCTGAAGGGCATTGAGATGGTACAGGGGGCTTGTGAGTTGGGGTTTGAGGGTGGGATCACTGTTTCTGACAAAGCTGGAGAGGGTGAGTTGAGCTGGGAGGAGGGGATAACTTCTGGATCTGGAATGATAATGATAGTTATGTAAAGTATATAGATTATTAATGTACAGTTACAGTATGTACTGTACACTTTTTTCAAAAATTTATAACAATTTATAAAACATTTTAAACAAAAAAACAAGTGAAGAATTCCTTATCTGGTGGACCTGGAGAGGGTTCAGTTGCTGGACCTTGGAAACCCATGAAGGGTTCAGGGTGTCAGAGTCATCATCATTTTCAAAGAAAATATGGAATGATAATAAAAAAAAAGTTATGCAACAGTAAATATATTATACTGTATATTACAGTAAAAACAATTTACAATAAAACAAATTATAAAAATGAAAAAAAAGTGAAGAATTCCTTACCTGATGGATTCCTTACCTGATGGAGCTGGAGAGGGTACAGGTTCAGGTTCAGGGGTATCTGGATTGGACATCAGTTCTGCATTGATAAAAGTTATCAGGTTATGTAATATAATACATATGCAAATATAAATTACAGTATGTAACAATTTTATAAAATTTACAGTATTACAATATATAAAACATTTCATACACAGTAGTAAAATTAAAAAAGTGAAGAATTCCATACTTAGATTAGGAATGGCAGATGGTGTTGAAGACTTGAAGTAAGTGTCCAGCCTAGACTGCACACTTTTCTTCATCTGCTTCTCCTTTAAGGGGAGCGTTTGACGAAAAAATCGAAAAATCAAAATTTTCTGAGATATTTTATATATGGCATCATACATATCCTGACTATCTTCTCAGAAAGTTTTATTAAAAAATTCGCCATAGTTTAGGAGTTATAAACAAAAACAGTAACCCTATCATAGAAAAAATTACATTTTTCGTATAATGTAATGATAATGTCAGTATATCGGTAGTAATTTCCTTTTAGCTATGAAATAATAATATCTAAATGCGTTATATGGCAACCCTGTGGACCTAGTACGCATCAGCGAAAGCCAGGAATCCGCAGGGCAGGCAGTGACGTCAGACAGTCAGTCAGTAGCAGCTCAGAGCTTGACTAAGTCAAACGTCGCGCTGCCCAACCTGAGCCGTGTTTTGACACTCTCTTCATCTAGCTTCATTTAGCGAAGTTATATTACTTTGCAAGTCTATTGTTATATATTTTGGCTTTTCAAATATGTCATAAAAACATCAAACTGTGTAACAGCAAGCAAATAAATACACAGAGAAGCAAAAATATCGTATATCTCAAAACTAAAGTTATCAACATTCAAACTGCATCTCCTCCATAACGAATGCACTGATCTCAATGAAACGAAAAGCAAACGAAAGCTAAATAAATTGTCTACAAAACAAATAGAGAGTTTTTTCATTTTGTCCTCTCGAAAATTTTTGGGGAATTTTTTCAAAAAATCAATCAAGTTTTTTCAAAAACGAAAAATATTCATAAAAAAAAAGAAAAAATAAAATTGAAAAAAACGACCCCTTACTTTGTTCTAATATATAATATCTGCCTACCACGTAAATTTGAGCTCTTAGTTTGCAAAAGTTATGGAGAAGATGCATTTTGAAAAATTTTTGGGTGTGGGGTTACCAGCTAATGGGGGCGGAAGACGAAAATTATGGTTACAGTCCTTTGCCCTATACAAAAATAAACCCAGGCACAAAATTTGAAACTGATTCATTAAAAACACGGAGTTATTAGCGAAAAACGATTTTATCAAACGCTCCTCATATCGTTATAAAACTTTGTAGGCCGATATCTCAAAACTAAAGTTATCGACATTCAAACTGCATCTCCTCCATAACGAATGCACCGATCTCAATGAAACAAAAGCAAATGAAAGCTAAATAAATTGTCTACAAACAAAGAGAGAGTTTTTTCATTGTGTCCTCGAAAATTTTTGGGGAATTTTTTTCCAAAAAAATCAATCAAGTTTTTTTCAAAAACGAAAAATATTCATTAAAAAAAGAAAAAAAAAAAAAAAAAAAACGCTCTCCTACTTTGTTCTAATATATAATATCTGTCTACCACGTAAATTTGAGCTCTTAGTTTGCAGAAGTTATGGAGGAGATGCATTTTGAAAAATTTTTGGGGGTGGGGTTACCAGCTAATGGGGGCGGAAGATGAAAATTATGGTTACAGTCCTTTGCCCTATACAAAAATAAACCGAGGCACAAAATTTGAAACTGATTCATTAAAAACACGGGAGTTATTAGCGAAAAAACGATTTTATCAAACGCTCCTTAAAGTCTCCATGTAAAATGTCAGGCAGTCCGTGATCCCTCTTTGAACCTTGGCGAACCTTTCCATGTTACGGTCCTCAGTCTCAAAACATCCTATTGCTTTCTCCAAATGAGAAAGCCCTTATGACTTAATACCTTGGGCTTTGGGACTGGTGCCTCTTCCTCCTCTGGGATCATCTGATTCTCCAGCTCAATGAGGTCCTTTGCTGATAACTCCTCTCCATGGAATACCAGCAGCCTGGTGACATCCTCAGTTTCCACCTCCAAATTTAGCTTTTTGCTTAATCCAACAATTTTTTATATAAGTAACTTGCCAAGTACAGTAAACCTCTCATATTTGCGTTTTCATGATTCGCGTTCTCATGGTTCGCGGACTCATCTATTCACGGATTTCTCTACAGAACACATATACACATTATCTGTGAAAAATTTGCCCATTTGCAGTATTTTTCACTGAGAAATATTCACTAATTACTGTATTTTCATACCATTTTCATGACTATATGCACTTTTTGTGATAAAACTATTAAAATAGTCAGGTATAAGCATTTTTAGGGTTTTTTTTTTTGTGTTTGAACTATCAAAATAGGCAACTCTAAGTGTTTTAGAGGGGTTGTAAGTATTCACGGATTTTAGCTATTCGTGGGGGAGTGTGGTACGCATCCCCCAGGAATACGGGGGTTTACTGTAATTACTTAGCTAACAAGTAAGGCAGTCCCTGGTTAACGGCGGGCTCAGTTAACAGCGATCCGGTTTTATGGCGCTTGTCTAGTGATAAAAATCGCCGATTTCTGCTGATTGGTGCCGATAATTGGGTATTGGCGCCGAAACATACTTAACAGAGGTGGGTGTCCTGATAACTGGCACAGTAACCAAATCTATTCAACATAGTTACTGCCTCTTTGCTCCTAGTCTGCTTCATTATATGCAAAGATGTCCCAGTATGCTTAGGTAATGACATGCCTCCTATAACTGCAGCAAAAACATCTTGAGCCAAATTGAGGACTTTCTCCCTGTTAACATCTTCAAGCTCTACTTTGTCTGAACCATTTTCTGACAAATGATGGTCTGTTACTAACCATGCCAAAAAAATTGTAGAGGGACATTGGTATAAATCTGGATGCTGCTTCATAAGAGATTTGAATATTAAGATCTGTTTGTCTCATAATCCTGATTCTTTTTGATTCCTCCTTTAATTCTTTTTGTATAATTTTAGCAGCATGATAAGGAATTCTGTTGTTACTTACTGTTGTGGTACATTCAACATTATCACTATCATCTCCTTGATCATGATCAGAATGATGGTCAGCTTCTAACTGTTTTGTCTTTCCCATCAAATAACTTTTTGTCTTAGTCGAAGAACATACTGAGGACTTTTCTTGTTGGGGTACAGTGATAACTCTGACTATGTGACTTATAATAAGACACAAGTTGTTGTATGATTATAGAACATTTATAGGTAGTATGCAACTGTCCATCTTCAAGAAGCCAGTCACGGTATTTTAAGCACAACACTCATCAAGATGATGCTCTTGATCCTGTGTAGCATCACTTCGTCATTAAGCTCTTTTGCTTTCTTCCAAATTGTTTTCTGGAAATTTACTGTTTCAACAAGTGATAATATATGTGACCCATTTTTGTCCCTAACTTTACCACAAATAAAAAGCATTCTTCTTTGTAATTTATTCTTAGAATACTGGAGCTTTGATGCTTTGTAGTAGTACTATCACAAGGCTCAACATTTGAAGTATCTTTATTGGAGGGACTTTTGTCTCATGTTCGAGATTTCTGGTTAACAGTTCTTTTTGCTGATATATAACTTTTACATTATCCATGATATTTAGGGTTCTTGTGGATAAAATCATAACTATTCACTTCATTTTTTTATCTCTTTGCTAAGTCAACTTTCCTTTTACCAACAACATACTGCGATGATGGTACTGTAATCTGTTTTGTGTCACATTATGGAGTGCTTCACTTCCTGATCTCTGGCATAGGATGCCCAGAGAATATCCTGTGTTTGAAAGTTTGCATTTATGAGTATTAGAATGCATTTTGCACTATTAACCCTGAAAAATATTGACACTAACTGTTAGATAACTTATGATTAATGCTAACTGAATGCATGAAATTAATATTTTGGCAGTCATTCAATAAAGAGTGTAAGCTGTTATAAAACAGCTTGTATTCCAAGGTGAATACATACAAATGCTTCAAGTAATAACTTAAATTTCTTGTTTGATCATAGAAAACTATGTTCAATTTCAAATAACATCATTCCATATGAAGTACACTATAAAGAAAAGATATGACAATATGTTTAGAAGATTTGTAAAGTACTAAAATTGAAAATCACCCTTTCATGTGTAAGATGGTCTGTGTCATATCAGTCCAGTTACAATAATTCCAAAAGCTGCTAATCTATGATCAGGAGCAATTACTTCATCTATTCATATAATTTTAGTTCTGATGTTAGTTAAAAACAACTTTTACCAACCATTTAACACAAATTATTTAGAAAATTCAGATTTCATTGTTGGCCATCTTGGATTCCAAGATGGCTGACAAAGCTACATTTTCACAAACATTTCCAATGAATTTTTTGACCCAAAAAATTTAGATTTACACTCAAATAGTGTGTTATTACGCTTAATGGGCGTAGATATACGACTAAACAATACCGTGTCTGGTGAATTTTCAGGATGTTCGCAAGAGAAATTTTTGAGCAGACCTCTAGATTATCAGTCTAGATACAGTTAAGGGATCGGCCGCCTAAAAACCCAATAATCTTTAAAAATTCGATTTGCTGAAAAAATTCTATGGCTTCGTATAGGGTTCAAGAATGTGTCCACGAAATATTATGCTAAAATTTGCCGTATTTCTCTAGTTATGGCCTAAAATGTAACAATAACTATATACCCATAAAACACCAGTAGCGCAAATGATTTAGTCTGGTATAGTTTTTGCGATATATATTACGAAAACTTTCTTTGAAATGAAATGTATAATGTCAATAGTATCCTACTCGGCACCTTTTTAGTTATTCCTAGCCATGACAACGCACACGTCATACCATGACGCCGACTGTGGCCAAGAGTTGCCTATAAACTTCCAAGCTAGAAGGACACGTTTTTCATGCTCGCTAGCCTTGACAGAACTGTATTTTCTGTGTTTTTTTGTTTTTTCACCGTGCCTAAAAGGTCCAAGAGTTCACTTCATGCTTCTAGAATGCGGAAAAGCCAAGTGGAAAAGTCCAGGCGAGAAGTAGAAGAAAGAGTTCAAGAAATTAGTGCCATAGAGGGGAATGGAGCGACGGAGAGAGAGAGAGCTGTCGCCCATCCAACGGCGCAGGCAGCGATCTCTGCTGACCAGAGACCAACCACATCCACCCCTAAACGCCTCTTTATTTGTTCGTCACTACTAAAGGGCAAAGATATTTTAGAAAAAGAAAGCAGTAGCTCGGAGGCTGATATTATAGACGATCCTGAAAATAAAATGATCATAATAAGTGAAGCAAGACTTGATGAATTACTTGAATCACGAATCCTAATTGTGAATGAAAAGTAATTCCCAGGATCCATTTGGCAAGGGATGGATTCGAGACACTAATAAAAAGTGTAGGCAACTATGATACCTAGAGTAATACCTTGCAGCAAGATCAGACAGGGGACCAGGAACCTAAAATTTATAAGAATGTGTCTTAGGCACATAAATAATCAATTAATATTCTTATTTATAATCATTTTGCATTAATTAATACCCAAAAATAAAATTAAGACCATAGAATTAATTGTAACACAGTCTTTGAAGTCCCTTTTACTTTTTTTATGTAACTAAAACTTTGAAGGCCCGTTTCTCAAAACATAAGTTTTTCACCTTCAAAATGTATCTCCTCCCTTAGTATTGGACCAATCTAAATGAAATTTCATATATAATATGAGGAAACATGGTAGATTAAAAAAAAATGAGGATTTTTAATATTTTGAGTTTCTGATTTTTGGCAATTTTTTTCTGTAATTTTTCCGGAAAATTTCATAAAAAAATAAAAATTCATATCTCGAAAAATAATTGAAAATCAAAAATCCCCAGCTTTATATCGAAGGCCCATATGTGTTTTATACGTGGTTCAAATCTCATCCCTTAAAACCAAAAAGCAAAGGAGGAGATGCATTTTGAAAATGGCCATTTTGGCGAAAAATGCTCTGGCGTCACAAAACCTAAGGTCACTGAACAAAAATTTTTTCCCCAGAAGTTCCACACAATATCCTTTAACAAACCCCCTATATATCAACAACCTGTCGTAAAAAAGTCTGAAACCGGCCGATCCCCTTAAGCAAAAAGAAATTTAGGTCTGCCCTTGTGCCAAATTTATGATGGGTAACCTCCAAAATTTGGCCCTTGGGTCCCCTAGTATAAATTTTGCAAATGAGCTGGGAAATTCTAAACATAGCTTGACAGGGTTGTAGACTCATGAAATATGAGGCGAGAGGTAATACATAACAGTGGTTCCAGGTGGCACATGCATTATTCTGTCTGTTAGTCAAAAGACAGAACCTGGGATGTTCAAGACAGCAGTGTGGTCGAATATACTAATGATAAGTTGTGATGAAACAAATTCACCCTGTACTTTGACCAGGAAAAAAAAGTATAAATTAGTTTACTTACCACACCTAGCACACATTTGTAGGCACATCTTTAACTTGTGGGTTGCTAGCGACAACCCGGGCTGTCCTAATTTTGAAACATCATCAGCACAAGTTTTTTTATTAGTATGTGATATAGGAATTACTCATCAGTTCTCATTTTCTACTGTTTTGTGTGAATGAAAATCTTGCTTACTTCCTAGAAAATAAACAATAATTAGTGACTTATTTCTGAAGAATATAGGTAGAAAAAAAGTAGAGAACTCCACAAGTTTAAACACTTGTTAAACTATAATTTCATGTTAGATGTTTAGAAAAGAAGTTATTTAATTTTCAGTATTTTAACATAGTTGAATTGCTTCTTTGGTTTCTTTTCCTATTACTGAAAGAAGAATGGAAATTCCTTGTTTGGGGAAGATCATATGGTATTTAGATAAGAGTAACAGTTTTTTAACCTAGAAGTCTATTGGATCATTTAAGATCTAACTCCTAAATAGAGGACCTTGTAACATCCCCCTCCTTCCCCTATAACTTTTAGTCATCAAGCAGCCTTCCTCCTAGAGTTCACTACGGAATGCTTTACCCCTGAATGGACTCCAGTGTTACAGGGATACATCCTAATTTAACCTAAGCTGCTTAGTCTTGGGATGGGGTCTAGGTTTTCCTCCCTTAGACCTTTTAACCTTCCATAAAGCACTATAGCATAACCTACCATCCTTAATCTAATGTAACCAGAGTAACCAGCCAACCACACCCTTCTCCCTCTGGTTAAGCGCATTAAATCCAACCCCTAAGCAGTGTAACCTTGGTGGTCTAACATTACAGTATTCTGATAAAAAGTTTAGAAGACATTAGTTTAAGATTGTACATGAACACAACAGACAAAAATTAATTTACACAAGCCTTAGTGTTACACAGGATCTCACTCCTCATTCCTTTGCCTAATATAAAGTTAAAATTTGTTAGTTTGAGAGACTCCTGCCCATCATGCCTAGATGGTATTTTTATGGTTGTAGGCTTTAGCAATTATCATTTATCAGTCATTTCTTTTGTACAGTGGAACTTCAGTTTTAGTAGTAATCCATTCTAGAACGTCTGATGAAAACCGAATTGTATGAAATATGAAGCAGTAATTTCCTTAAGAAATAATGTAAACCCATAATTCGTTCCACACACACCCAAAAATATAAAAAAAAATACATTTTATAGAGAATAACTATAGTTTTACATACAGAAAACAATGAGAAATAGATATAAATGACTAATGAAATGGATAAATGAACATTTAACATCACCTGCCTTTATTGAAGACTTGTTGGCATATGGAAGATGGTGAGGAGGGGAGAGGGAGGAGGAGAGGTTATTGTTTGGAAGGGGAATCCCCCTCCATAAGGGCTTCAGGTATCAAGGCCCTATCTGGGGTTACTTCCCTTCTGTGTTTTTTTACTGGCACTAGGATCAGCTTGAGAGTCACTGGACCCTGTCGCACAAAATATCTGTCCAGAGACATCTGTTTCTGGCATCTCTTTAAGATTTGCTTAAAATGGAACAAGGCATTATCATTGAACATGTTGCAGACATGGCTTGCAACAGCTTTGTTAGGGTGATATTTCTCCACAAAACTTTGCAACTCACTTCACTTTGCACACATGCCCTTAATACTGCAGAAGGCACATCATCCTCCTCCTCCTCCTCCTCCTCCTCCTCCTCCTCCTCCTCCTGTTTGCTGTTCCAGTTGAAATTCTTGCAGCTCTTCAGTGGTTAACTATTCCTCCTCCTCCTCCTCCTCCTCCTCCTCCTCTGCCATCTGTTGCTGTTCCAGTTGAAAGTTTGCAGCTCTTCAGTGGTTAACTATTTCCCTGTGGTTGTCCACCAACTCTTCCACATCCTGGCCAGTCACATTCAACCCCATGGACTTCCCCAAAGACACAATAGACTCTACAACAAGCTTTGGGTCGTTAGGGTCAGCCTCAAACCCTTCAAAATACTTCTCAAGGACACATTCCGGCCAAAATTTTCTCCAGGCAGAGTTCATTGTTCTGGAACTCACCCCCTGCCAACCCTTACCTATAATGCTTATGTAATTGAGGATATTGAAGTGATTCCTCCAGAACTCTCTTAGGGTCAATTTAGTGTCTGAGGTCACTTAAAATTACCTTTGAAACAGTGTGTTGGTGTACAGTTTTCTGAAATTTGAAATGACCTGGTGGTCCATGGGTTGGATGAGAGGAGTGGTATTAGGGGCAAAAACGTCACTCTTATGAAACTAAACTCCTCCAACATTTGGTCTTCCAAGCCTGGAGGATGAGCAGGAGCATTGTCCATTACCAGGAGGCACTTGAGTGGCAATTGGTTTTCCAGAGGTGTTTCTTCACACAGGCCAAACACTTAATTGACCCACTCAATGAAAATTTTCCTTGTGACCCATGCCTTTTTGTTAGCTTTCCACATCACACACAAAATTGTTTTTCTTGAACACTCGGGGAGTTTCAGAGTGATACACCAGTAAAGGCTTCACTTTGAAATCCCCACTGGCATTTCCACAGAACAAAAGAGTTAGCCTATCCTTCATAGGCTTGTGTCCTGGCAGTGCATTTTCCTCCTGCGTGGTGTAGTCCTCTTTGCCATTTTTTTTCCTAAAGAGGATTATTTTATCACAATTGAAGACTTGTTGGGAGAGGAATCCTTCAGCCTCTATAAATTTCTTGAATTCGTTAACGAATTCTTCAGCACTATGTTTGGCTGAACTTGCAGCCTCCCCATACCTTACCACATTGTGTATGCCAGTTATCTTTTTGAATTTTTTGAACCAGCCTCTGCTGGCCTGAAATTCACTAACAGCAGCATTTGTTCCAGGCATTTTCTTTGCGAGATCCACATGCAACAGCCTTGCCTTTTTGCAAATTAGTACCTCCGAAACACTATCTCCCATCTCCCTCTTATCTGTTTTTCATTGAGCCACACCAGCAGCAACAACTCATCATCTTTGATTATAGCAATCTGTATTTTGTTAGCATATTTACCCCTTTTGCAACATCAGCTTCCTTGATTTCTTTTTTTCTTCACGAGGATGGAACTGATCATTGATATGGACTTCCATTACATCCCGGCGACATCAGCTACCCATACACCACTTTTGAACTTTGCTACAAGTTCATTCTTAAATTCAATCATGTTTCTCATCTTTCTTATTGAAGGATTGGCACTCAGGACTTTCTTTGGCCCCATGGTGGGTTATTTAGTAGTTGCACTCAATCAAAAAGCACAAAAACAATGGATTGTTACAAAATGTTTCAGATGAATGGGTGGGTTGATGCTCACTCGAGAAACTAGGGCATACAAAACCAAGGTTTGACTGTATATCAATGATTTGGGTGGTTTAAAAACAACTTTTGGTCACATCTAGTACTGAAGTTATTTATGTTATTAGCCAACAGAACTTATATACAAAGGTCTTTGTAGAGTATGTTGTATATTCATCCAGTGTTAATTTCTTTTCATGTAATTTTGTTTTTAAGAATTCCTGAACACTGTTTTCAGTTAACACATTGTAGATCAAGTATATTGCACATTCTTTCAGGTAAGTAGTGGAGAAGTATGGCAGGTAGAGGGATTGTTGTCTGTTGCACAACAGATGTCCTCCAATTTGACTGTGGTTGTATACAGCCTCGATTTACCTTCCACTGAACTTGAACAGGTATGGTATATGTGGGATATTAAAATTAGATAATTAAATTTGAAAGATTTTGATTTCCCTCTTGTTGTGCAGTAGAATTTCAAATAAGTTTAAATATCAGGTGAATAATGAAAATTCCTTTTATTCCTTATTTTGGTAAAATGTGTTTATAAAATTTACGGTGCCTGTCTACTAACCATACAAATGATCTGTATTTGGTTTTTGGTTCTTTGTAGTCATCATAGTCATTACCATTGTTAGTTTTTCTCTTATGAGTGTAGACATGAAAGGATTTCTTTCCACTTTGTTTTATCTTGTGCAAAATTGCCTAAACTTTTATAATGTCTGTGTTTTCTTGTATGCATTAAGTGGTCTATACTGTACAGCTAGATCTTCACTTGAACTGCATTGTAAATAAATGTTGCATTGTAAATAAATGTTGTCTTAGGTAGAAATTAGTATAGGCTTGTTGGATGGTTTCTGTGCCATGTTCTACCATCAGTTTGTTCAAAACATACATAGTTCTTATTTAATCAAACCATAAACGATACAGTACAGTTTACAATAATCAATCAAAAGAATAATTTCCAATGTGAATACAAACCTTCATATTTTATGTAGGAGTGTTGTATGCTCGTGTGGTAGAGAGATCACCATGGGACCCGGGCAGAATTTTCGGAGATCGTGTGTTTGATACAGCAGTCAACGATCTTGAGGAAGAGACTATGGCTCTCCCTGTGGACTGTTCACCAGCCATCAATGTTTTATGGGGACCCCAAATGGAACCCAAAATCTCTATGGACTTGCCATGGTTCTGACTTGCAGAAGGGTCTTGGACCAGGTAAATTCTATTGTGTATGAGCAGCACAATTCACTTACATTTAGCCTATCGTGCAAGACACTTCTCAGCCTCGCACTCACCAGAGGAATACTTTATCTCAGAAAGTCCTTCACTGACCAAACAGGTTGACCTGGACCTGGTTCACCTATGTCCGGGTCTGTCGCTGGACTGCCTCTGTGTAGAGGGAGTTTCCCTGTCACGGCAGGAGGCAGTGGCATTGGAGTCGACTGCCATGGCAGCATTCCAGACAATCTCCTGGATAGGTCTTTGGTCCCTTGCAGTGGCAAAGATCACTTTCTCCTCTTTGGGTTCTCGTAATTCCAAAGAGGAAACCACATTCAAGAGACTAATGTTGTCTGGAGGTAGAGCCATATCCTACCTACCCCACCAGACAACTAACCTGTGGGTGAACCTGGTGCTCTAGAAGAGTCTCTCTAGGAAGTACCATGATAGAGACTCTGTCTTGACTCAGGTCACCAAGTTTGTTGGTTCCAGTCAGCATTGGCACTCAGGAACGGACTGGTACTGGGTTCCGCTTCCTCTTTCCCAGAGAAGTGGATGCCGTGGTGGACAGGTGAAGGATCGAAATAACAGTCTCCTTGTTCACCAGGCAGTGGTCAAGACCTCGGGTCTTCGTGTGTCACTACAACCCGACCTTCCGGGTCAGGCTGGCTCTTCCTCTTCAGGTCCTAGGAAGTACAGTACCACATTAAGGAGTGGAAACCTTCAAGTTCCCACCACCTCACCAGCATTTCATTCGCTTCCAGACACAGTCGACCCCAGGATTTGCGGGGATAGGGACCACAACCCCTGTGAATAGCTAAAATCCACGAATGCTTGACACCCCCTCCAAACACTCATAACTGCCTATTTTGAATGTTCAAACACCAAAAACCCCCCTCTAAAAATGCATATACCTTCGTATTTTAGTTTTATCATGAAAAATGTACAGACAGCCCTCAGTTATTGACAGTGGTTTTGATTGCTTGGCTAACAACATTGTTAACCTGATTTCCGGCGACAGTGCGATTTCCGGTGTCGGTAAGCAGTTTATTGGTGTTGGCCAGCAGTTTATAAGCGTTGGCAAGCAGTCTATCGGTGCTGATAAGAGGTTAGTGGCGCCAATAAAGCGGTTTATTGGCACTGACGATGTCATCAACACATTCATTACCATGATTATCGGCAATTATTGGTTATCGGCGATTTTTGGATATCAGCGCTTGGCCAGAACGGAACCCCACCATTAATCATGGGCTGCCTGTATTTAGTCATGAAAATAATATGTAAATACAGTAATTAGTGAATATTTTCTATGAAAAATTCCACGGGGATGCATTGAATGCTTTGTGTGACGTTCATAATCCCAGCAGGACCCATGGTAGTTCTTTCCTGCAACAGCTTCCCTGGCATCTGGTGTTTAGAGAGGTTTTTAATGATCTATGTAGCCTCTCAATTATTCCGTTTGCTTTGGGGTTGTAGGTGATGGTGTGGCTTATTTTGGTTCCCAAATTGTTGGCTAGGGCATTCCACAGGGCGAAGGTGAAATTCGCACCCCTGTCACTGGTAATGATCTGGGGAACGCCGTGCCTACTGACCCAGTCAGTCAGGGCTTTAACGCATCTTTCTGCCATCTGCTGTTGGATGGGGATTCTGGCCATCTTTGTATTCGTGTCTGTTATTGTGAATAGATATTTGTACCCCTCTGATGGGGGTAGGGGGCCCAATGTGTCAACATGAATGTGGGCAAGGCGGCAGGATATCGTCTTATACTCTTCTAGCCCGCTCTCCATTTGCCTCGTGATTTTTTACGTTTGGCACGGGATACATTGTCTTGTCCACATCTTGACGTCCTTTCTCATTCCCCTTCAGATATACCGCTCTATTATCATTCTGGCGGTGGATTGGCCTGATGGGTGGGATAGATTGAGGGTGAGGCCAAAAGCTTTCTTCCTTAAACACTCCAGCAAGTAAGGGCATGGGTGTCCTGTAATCATCTACGCAGGTGATGGTTGCCATTCCTTCATTGATCGACAGGTCACTCCATTTAAGGGGGTATTTATCCGGCGCAGTCATTACAGTCCCTCATCCTCCTGCTGCTTCTGCTCTCAGGATACAAGATCCCAAGCTGGACAGTCTTGGCCCAGTTTCTGGAGAGGGTGTCCGCCACAGTGTTTGATGAGCTCTTCAGGTACTTGATTGTGGAGGAGTTCTCTGCTATTGTTGACGGTGTCGTTGTTGACATACTGACCATGCATCTGCTGCTTCTTGAAGGCGTGGACATGGGGCTGGTGGTCTGTCTGCGTCACGAATTCATGTTCCTCGAGCATGTGGCAGAAGTGTCAGACTGCTTTGTAGACTGCCAGGAGTTCTGTGTTGAATGTTGAGTATTTCTGCTCTGTCATCGTTAGCTTTTACTGTAGAGAGCTAATGGGCAGTGACCATCATGTGTCCTGCCTGAGTATGGCACCCATCACCATGTTGCTTGCATCGGTTGTCAGTGTGAGGGATATGTTGGGTAAAGGAAAAATTAGTGTTGTTGCATTTGTTATTGCTTCTCTAGCTAACCTAATTGCTTTGTCTTATTCACTTGCCTCTTCAGCTAACCTTGTCTTGTTCACTTGCCCAAGTTGTTTTTTCTTTCGTATCAGACACTGATATATGGGGCTCATGATCTTAACTAAGTTGGGAATGAATCGGTGGTAGTAGTTTATGAGTTCCAAGAACTCTTGTACTGCTTTTCACTGTTGTCGGTTAGGGAATTCTGTTATTGCTTTTATTTTTTTGAACGGTTTGATGCCATCTTGGGTCACTTTTTTGTCCTAAAAATCAACTGTTCTTTTTTCCCATTTGCACTTGGCTTCACTTACTATTAACCCGTTTTCTTTTAGTCTTTTATCACTTCTATCACATGTTTAATATGCTGCTTTAGGTTCGGGCTGAATATTAGTATATGATTCATGTATACTACACAGAACGGAAGGTCCCTGAATATCTCGTCCATCAATCCTTGGAATGTTGCCCTTGAGTTGTGGAGGCCAAAACAGCTCTAATTGAATGTGTAGGTGCCGAAGGGGGTGACGATTGCCGTCTTTTCAACATCCTCTTTCGCTACCGGTACTTGAAAATATCCTTTTAGCAGGTCGATCTTATCTTGGTGAATATTCTTGCTCCACTCATTTCGTTCATTATGTCCGCTGTACTAGGTAGCGGGTATCTGTCCGGCTTCATCTTGATATTCAACCGTCTGTAATCTCCGCAGGGACGCCATGTTCCATCTGCTTTTGGGACCATGTGCAGTGGTGATGCCCATGGACTAGATCCCTTCTGGCATATTCCGGCTTCTTCCATTTCCTTGAAAACTTTCATTGTGTAGGAAAGTTTTTCTGGTGCAAGCCATCTGAATTTTGAGTGTATCGGGGCGACCTTCTGTCTGGATGTGATGCTTTATTCTTGTGCTTTATTGGTTTGGTGAGGTCGTGCCTGAGGTCATCCTTGAATCCATCCTTGTATTCCTGCAACAAATCTCTCATTTCTGCTGGTGGGGCCTCTAGTGCGACAAGGCAAACTTTCTACTGCTTCTTGTTTGTTGAAGTCTTTGTATGTCTGCTGGGCTGTTGAGGAGATGAATTCTTTGTGGATCTTGTGACTAGTTCCTTCTTCACTCTGTCGGCTACTAACAACACCATCATTACATCTGCCGTTATGAAGGACCATAGTCTTTTCTGTTGAGCTTGCCTTTCATCTCCTGCCTTCCATACATGGTTAATGGGGCTCCGCTGACGGTAGAGACCTGCAGGTTAAGGGGCTGGGCAGGTTTCATTTGTTCTGCTGGTCTTGCAGGGATAAAAGACCTGTAGGCTCCGGTTCTTTCATCTCTAGCGAAGAAGCATGTCTGTGTCCGTCTCCCGTACCTGGAAGAAAGACAGCAGTGGGCAGGCACGATTTCTCTTACGAGGCAACCTGTCTGCCCCCTGCTGACATCAGTATGGTTGTGTCACTTCAGCAACCCTACTGGGTGTTTTTTGAGAATATGCAGCCTTTGTCGCACTTCCTTGTTTTTGCCCCGAATCTCCAATGGAAGAAACAGACTCCTTCTGGGGGTTCCTGTCTTTTTTGCAGTTGCTTTCCCTTGGGAAAACGCTTCTTGTAGATGGGGCAGCTGGTTCATCGTCATTGCTGCTTCCTTCACTGTCAGATGAATGCTCGACACGACATGCTACTGATACTGGCTGTGCAGGGTCTGCTGCTTTGTGCTGTATGGACCTCGTCGACCACGACCAAAAATTCTTCCATGAGCATGGTGGAGGCTTTCAGCATCGCGGCTACTGTCTGGTGGGGTAATTCAATGAGGAGTACTTAACTCACCAAATCCAAGGATGACTCGGCTTCCCCGCCTCTGGATGGTAGGGTGATGAGTCGTCACAGCTGCTTATATACGTGTGATGGTCTTTTGTCGCTCCTTGGTGTCCCTACATGGTTCAGGAACTTCTTTGTTCGTTGGCGTGATTGGTCATTTCTGCATTGGCCTCCTCGCATCACTCCAGGGTCACCAGTGTGGGAGTGAGGTGTAAGCGGCGTGGGTCAGGGTACAACTGATTTATTCATCTAAAATTCACACAAGTCAAAAACACTTGTGGGCCATAAACTAGTCCCAACCTTTGACAGGTAAAGAAAATAGGATTAATTGTAGGCCTCTGTATTTCTTCACAGTGGCTAACGTACAAATATACAAGTGTAAAACATATGGCTGTGAAATATATGTACATTGCTAAAGGAATGGTGTTTTGATACATAGTTGGTACAATATCAAGAAGGTGACCATAACAACGGAAATATTCGCTGAAAACATCGTCTTGGGATTTTGTGTTTTCTTCTGACCTTGTGTCAACTGCATGGTGCTTTCTCCGAGGTGAGATGTGATTCATAGTGGGTAGGCCATGTGGTTGAACACATGTGCCTATACCATGACCTGGCAGTCATGTTCAATTTCGAGAAGTCCGATCACCCAAGCAGAGGGTAAGGCATCTGGGCAGGCTGATAGATATGGCAGCAGTGAGGTCCGCTTTCCCCAGGACAGCCCCTGTCCATGTTCGAGTGAACAAGATCGCTCTCCCCGACCCATGATGACTACCTACGGCCTTCCTCACTTGCCGGGTCTTTTTCTTCCGGCAGGTCCGTGAAGGGTGCTAATACCCTTCAGACTCGCGTATCAGCAAATTCAGAGAGGCAGTGCAGTTATTCTGGTCTCGACAGGAGCAACCAACTATGCAGTGACGAGTCTTTCCTGGTCAATGGTCGTCCTTGGAGAAGCTGGTCCCTCATGGGCAGCTTCACCTTCGTTTCCTTCCGTGGGGATTGAAGGGGTTTTGGTCTCTGGTAAGATAACCAGTTCTTCCTGATTCCTCTCTCAAAGAAAGTAAAGGACTTAGCCTGGTTGCTAGGCGACAGGTACTTAGTAGAGTATTGCCATTAGGCACTCTCCCTCTCAAGATGCATCTGTTTTCAGGCATATCAATCAAAGGATAGGGCGCACACTTGTAGGAGTTGCTGGTGTTAGGTGGGTGGAACCGGAATGATAGACACTTCCACATAAGTATTCTGAAACTCAAGGTGGCATTTTAGCCTACAAGAGTTTCAGGATCAAGTGATGGGCATACTGTGGTGATGATGAATGACAGTACCATGATAGTGGCATAGTACATCAACGAAAATGGGGGAGACTGTTTTTCCCTTCAGCTCCACATATTGGCGGTGCAACTGCACAAGTGGGTGATAGCACACTCAATAGAGCTGTCAGCCAGGTACATTCCCAGGAACCAGAACACAGTGGTAGACAAGCTCAGTTGTCAGGTGATAGGGACATTGCCCCTACATCCAGACATTGCGGAAGAGATTCTAATCATGGGATCTCCCAACAATAGATCTCTTTGCAACCTGACACAGCAGAAGCTACCTGTGTTCTGTTCTTTCGTTCCAGAGCCATGGGCAGTCATAAGACTCCTTCCAACACCATGGGACAATCTCGAGGCCTCGCCTTTCCTCCATTTTGTCTGATTCATGAGGTGATCAACAATGTCTTGATCACGCCAAATCACAGGTTGTCCCTGGTGGCTCCCAAGTGGCCACAGGTCGAGTGGTATCCAGACCTGCTAGCTCTTCTCTCTGAGGTACCAAGAGATTCCCCCTTTGGCAACCTGCTGTGCCAGCCACACAGAGAGAGGTACAGTATCACCAGATTTTGGAAGGTGTGTCAGTTCATGCTTGGAGACTATCCAGCATCTCTTGCAAGTGATAAATTTTCTCACCACACAATGGCAGAGATATCTGGACGCCTTTGTGTTCTTCTGTGGCTGGGTACCAGGGGAAATGGACTGTCTCCTATGGTGGTTGTTGTTGCTGGTGTCCCTCTCCAGTAGGAAGTACTCTTCAGCAGGTAGCAGACTTCCTCGTTGCTGAGAAAAGCTTCTCTCCTTCTCAGCTTTTTGAGCTACAGAGGGCAGCTGAACATCCCATATATTTAACTGCCCTTGGCCAAGTCCTTCAATTGAAGGGCATCGATCTCCCTTCCTTGTGGGAGATCTACATGCTGATGAGAAGCTTCAAACAGTCTTGACCTCCCTTATGAGAGTCATCAGACAGGGATCTGACTGTCAAGACTGTGTTCCTGCTTGTCCTGGCATTGACAAGAGAGTTGGCGTGCTGCATGGCCTTCAATGCTACCTGCCATGCTCGAGTTTGTCACAGAGTTCATAGCAAGGACTCAGAATCCATCAGTCTCTGATACTAGATTTGAGTCCTTTTCAGTTCCCTCTCTTAGGACTTTGTTGTTAGTAATCAGGACGTACACCTTAGGCGAGATGCTATCTGTCCCCTAGGGCGGCTAATGTGTCCAAGGGCCTGTGGGCAATGTTGTGAAGGTAGGGACATGAATGTTGTTTGTATTGACTACACTCCTGCCCTTAATACCTGTAGAACTGACAGGTTCATAAGGAGTGTGAGAGACAGGCCAATGACCCTAACCTCATGAGCTCATACTCGGACTCTCATGAAGCCAAAAAATTGTATTGTGTCCTTGGACACTTCTTCCTTGGTAGAGCCAGCACTAATGAAGTCGTGACACTCAGGTCTGAGACATCGAGTCCTCTCAAGCTAGTGCTGCAGTACTCTTAACTGGACAAATACAATTATCTGGCTTCGTGAGACAGTCCGAGTATGTGCTCATGATGTTATGGTCATTGGTTCGTCTCTTGCACTCTTTATGAACCTGTCAGTTCTACAGGTATTAAGGGCGGGAGTGTAGTCACTACAAACAACATTCATGTCCCTACTTCACGACATTGCCTACAGGCCCTTGGCCACATTAGCCCCCTAGGGGACAGATAACATCTCACCTAAGGTGTATGGTGGCAAAAAGAGAATGTGCTGGTTGGGCATGTCATACTGGTGAGGCTATATAACTGAGTACCCTGCCTATAATCTAGAGTAGATTATTAGGTGCAGTTCCTCCCAAGGGGAGAGGGGGGCTGACAATAAAACAAACCTGCTGGTTATATTAGCCCTTTATTGTCTCCGACACTGTGGGTTCATTCAAGGCCTTTTGAATCAATGACTCAAACTCATTCATTCAAAGGCCCAAAAGTCTGACAGTTGAACATCCCATATGTTCAACAGAACAGAGGCATAGAACTCCTTCCCCTGCTCTTCAAGACCAGGAAGAGAGGCCCAGGTGAGCACAACTACCAGTTGGTTCAGAGATTTACTCAGAATCCAACCTCCAAGAGTAATTGTCCTTATATAAAGACTGAAGGTTTGTATTTGTGTAGGAACAAACTACAAATTTTTTGAGTTTTTGTATTTTTTCTAACTTACAAACCTGAAGGTCTCTACATTTATGGCCCACCTCAGCCACCCCTCATTCTGATACCTGGGCTGAAAGGCAAATTGAGTGTGTACCTATGGATGGGCAGGGCTCCCACCCCTACCATCGGTTCTTGATTTAAAAGTTAAACGGCCATTCCCAGCTCGCGCTGCAAGTAATATCCTTATGTAAAGACCTTCAGGTCTGTATGTTAGGAAAAGTACAAATTACTTTCAAAATTTGTAGTATTATACCAAGAATATTAATCCAGACAAATTGAGATAAATGCTAATGCAAAAGCTGGGAAGCTTCTTACAGTAGTGTTGACAACCCAAAGACAAATGAAACAGGGAGGAAAGTAGTTACTTCTTATCGATGAGTTAAAGGCACACATACACGAACAGTCAAAAAAATCAGCTCAGCTGCTTCTGTTTGCAAACCAGGCCTACTGTACAGTATACAGTACAGTAATAATATACAAATGGTGTCTTAATAGGATGGATGGGTGTATAATGAAACTGATATTTTTGGTGAGCAAAAGTGAAATACAAATGCATGTATATTTTTCTGAAGTTTTGTAAAAATGATTCTTCTCCACACATCTTGCTGATTATCAGTGTTGTAGTATATTGTGCTGGGTTACATATAAAGTAAATATAAATGTTAAACTTTTTGCGAAATATGTTTGTAATTCTTCACTGTATGTAGAGGTGTTTGTTTTCAGTTGGAGAATACCTGCAATACATCATGTGTGATGGTTAAATTTGACTTCGGTGCTTATCCATCTCATGTGAGAGATTTTAGACTCAAGGCTTATCGACCAATTATCATACAGGTAAGGGTGGGAGAAGGTTTTGTGTTGTGTTGGAAGAATTAAGAAAAAGCAAATGAAATTTATGATGCATGAGGAGGTAGTGTTGATTAATTTCAAGTCAAAGCCATAATAAATTTTACAATAAATAAAAGGAATTGAAAGTAATTTGTATTACCATACTGAGGTATGGCATCAAATTCAATTCAAAGTCTGTACTTAGCTTCTGTGCAAGCTTTTCGCTTGAAGTAAAGATCCGTTATTGTTAGGGATGTGTGTGTTTGAAATGGGTTAATCAAGTGTCTGTGATGGAGATAAATGTGAAATTCATTTAGTATGGTTAAAAGGTTAAGGTTTAATGGACACATATTTTAGGAGGGAGAGTGCTTGAGAAATCAAGTGTAATTTGGGTACCTAGTGGAGTTTCAGGTTTTGCCTTGCAAAATTTTGTATTGGCAGTCAGTGATACTCCCTTAGGGGTGACAGTGACTTGGATACTTCTTGCAGTATTATGTAACATAATAGGATTGAATTTAAATAATAATAATTGAAGTCTGTCTGCTGTCTTTTTCCTGCAACAGAGGTCCTGATAATTAGTATTTCTTCATTGGGACAGAAAAATGAGTGTGATATAACAATTTGTTACTGTGTCAAATGAAAATTAGTGACCACTTGATTTATTTAACAGGAATTATTAGTTCGGACAGGAGCAGTCTTGTGGTTGGATGCATCTGTAAGACTGTTGGTTGACACACATGAATCAGGAGTTACTTCAGACAAGATAGAAGAGTGGAGCAATGTTGTTTTGAAAAATGGAGGTGTCTTGACTTGGCCTTTGCTGAGCGTTTCACTTTTACCGACAGCTGCTCTCACTCACCCCAATATGTTTCCATTTTTCCATACTGACAAACACAACTACGATTTTCAACAGGTAGGTCTAGTTTTTATAGTGAATAAATTAACTTCGAAGTTTCTTTGGAACAAATTTTAAGAAGCATGGGAAGTATGATTTGCTTTGTATAAGCTTCTTGTTTGTTAACTAAATTTCATGTTATGTTTCAAACATTGCAACCAACTCATGATAGTAGTTGGTTATAATTAACATACCCAAGAATTTGAATTATCATATTCTTGAAAATAAATTTAATATTGCATTAATTCAAACTATAGTCTTAGACTTGCCTTTCAGTTCAAAGTGCACAACCATATACAGTCAACCCCTGGGATTTCACAGGGTATAGGGACCACATCCACCCACGAATAGCTAAAATCCGCGAATACTTGACACCCCCCCCTCTCAAAACGTTTATAAATGCGTATATTAATTGTTCAGACACCAAAGTCCCCCTCAAAAAATGCTTATAACTGCCTATTTCAATTGTTCAAACACTAAATATACCTTAAACTATCAACCTATACTAAATATACCTTCAGCTATCATCCTAAAACACTTCAATATCACTTCAAAGTCATCTTACAACATTACCCTTAAAAATATAGGGCTCAGAGCTACATGAGAAAACTAATCAAGTTGCCCATAAGAAAGAGAGAGAAATACCAATTGCTCATTAAAAATATTTAATACACTAGTGATAGTAATTTATACAAAGGTAAATTCACAAGACTGGGTTACAGTATAAGGATATGCAGTATCGGTAAACATTAAACTAAAATGAATCAAGAGAAAAGAGGGAACACTACCTCACAAAGCCAATCGGCAACTAGCAAAGCTGATATCCTGCTGTGATTGGTTGCTATTAACTCTTCCAAACAATAGCGTGTTGTGCTATGTACAAGCCAATCAGCACTGAGGTAACATACCCTGCAGTGTGATCCTGACTTCCAGCCCTATGTATCTATCCATCTATCTCACATTCTACTAGAATCCTTTGGGTAAAAGAGAGAGAGAGAGGGAGAGAAGTGCTGAAGTGAGTTATGTTTAACCCCTTAAAAGACTTATTTTTTCAACATAATGTTTCAAAAAGAATCTAATTGTTTTATTGAATTAAATTAAAATATAACTTGTTTAGACTCTATTCTAATTTGATTTCAACAGAAAATTGTGATTATTTTATGTAAAATTGTAATTTTTAGAAACTCCACTTGAGACCTTTTTATGGCCAATAACGAGTTATCTCGTATAAATTATAATCATTTTGTTCTATCACGAGATATCTCGTATGCTTCGTTTTAGTAATTTTGATAATAGGAATTGAATAAAAACATATTGATGTTGATAACTTTTATTTTTTCCACTTCATTTTGATAAACAAAAGTATTTTTTCATTTCATTTGAATAAAAAAAATTTTCACCATTAGAATAAACAAAATCATATATTTCTCTTCATTTGGGTAAAAAAAAAAAAAAAAAAATTCACTTCACATAAACCAGTGTATTTCCCAATCATTTTGTGTGGTATGATTTGAAGCAGGGGGTTATACACAGACTAACTTCACATATCTCACACATGTAGCGAGACTCTCGTCTGATCGGTTTTCCATTATTATCCCTTTTCTTAGAGCAAACAACACATTGCCTTGTAGGAAATTTCTTTTTGGGTGTAGGAGGAATGTCAATTGGAAAATGCCTTCCTGAATAGCGGGTAGGATTTGCTTAAATAGATGGTCTACCTGGTCTTGTTTGAGGGATTTCAGCATGATACTTCTTCAGAGTTGAATCAATTATTTCCAACCTGAATTTGAGAGATGAACAGCAATTTTCATTACTCATCTTGAAACACTGATATGCATTCAAAGGGCTAGATCTAGATGATGGAAGAAAACTTTTTGTAATATTTTTTGTTCTTTTCCTGGGAACAGGATAATTTGCCAAGTTTTGATCCAACTTATCCACACCACCCATTGTGTGGTTATAGTCTACTACAACTTTGGGCTTCTTTTTCGTACCTCTCCTACTCGCAATTTCAACTTCATCACTATTGTGAACTGTGGAGAGTAGAACAACATCTTTTATCCTTCCACCTCATGGCCATAACTTTACCTCTCGATAAGCAGACATTTCCCCCTTCTTCAACTTATCAGTTTTCAATGAAACTGGCAGGTCTTTTCGATCTATTCTAACAGTGCCATAGCAATCTGTTCTACATTTTACTAGAATATCCACTAACTCAGGACTGGTGTAATAATTGTCTATTGTAAGGCAATAGCCTTTATTCAAAAGAGGTTTCAATAAAGTCATTACAACCTGTGAGGATTTAGGCAATTCATTGAAATCCTGGTCGAATTGTGTTCCTTTACCTATATAAATCAAAAACTCCACACATATCCTGTACTACTTCACATAACATAAAGAACTTTATGCCGAATCTTGATCTCTTCAATGGGATATATTGTACCCATCCCAATCTTCCTTTATATAGCAAGAGACTCTCATCAATTGAAATATCTCTTTGTGGGGTGTAGGCAGTTCTATATTTATTTTCTAAGTGCACATAAATAGGATATATCTTATTCAGTTTGGGATTAGGATACGAATTTGCATCGTATGCTTCATTATCAGAAAAATGCTGGTACTGCCTGATTTTCTTGTATCTTTTGAAAGGCATAGTTTCAGCAAAAATTGGGGTTCTAAGAAGTGGATTTTAGACCAATACAAGGATTCTTCAGGCTTCTTCACAATTCCTTTCAAAGTATTTAGTGCTAAGAAAACTCTGAGTTCAGGTGGAGTTACAGAATGCCACGTATTTTGGTCTGCATTGCATTGCTCAGCAAATCTATTGGTTTCAGTGCAAATAAGTTCAATCAGTTCGTCATCAAAAAATACATGGAAAAAATCTAAAGGCGACATACTTTCAATATTCCCTGGGATATTGAGACCTGTTGTCCCTGTGAATGGAAATCGAGGGGGTGGAGGGGCAGTAGAATCTGCGATTCTCCTCCATTGTGTTTCATCCATTACCGTATCTGTATCTGTATTGGTATCGCTGTCATCGTCACTGGAATCATCCAAGCTTGAATCGTCGCCTTCTGAGCCAGAACTTTCAAGCTCTGTAAATGATTCCTCAGTATCACTGTTGTCATGGTAATTTGCCATAACTGGGCTAAAATAAAAAAATAAATAAAAGGCTAGAATGATAAATAAATAGTCCAGATACTAACAAATTACTCAATAATATATCATATAAACAGTCTAAAATAAAAAAAAAAAAGAACAATGAAACTTACCTAAAACGTGAAAATGAAGAAATACAGAAGATTCTAAAAGTCACTACTGGAGAGCTAGTAAAATAGTGCGTACTCATCGTAAAAAAAGGAAAAAAAAAAATCCTCGGAAAATATTATACTTGACGTATCACAAAATGGTCAAGAGACTAACAAAAGACACGAAATCATCATAATAAGTCAATAATATAACATATAAACAGTCTTAGATGACAAATAAACAACCAAATTTACTTAGAACAGGCAAAAATACGATATAAAATACGTACATACGAACGAACAACCTCTCAAGATCACCGGTTACTCTATATACCACAAAATACTCATGGGGTTAGCTAACAAAAGACACAACAGCAACACGATGAATCAATAATATAACATATAATCAGTCTAAGATGACAAATAATACAACCAAACTTACCTAATTAGGCAAAAATACGCAAAAAACAAAAAAACAAAGGTCAAAGATGGCAGCTGAAGTGCTACTAATGACGCGTCGTCTGCACGAAAAAATACAGAAAATTATCATTGGTAACTCACGACTTCCAGCAGCAAATACCACTGCCAAACGTATGATATAGGACGAGATATCTCGGAGAAGCCTGCTGTAACAATACTGAGCCACGAAAAATCTCGTATCAGCCCAATATTCACGTTTAACTTTTCAAGGAGATATCTCGTGGTAAGTCCAAAATTTTTAGCACACTGATAACGATATATCTTGGGTTAATCTTGTAAGGGGTTAATGTCGGGACGATCAGTTTTTTTTTTTTTTTTTTTTTTTTTTTTTTTTTTTCCTTACGTTAAATAAAAAAAGAGTGAAGTTATTCATGAATTATTGGAGAATGAGAGAATACAGTAATTTGAGAGAGAGTGAGAGAGATAAGGGGGATTGCCTTATATTAAATATCAAAAGTGTGAAATTATTCATAAATTTTTGGAGAAAGAGAGAAGACAGCACCTTGTGAGAAAGAGAGGGATATGGGGATTGCCCTACTTTAAGTATCAAAAGAGTGAAATTATTCATGAATTGTTGGAGAAAGAGAGAATGCAATAACTTGAGGGAGAGAGATATGGGTGGTTGCCTTACATTTAATATGCAAGGGGATGTTAAATCACTAAATGCCAGACGTAAGAGATAGTCAAGAAAGGAAAACTTCAAAATGGAGATTCGAGAGAATTACAGAAAATAGAATGGGTGAAACCCATCCCCCCCCATTCAGACACGTACCTGCTTGACTTATGATATGCTGTCATAGCTAGAAAGCAAGGGTGACTTTCAGTTAGCCCTTCATATGCATGCTTTCACTGCAATAGGATGTATCTGATTTGGATGACATTACAGGTAAAAAAAGACGCTATGTAATTGTCAATTGTTGTCAACTCGCTCAAAGTCTGTGTTTTGTTTGATCATGTTAGCTTGTAGGCCAGACTGTCAGCTTGACCTGAAAAGAAATTTTTGTCAGTCTATTAAGTAGGAGAACAGGATTTAAAGCCCAGATTCCTGCCTGGAATGCTTATACTTTGTGAATAATAGGGGCCCATAATTGGTGTAAACAACAATTTCAGTGGACATAGGTGAGAAAAAAGTGTGAAAAGCTTGACAACTGCCACCACTGGGCCAAGAGAAAACGTTATGGTGCGGTATTCTTGAGAACTGTCCTTGGGGCAGGAAGAGGCAAAGTTAAACTGGCATCTCATACTTGCCAAGTATTTAACTTGGTCAGGCCATAAAATCATATTATGAGTGCTGAAGATGTAATGAAAGTGAACTCCAAAGTAGGGGGCTTTAGTGCTCTGAGGAGATCAAAGTAGAGTTGTAGACATAACAAGCAAGCACTGACAGTGGGACTACCAGAAGGCAAAGCAATATTTTTTAAAAAGAGTCTTACCTCTCTATTACGATAGCTATACAGTCCCATGCCAGCAGGAGGATGGCAAATATAAACACAAAAATTTTATCTATATCACTTAGTTATACTGTCTCTTGACCCCTTCATTCTAGGGTAAACTGTTTGTTTCTGCTGTTGTTGTGAGAAGACCAGTGGACAGAGCTTTGTTTAATTTGCTTTTTGTTGCTGAGCTGGATAATTTTGGATTTTAGTTTGATACTGATTGGCTTTATTGACTATTTAGGGTTTCTTTTAGAGAAGGCATTGACAAATCCATTATATTTTTAGGTAGTGGGTGTAGCACCCTATTGTACACATTGGCTTATAGTGGTCACAAACTTACATTAGGTGGAGGAGCAAGGATTGCTTGTTCAGTGATCCATGTAGTGTGCATATTAATTGGTCAGCTAGTGTTATGAATAGTTACATGAAATATGAGAGGTGAGATGCTGACGACGACGACCTCCTCCTCCTCCTCCTCCTCCTCCTCCTCCTCCTCCTCCTCCTCCTCCTCCTCCTCCTCCTCCTCCTCCTCCTCCTCCTCCTCCTCCTCCTCCTCACAGGATATGAGGTTGGAAAGCCCCTCCTAATTAGTCATACTGTAACTGCAACTTGTGACACCCCTTCTAGAGTTATGGGGAAGTGTGATATGTTTGGGAGCAGAATTAGTTGGTGCCTGTTGTCTTCCTCTAACTAACCTGGCATGAGTTGCTGGCAGGTTGGTGTTAGGTTGCTGAGAGATGCTTTGGATAGAATTAAGCAACATGCAGGTAGACAGATTGCAGGTGTTTTAGGTGGAGATTAGTGCATTTTCTTTCTTTCTTTAAATTTTGAGCTGTAAACCCTTATGGACAGTCAACATACATAAACCCAAGAGGGATCAAAAGGAAATCAGCCTAAAGAGAGACTAGTTATAGGAAAAGGGATAGATAAATGAATATGAGCAAATAAAAAATAAAACTAGGGCATCAAATTCATGAGATGTCAGCATGAGCAGGAGTGAATTTATTCCTCACTTAAACACTTGGAGATTAGAAGATTCCACAACTGCACTAGGCAAGCTATTCCACATTTCTGGTGTAGCCAAGATAAATGCCTAGCTTGCTCTAGGTCCAAGTTCTTTCTTCTAAACCTACTAACTCCTAGCAGTCCCTATCCGGGTGTCTACTCTATTCGATCTAAAAGAATCTTCGGTAACACCATGGTTTTCTTCCTTTGGCGTTGATTGCCCATGCTCTTCATCTCGTTCTCCCATGCTTGCTGGGTTTGTGGTGAGCTTCATTTCAAAAACTGAAATTTTATACTAAAAAAACCCCTATGTAAACAAAGTCTTGCCAGTTCATGCCACGTATATAGTGCTGTGTTATCAAAGTAGAAGAAAACTTATGAATAGTCAGTGTCATTCATTAGGTTTAGTTCATAAGAAAATTCTGACCTGTTCCATAAGCATCTCGCTGGAAATGCTTACACCTTCACTGTATGGAGCTTAAACTTCTTTAAAAAATGCACGTCGAATTCTATCTCCTGGCACTCTTCATTGTTTTCTGGCCTTCAAACTTTCTGGCTTTTTGTTTTTATACAAAACCTAAAAATCTGCTGCTTTTGTTTCTTTAAACCTGCACATGTGTGTGTCTGTGTGAGAGAGAGAGAGAGAGAGATTATTGGCCCTGGTTAGGTTGTTAAACTGACAGATATCCATTTGCAAAAGGCAAATTATACAGTTGTATTAAGATAATAATGATAATTTTAGTAAAACTGTTGTTTTAGATACTGAATGTAATTGTATTTCATGAATTATTGCCATATTAGTATTGTTTTATAATTTGTGAACATAGCAATCATGTTCCATTTGCATTCTGCTAATGTTTATATTCTTAAAATCATTAGCTGATTGTGTTTTACCGACATCATCACAGCCATTAGTTGCTAAATGAAACGATTTCAGAGATTCATTTTTATATAAATTATCAAAGCTAAGTTTAAAAGTGCAAATTACTTTACATGCAGTCCCCTGCTTATGACGGGTCCGGCTTACGATGTTGCAAGGTTACGACGCTTTTCAAATATATTTACCAGAAATTATTTCCCAGTTTACGACACATTTACCGGGGTTATGAAGCGTCGTACGCCAATCCGACGGAAGAAATGTGGCTCTAAAACGGCAGAATAATCAAAATTTGGAGGTTTTGATGAAAAACTTAATAAAAATGTAGTTTACATCATTTTCAATACACCCAAAGCATTAAAAGTAAGGTTTTCTTAGGATTTTTGACGATTTTCGAGGATTTTTAGGTTTACAACGATTTTCGGTTTATGACGCGGCGTAAAAACTGAATCCCCTTCGTGAACCAGGAACTGCCTGTATTTATAAATGCAGTAAATTAAATGGAATAAAGGTGTGATTTTGCCAGTATTGGATGTTGCTTTTGCCTCTTCCAAAATGTTTGTGGTCTGCACATTATTAAACTTCTAATACCACAGCCACAACTGTAAATTTAGTGGCATCCTGTACTTTCTTATAAATTTTCTCTCCATTTCTTGAAGGATGAATAAAGGTTTATTTCATTTTTATTTTTGAAGTCACCACTGAAAATTAGCAAATTTTTAATAAGTTGACAATTGTAACACAATCCTTAATAAACGTGTTGAGTTCGGTAACTGACGTTGGCAAATGCTGTTTCGTTTGATTGTTTATGTCAGTACTTGTTGTTGTTTATGCCAGTGTCTTGCATGCAGTAGTAAGTGATTGGTAATTATAAGAAATAGTCATGAATTCTTTGACAAGTCATAGGGATGGTAAGCCTGCTTTAATGTATAGTATGAAGATTTGCATTTAACCTAATGAACTTTGGTATGTAGGCTTATTTGATTATTTAAAAGCTAACTCAGACATAATGTGCATTATCAGTGGCATCTACCTAAAGCGAGACAGGTGTAGAAAGCCTACCTAGTGTAATCTCTCAACATACAGCTCACACTATACACAGTGTATTTGATGAAATCATGTTTTTGGACGAAATTTTAATAATCGCATGATACATGAGTACAGGCAACCCCGGTTATCGGCAGGGGTTCCGCTCCAACAGTGTGATGATAACCAAAAATTGATTTTCGGCGGTTATGGCATCATTTACCAGAGATCTGTGCCTCTGTTAGGTATGTAACAGTGCCAATACCTGATTATCGGCAGTGATAAGCAGAAATCGGCTGCATATCGGCACCGAAAATCTCTGATTTTCGCTGCTAGACAAAGCGCCAAAAAAAACCGGATTGCCCGATAACCGGGGACTGCCTGTATACGTGCAAATTATGGTTCTTTTTGCGCTGTGTGTATTTTAGTTTCACAGAATGTTTTGTTGGAAATAAAGTGTGCTTGTGTATTGACGGAGCAAGTTTCAGTTCGAAATTCAAAAATCCAAAAACTTAAAAATGATATGTGGCGCCTCCCTCATGGCCACTCATGAAGTAATGGAAGCTGATTCAAAAGATCTCAGACCATGGGAGTTCTGGACCGTGGAATGCCTGATCAAAGAGGTCAGACTGTAGTAAAATTTATTTGTTCTTAAGGGGATCGACGCCTAAAAACCCCAAAAATCTTTAAAAATTTGATTTGCTGAAAAAATTCTATAACCGTATAGGGTTCAAGAATGTGTCCACGAAATATTATGCTAAAATTTGCCGTATTTCTCTAGTTATGGCCTAAAATGTAACAATAACTATATACCCATAAAACACCAGTAGCGCAAATGATTTTGTCTGGTATAGTTTTTGCAATATATATTACTGAAAACTTCCTTTGAAATGAAATGTATAATGTCAATAATTTCCTACTCGGCACCTTTTTAGTTATTCCTAGCCATGACAACGCACCGTCATACCATGGCGCCGAGTCGGAGCGACTGTGGCCGAGGGAGTTGCCTATAAACTTCAAGCTAGAAGGACACGTTTTCATGCTCGCTAGCCTTGACTGAACTCTGTATTTTCTGCGGTGTTTTTGTTTTTTTCACCGTGCCTAAAAGTTCCAAGAGTTCACTTCATGCTTCTAGAATGCGGAAAAGCCAAGTGGAAAAGTCCAGGCGAGAAGTAGAAGAAAGAGTTCAAGAAATTAGTGCCATAGAGGAATGGAGCGACGGAGAGAGAGAGAGCTGTCACCCATCAAGCGGCGCAGGCAGCGATCTCTGCTGACCAGAGACCAACCACATCCACCCCTAAATGCCTCTTTATTTGTTCGTCACTACAAAGGGCAAAGATATTTTAGAAAAAGAAAGCAGTAGCTCGGAGGCTGATATTATAGATGATCCTGAAAATAAAATGATCATAATAAGTGAAGCAAGACTTGATGAATTACTTGAATCACGAATCCCTAATTGTGAATGAAAAGTAATTCCCAGGATCCATTTGGCAAGGATGGATTCGAGACACTAATAAAAAGTGTAGGCAACTATGATACCCTAGAGTAATACCTTGCAGCAAGATCAGACAGGGGGACCAGGAACCTAAAATTTATAAGAATGTGTCTTAGGCACATAAATAATCAATTAATATTCTTATTTATAATCATTTTGCATTAATTAATACCCAAAAATAAAAATTAAAACCATAGAATTAATTGTAACACAGTCTTTGAAGTCCCTTTTACTTTTTTTTATGTAACTAAAACTTTGAAGGCCCGTTTCTCAAAACATAAGTTTTTCACCTTCAAAATGTATCTCCTCCCTTAGTATTGGACCAATCTAAATGAAATTTCATATATAATATGAGGAAACATGGTAGATTAAAAAAAAAGCCGGGGATTTTTAATATTTTGTGTTTCTGATTTTTGGCAATTTTTTCTGTAATTTTCCGGGAAAATTTCATTAAAAAAATTAAAATTCATATTTCGAAAAATAATTGAAAAATCAAAAATCTCCAGCTTTATATCGAAGGTACATATGTGTTTTATACACGGTTCAAATCTCATCCCTAAAACCAAAAAGCAAAGGAGGAGATGCATTTTGAAAATGGCCATTTTGGCCGAAAAATGCTCTGGCGTCCACAAAACCTAAGGTCACTGAACAAAAATTTTTCCCAGAAATTCCACACAATATCCTTTAACAAACCCCTATATATCAACAACCTGTCGTTAAAAAAAGTCCGAAACCGGCCGATCCCCTTAAACAGAACAAACCACGAGTCTTTACGTAAGGGGATTTTCTCTAGCACCAGCTGGAGTCCAGTTGAAAATAGCACAAGGATTTGGTGGCAGTGGGAGGTAGCCAATAGGGAAAGAGGTGGGCAGAGCCGAACTGGTTTCCCCTGCAGATGCTGTGATCGTCAGTTCTCTTTTTACTGTCTTCTCACAAAGCGTGTGCTGCTCTTCTCTCTAAGAAGCCAGTTGCTTTCACCCTTCCTTTTCATTTTACGCCTTGGCATTGTGGTTTTTCATTCTCGTTTTTTTTTGTGACTGTGTGTTATATTTTGCATTTCCGAAATGCAAACCCATTAATCATCTAAGCAATCCAGGCCCCAGAGAAGGTGTGTGGGTGTTGGTAATAACCCATGCTTTTGCTACCAGCCACCTGGGATAGAGATCCCCATACCACTTTTAGCAGATACAGAGCTAATGATTGTAATGTAAGTGCAGGCAGTCCCCGGTTATTGGCGGGGGTTCCGTTCCGATGGCGTGATGATAAGCGAAAATTGCTGATGATCGAAAATTGGCGATTTTCAGGGCTTTTCCAGCAGTTTTTGCCGCTTATCGGCACCAATAAGTACCAAAAATTGCCAATTTTTTTATTATGGGTGCTTCTGTTACGTATGCATTGACACCTATACGTGATTATTGGCGCTGATAAGTGGAAATCAGTGCATATTGGCACTGAAAATCACCGATTTTCGTTGCCGGACAAGCGCCGAAAAACCTGATCGCTGATAACCTAGCCCGCTGATAACCAGAGACTGCCTGTAACCCGTTTCGAGTGTTGTTCCTGGACTCCTGAGCAGTGGAAGAATTTTGGTAGGAAGAGGAAGTATAAGAGGAAAGCTGCTGCTCTGTCTTGGGAAGGCTTCGCCTCCACCAAAATTTCCTCTCGTTACATCTTGTTCTCAGGAAGGTTTTAATCCTCATTCTTCTATTGCTTCATCTTCAGATGGATTGGGGAGGGTTGGGAGATCTTGTGATTGATTTAGCTGCCTCTGTCCTTTCGGGTGAGGAGGTTTGCCCCTGTGAGGGGAGGAGGCAGCTCCCCCTTGTGCTGTCTTTTCAGACATGGATGAACAGCTTTCAGTGTTGGGAATCATTAGGCCTTCTGGGGTACCCTCTTTTGGGGGTCTATTATCCCACTTCATGTCTTCCCGTATCCCAGTGTCCTCTGCCATGACAGTTTCCAGAGCAATGGTTTTGGGACTTCTGCTCGTGTTACCTCAGCCATTACACCCACGGCCTACACTGTTCCTTCATCGGCCAAGTGTTCTGCCCATTGGTTTCTGCTCCTGAGCCTTCAACATCTGCTCCTTCCAACTCTCTTGTACAACCCTTGATGGATAAGTCGACAGGCGCTCTTGTCAAGAAATTTGGCCTCTCAAGTTGATGAAATTGAAAAAGACATCGTAGATCTCCCTCAGCCTTGTCATCGTCTTCTTACTCTTCTTTGTCATCTGTTCATTTCCATCCCTATGAGACATTGGAAGAAGAACTTCACAGCTCCTCCATGCAAGAAGATTAAGCCCTCTCTGGATTAGTGCTCCAGTTTTCTTGCAGCAGTTTCCCATTCAGCTGATTACGACGGTGTCGAGTATGTTCCTGCTTCATCTAGAGCTGCTACAAACTTGCTTGCCGTTTCGGATGGCTGTGCAACTATCAAGGCTCACAAACACACATCTGCTTTAGATGATGAACATCGCCCAGTTTCAGATTCCCATGTGGCAGCACACTTGTCATGGAAAGTCTCCTCTAAGAGCCGCAGATCTGTGGATCGAGATCCTCCGCAAGATGGAGTCATCTCGTCTACTTTTACCTGTTCTGTTCAAAGAACTGGGAGTTATTCCCTCGACCGTGAAAAAGATCACAAGGTGGCTGATAAGAAGTCAACATTGAGGGGAACAGCTCTCGTGATTGGGACCATTCTCTCTTAGATCTTATAGCCCATGCTCTTGCTCATGCGGCTGTGACTGTTTCGCATAATGAAAGCCCTGCATGGCCACATAACCACCCATGGCCATCGTCTCCTCATTTGAGTAGTCACTCATGTTCTTGCAGGCGGAATCACCATCAAGACAGGGCCGCATCTCGATCGTTAGATCATTATGTTTCAAAAAGTATTAGGCCCCCGAGGATGCTTATGCCCCAGTAATTGATACCGCTGACTCAGTTGACAGACTGGATTGAGAACTTTGTAGCCCAGAAGTAGAAGGCCCTCTCCCTCTCAGTGCAGACAATCAGAACTTATGGCGTGTGCAGAAGTCGTTGGACTCATCAGTGGGTACAATGATTTAGCCAAAGAGACTGTGGCTACCAGTTCAGCTTTTCCTTTGGATGTTAAAGCCTTTGTAGGGTCTAAAAAAAAAAAGAAGGCATCATTGGGTTTGCCATGCTCTAATCATGCTGACCACGTTCTCAACCAGTTGAATTCTCGTCTCCGGATGGGACAATTCACTTCTGTCTGCCAGGTCTTTTAAGTTGTTGCCTCCCTTCACTTCCATTGCATAGACATTTCTACATAACCCCTAGGGGTGCATTGCAGTCAAGGCAAGTGGACCCAGAATTGGTTAGACTAGGCCCAGCCCTATTTTTAGATCAATTTAAGGTGGATGGCACCACCTTCACTCACCAGGAGTTGGCTACAATGGAGTTAACATCTTCTGCAGCTTTTCAGCCAGTTTCCTGGTTAGATTTAAGGTCAGCAAGATCTCCTCTGCTTCCATGACTAACGACAGTCTGGCGGCAAGACTATATCATACCTGGCTCACCTAAGAGCAAATATGTAGTCTAATTGGTTGCTGAAAAGGAGAGATTCTGCCCTCTCTAAGGTCTCCAGATTTGTAAGACCTGATTCTGTTTTGGCAATGAGAATAGAGGTAATCTAAGTTCCTCACCTTTTTCCTAAGGACCAAATTGACATTGCAGTCAACAGGCATAGGGCAGACAGCAATGACCACCTTGCCCACCAAGCTGTTTCTAAGTTGCCTGGTCCTTCACATGCCAACGTAGCTAAGCCCAGATCTCGGGCTACCTCATACTCTTCACCAAAGAGACCTCAAGCCACACGGGCCCTCGTAGGGGCCGACAACCTTCACTTTCTCCAGCTAAGAAAACTCTTCAGCAACGTCCATTTCAGCCCCGGTCTTCCAGATCTGGAAGAGGAGGCAGAGGCAGGGCTAGAGGAGGAAGATGATAAAGGGGGAGCCCGTCCCCACTCACTGCCATCGGTGGGATGGTGCCTGGCGAGCCATTGGGCAATTTGGCAGCAGCATGGAGTGGAGACTTGGGTAGTAGATGTTCTACATGTGGGATATCTACTCCTCTTTGAGTTTCCTCCTGCGCCCCAGATTGTCCTCTCCACCAAAAGATCATATGCTCAAGGCTTGCCAAGCCTCTGGCTCTCAGGAAGAAGTGAGGAAAATGATGGAAAAAAGAGCTGTGGAGGTTGTGAAGGATCAATCCCCAGGCTTTTGCAGCCGTGTCTTCCTGGTACTGAAAGCATTGGCAGATTGGAGGAAAATGATGGAAAAAGGGCTGTGGAGGTTGTGAAGGATCACTTCCCAGGCTTCTGCATCCATGTCTTCCCTGGTACTGAAGGCATCGGCAGATTGGAGACAGGTCATAACCTGTCTACTCTCAACTTTATCAGAAAGACTCAGTTCAGGATGGAAACTCCTCGCACGGTTCTGGCAGCCGTCAGGAAGTCAGATTTCATGCTCACGATAGACCTGAAGGATGCATATTTCCAGATTCCAGTCCACCAGTCTTTCAAAAGTTTCTTTGCTTCAGTTTGGAAGAGAAAGTGTATCAACTCAAGGTGCTATGCTTCGGCCTTTCCACCACCCCACAGGTGTTTACAAGAATGTTCACCCTAGTTTCAAACTGGGCTCATTCTGACAGGATACGCATGTTGAGATACCTCAACAACTGGCTGGTCCTGGCGAGTTCTCAGGTAAAGTTAATCCAAGACAGGAAAATCAACTCCAATTTTGTCACAGCTTAGGCATAGTGATAGACATGGAGAAGTCAAATCTCACGCCCAGCCAGAAGATTCTTTTTCCTGGGCATGCCTAATGGACATGATAACAGGGAGGTTCTGTACATCAGTTCCACACATCAACAAGTTCAGGACCATTGTTCAGTCATTTCCTCTCCAGACATAAACAACCAGGTCAGTGGCAGATCATTTTAGGTTACCTGTCATTCCTGGAAAAGCTGGTCCCCCATGGATGTCTCCACCTTTGATCCCTTCCAGTGGAGATTGAGAGAATTTAGTCCCCTTCAAAGGGTTCTCCTTTCTTCTGAGTTCCCCAATAAGGAAGTGAACAGGACTTAGCATGGTGGCTGGGCGACAGGAACCTGGCCACAGGAATGCCCCTTCACTCTCCCCCCCCTGAGAGTTTCTTCTGTTCTCGGATGCCTTGAACAAGGGTTGGAGAGCACACTTGGAAGATCTGACTAACTCAGGAGTGTGGGATCACTAAGACAGAAAGCTTCATGTCAACATCCTGGAGCTAAAAGCAGCTTTCCTAGTTCTTCAGGAAAGTTTCAAGAAAGACAGGTGGGACACTCATGTGGTTCTCATGTGGCTGACAACAAACGGGGCTAGTGTTCCGTCAACTTCATGAATTGACAGTACAGTTACACCAGTGGTGGTGACTCACTCAGTGGATCTCTCAGCCAGATACATTCCAGGCAAGAGGAACGTTGTGGCAGACAAGCTGAGTCATCAGGGTCAAGTGCTTGGGGCAGAGTGGTCTCTTCACCTGGAGGTAGTAGAAAGGTTGTTCCCATCTGTAAGGATCTCTTTGTGACAAGACACAACAAAAAACTAAAGGTTTTGTATGGTCATCCCAGTTCCATGGGCTGCAGCAGAAGACACGCTGTAACACCCTTGGGATGAACTGGACATTTACGCCTTTCCCCCTTTGGCATGATCCATCAAGTCATCAACAGAGTACAGTAATGACTTCTCAGAACCTCAGATTGACCCTGGTGGCTCCCTTATGGCCACACACACAGAATGGTACCCCAGATCTTCTGGCCCACTGCTGACAGAGGCACCGAGGAGATGACCCCTCTGGCACAGCCTCCTTTGCCAACCACACATCAAGGTTCCACCAATCAGTAGGGTCCCTGTCTCTTCACAGCTGGAGACTATCCAGTATCTCCTGCAAGCAAGAGGCTTTTCAGAGCAGCAACAGAGAAATGTCTGGCTATCTCAGAAGACCATCTACAGCTGTATACCAGGGAAATGGGTCATCTACTGTGATTGGTGATGTCAGCGTGGTTTTCTCTCCAGTCAGAACTTCTGTTCAGCAAGTAGTGGACTTGCTTGTATTCCTACATAGGGAGAAGCTACTTTCTGTATCAGCAATCAAAGGCTATAGGGCTGCTCTAGGATTAGTTCTGCATTTGAAAAGAGGTGTGGACCTTTCCTCATCATGGAAATCTCAATTATTCTCAAAAGTTTTGAACAGTCATGTTCCTTTAGAGATCTTAAGTCTCCTAATTGGGAATTTGACTCTGGTACTTAGCAGTCTCACTCATGCTCCATATGAACCCTTATTGGGTTCATCAGATAGAAATTTAACCTCAAAACAGTCTTCTTACTGGCCTTGGCTTCATCAAAGAGAGTAAGTAAACTTCATGGACTTTTAATGTTAAATACTCGAAGGGTTGGGGGTCTGTAGTCTTCGAATTTGTCCATGGAATTTATAGCTAAGACTCAAAATCCCTCAGTTCATTACGACAAGTTTCAAGTCATTCTTGATTCCCTCTGTTGGAGATTTTGTTGATAACAACCCAGACAATTGCTTTTATGTCCTGTCAGGGTACTGCATAGCTATCTGAAAAAGGACTCTGACATCTCAGATCTGAGTGTCAAAGCATTTTTGTCTAGTACAAGCTGGAACAAGAAAGAACTGGCCAATTAGAAAGCACCATCTCCTTTTGGCCAGTACAATACAAGTGATTTAGACAAGCATCCAGTACCTCTTCAGATACAGATCTTAATACAGTGCATGCCAGAGCTGGTACATGGGATTGTCAAATGACCTTCACATATTTCTATCTTTGGGATGTTGCCCATGGGTCCTTGGATACTTTTTCCTTGGGTCTGGTGGTGGCTGCTCAGCAAGTTGTGTAAATCATCCAGTGCCCCTAGCCCCTAGCAGGACAGTTTCTATCTTACCTAAAGATGTTGGTTATGAAAGTGAGAGTGAATGGGATGACTGGTCCTCTGCCTTTTCTCTTTCTTCTTTTCCTCTTCTGGCAGGCAGGGAGAAATTTAAATCATCATTTGCTGGAACAAGTTAGATACAGGTTAGTATCCATTCTTTTTGTCATACTTGATTGTTCTTACACAATACAAATTCTTTAAATAGTAGCAAGTCCTTTCCTCTCTCTAACAAGGAGAGAGGATTTGGCAACAGAACAAGAATGGTAGCTAATGTGAGTTTTTTGTCTCTAACAATTAGAGGTTCTTTTCTCCTTTCAAGACACAATGTAGACAGGAGTTTTCCATTGTTTCTTAGCCTGGATGTGTAGCTGGTGGGTAATCTTCTGCTTAATAGATCAGAGGCATACGACTCCTTCCTGTGCCCTAACAAATGACCAAGAAGTGGGCCCAGGTGAACTGAACCACCAGTATGTTCTAATCTTACTTTATCCTTCCCACCAAAAGTAAGTCTCCCTTATGTTAGGATTGATGGTTTGTTCTGTATATAAACAAATGACAAATATTTTAATCAATTTGTATTTTTCATAACTAACAAAACCAGAGAACTTTACAGATTACCTGGGCTGGAAGAGAACTGACGCATCACAGCATCCATGCTGGGAAAACTGGCTGGGCTCTGCCCACTTTTTTCATTGGCTATCTCCTGTTGCCACCAAATCCTTGTTATTAACAACCAGCTATTTTTAACTGGACTTAGAACTATTACAGCTTGAAAATCTTAGGTTTGTTACTTATGAAAAATACAAATTGATTTAAAATTTGTCATTTTTTTAAAGGTAACCTTTCTAATTATGATGAATCACTCTCCCCAATCTCCCCAAAATTGTGCAGAAACAAAACTTAGAACAGTAGACGACAAACCACGATTCACACTGAAAGGGAGCACAGTCGAACCCCGGCTATTGTGGTTCTTACTTGTTTGCATGTGACTCATAACTGTATGTCTTGTCATGTATGTCTGCAAGGAAGGGAAGAAGAATTCATCTAAGAGATAACCTGAATGGTCTGGAATTGGGTCCTGTCAGTAGCCAAGCAAGAAATTTTGTCTAGCTGACTAGCCTGTTTTGGATAGTTACCCAAGCTTTAAGAATTGTGCAGCTGATATGATTTTGGGATAGCTAATACTAAAGGTAATTCTTGTTGTGATAAGTCTTGCAAAATCTTCTCAAGAAACTCAAGAAACTTGCAGTAAAGCCATATGATGCTACTGAAGTTAGAGGAAAATGTCCAGTTCAGTACAGGAAACTTGTAATGCTATAAAACATAAACTTAGAAAATGTTAATGGAGTTCATAAATTCTTAGTCTTCAGCAGAGTGGCACTTAAGAAGGGCAAAATAAATGAAAAAACGTTGTAGCAAAATATCCACCCCTACAAACCCCTCTCTTTTGCTGTTTCATAATCATTTTCCTACTACAAAATAATGAGGAAGGCAATTGCTGCCTAATATGGGTATCAGACAAGTATTTTCTGAGCTACCTCATTGTAGTATGTGTCTGGGAGAATTCAGCACTGTAAATAGGGTTATGTATGATTTAACCCAAAGATTATAATAACAGCTTAGGCTGATAAGTGTAACATAGTGAGTGGCAGCCCCTAGCTGTCCTGACCTCCTTGTCTTTTTGTGCACCAAGTCCATGGGATCATGAAGGGTTGTTTAGTACTCCATAGGTTATCAGTTAGCCGTGTAACTCTTGAAAGAATGTTTTAAGTCTGGAAATTTTTGATTAAATTGCAACTCTTAAACTAGAATGTTAAATTGTGATTGTTCTTTGTAGGTAAACCAAAATTTGCAGTGAATTTTCATCTGTTTGACTTTCACTTAGTCCTTGTAATCAATGCAGGAGTAGTTTTTTTGTTGGGAGTGGGGAGGTTGGGGAGGAATACTCTTACCAACCAGCTTCCACTTCCAGTTAACACTGGTAACAAGACACTTTAAATTCACTTGTTGTCTCCTCCCCAGATGAGGTTTAAAGGTATTTGTTAAGAGCCTTAACTCATTCAGTATAAACTCTACAGTTTCATGATGTTCACATGTAGTGTTAATTATATTTTGAATTTTCTTTCCCTTTTCTGCAATTGACTCATCAAGTATAAACTCGACCATTTAATGATGTTCACATGTAGTGTTAATTAAATTTTGAATTTTCTTTCCCTCTTCTATTCAGATGGGAGATGCTGGTACATTACTAGTATATAACAAACCTGCTCCATGATTATTTAATGAAGCCATGGGTATCATGTGCACTGACTCAGAATTGCATTAGATCAATTGGTGCTCAGGACACAGGGTGACAGGTTAGTGAAATTGTTTATAAGTGTGAAATAAAATTTATTCAACTGCAAAAGATTCAGAATAAGATTTGTTATTTCTTGGCTATGTTTATACAGAAAGTAAGATTGTTATTGACCCATGACACTGATACCAAGATAAATGGGCTTGCTATTCAGTAGCTATGTTTGCACAGAAAATATACTGTTATTGACCCATGGTACTTTAACACTAAGTTAAATGGGCTGAGAAACCATTTTTAAGAGTTGAAGGTAAACAAAATGTTTTAAGTTTTAACTGCCTAGAAACTAAAAAATTTGTCATGTGCAAAAGAGGTTTCTTTAAGACGAATCTTCCTACTGTTAAAGATAGCTATATCTTTGCATCACCGTCAAGCATGTCAGCATTCAAATAAAATGAAGAATGTTTGGCTGACCTAAATGGCTGTCTAGTTCATATGTTCTCCACCAGGTGTTTTTAATGTTTTTGCTCAGCAGAATTCTTCATGCACCTTTTGGGTGTTGGTATTTCACTGGTTTGGCATAGCTGTTTTGATGGTATTTTATTTGTCAGCTTTGTTCTTTAGGATATTTTCCAGAAGACTGAGGACTTCCAAGGATTTTTCAGAACACCTTGACTCTGGGAGATGATTGTCTGTGGTAGCAGGATATTTAATTTTGAATTAGATAGACACGCTATTTGTGTTGGCTGCCTTGGGTCCTAGAATGAGATCTTGAATATGTACTAATTTAGGGAGTCACACAGACACAGAAAAGGACTTTATGCTTAAGTTTCTTAGGCTTAGAAGACAGTGGAAGCAGATTGATTGAGAAGCAAACAGTTAAGTTAGGACATAATCTGCCTTTATTCCTTCTTCCCAAGTGCCTTTGCCAGCAGCTTATTTCTACTTGGCCTCTCAATTGTTTAGGACTTTCTATGGATTGTATTAGGTCCAGTGAACCTTATTTTATAGTTTAAAGGTTTAAAACGGTTTAACAGATTATAGGAATCATCCAGTGTCCCCACCCGGGAACAGTTGATAGAGTCCACTTCCATGGAACCAGGTCGGTTCTGGGGCAGTTTGAGTCTGTGCTCATGTTTACTGGATTATGATTATCCATGTATTGTGTCGATGAAGGATTATTTTTGATAGAGGCTAAATCTTATCATTTTGTCCTCACCATCATAGATATCTGGTAATAAAAAATGGCCATCACTGATGACTAATCAGTACACCATAGACAGTGTTAAAAAAATCTCTGTAGTGAGTTGTTGGAGACCAGTAATTTTGATATTATGTTAACTCACTCAGTTGTTGAACAATCTTATTTGCTTCTATTTCATATTCTGAAAGGTTGTCTGCCATTTATCTTTCTCTTCAAAGGTCATCTGCTCATTCTGTACATCTGATTTCTTTGGCTGTTGGAAAGTCTCTTTATAAGTCTGCTAATGTTTCCCTTTCGGTTCTGTCATCGGCGTTACAGAATCTTGGTTGATTCAAAGCTAGATGCATTTCTAGCTGTTTTATTGTCAACAGTGCTTTGACCTTCTAGGAGGAAAAGTGCATGAAAGTCTGTGCAGACTGTTTTGTGAGGTTTCCAAAGAACTGTGTCCAGTGTTACTGGCACAGAAGTTTCTTTTCCCTTCCATCCTTTCCTGTTTTCTATGATGCCTAGTGATACTGTACTTTTTGGGTTCACCTGTGTTTTGTCATCTCAGGAGAGCACAGCAATCAGGTTTTCCTCAGTTCCCCTGTCTTCAATAGAGCCAGAAATGGATTTTGGGGAGTTGTCCACTGTCGCCCTGACCCCTTTCTCTGGCAGAGGAGGAGATTGAAACAAAATCTCTTCTATTTTCCAGTGCTTGCTGGAACAGGTTGCGCACTTGCCGGATCCTCATTGGTGGAGGAAAGACCCGGTCCGTTTTATCTTTGATCTTTTCTGCTTCCATTAATTTCTCAAGAAGCTCAGATTTTCTCTTTGATTAAGGGAGCCTCGACCTGAGATTTCTCTCAGTTTTTGGTGTATAGAGCTGCTTTTAAGAATGCCAACATGTGTCTTTCTTCTTCTTCTTGTCATATGATTCGGACACATTACAAGCTCTTTAAGTTTTCTACAGTCGAAGATTCAGTTTGCTTTGCCTGCCCCATTCCTTTGAGGAGACTGGTGTCTTGAACAGTGCTGAGGCAGAGATTTTAGCCAGGTCTCTAGTTTGGAGTTTTTGAAAAGTTTTATATTTTGCTGAAATTTGCTAAGTATGTTCATTCTTCTCTGTACCAGGCAGCAGGATTTTGTGGCTCAAAATCAAGCGACCATAATTTAGCGTGGGAAGAGTCATTAGAGACTTACCTGACAAGTGTGGTGATAGCTGTATTCCTGATGCGGTTCAGGCAAATGTTAGCATGCTTATATTAACCAGGTTTTGAAGAGATTCCCTAGCTGGGAGAACAAACATGCTTCTTCTTTTTCAAGGTTGCTTCTGCACTGGAGATGTCAGCTGTTTTGTTTTCTCCTTTGGGTTGCCTCCTCAACTTTTTTGGGGAGGGGCATTGTTTCAATAAGGGAGGATATTTTGATGCAGGATAATAGAGAACTTTTAGACAATTGCCAGGATTGAAAAATGCTTTTTGTGGACTGTTTCTTTTTGCCCTAGTTAAAAGTCATCCCTTTATTCTGACACTACCTGCCAGATATTAGGGTATGTTGTGTGAGTGAATTTAAAACTGAGGGCTACGCGAAAGCCAGGTGGTTAGTACTCATTCCCGCCTGTTGGGAGGCGGGAATGTATGGATCAATTCCCATTTTCTATTCAGATTTTCTCTGTCAACATTTGTACTGTCAACATCTGTTTTCAGTACCTCCGCCTCTGGATTTCGTTAACTCATTATTCCCACTTAAGTATTCTCTTTGACTTTTGGTTTTGATTTTGGACTGTGGATTGGCATACGCTTTTTCTGGATTGTTTTTGATTTTGCTTATGACCTGCTCTTTAATATGTCTGGTTCTAGTTCTGCTAGTTTCCGTGTATGTTGTGTGAGTGATTGTAAGGTGAGGCTACCGAAAGCTTGGTAGACCCTCACTCTGTTTGTTTGAGGTGTAGGGGGCATGTTTGTCTTGATAGATGATCGATGTAAGGAGTGTGAACCTTTGTCGGATGCGAGCTGGAAGTCTTATGATTCCTATGTTCGCAAGTTGGAGCGTGACAGGCTTAGGAGGTCTTCCTCCAGGAGTGTGTGCAAGAGTCAGGTTATTTCCTCTCCTGATAATCCCAAATGTAGACATGTTGCACCTGTCCCTGTGGTTTTGCCTTGGGCCCTGATGTTGTGTCTGTGGAGGTTTGGCCCTGGCGGAGATCATGAGTTCTATCCGTGCTCTGGAGAACAAAGTGACATCTCTCCAAAGTGCTGTGAAGTGTAGTGCTCCCCCCAGTGTTGTGGAGGGGGCGTCAGATCGGCCCCATAATGCTTCTAGGCCTGGACCACTGTCAGACTCCCAGGACTCAGGGAGAAGGCATGTCGAAAGCCGCAAGAAGGTTACGGGGCTTCCCACCGATCTGGCGTCCCTTCGGCAGGACCTGTTGTCGCTTCCCAGGCTGCCAGAGATCGTGCTCCAGCATGCATTCTCAAGGACTGTTTTTCGTCCTCCGAGGCGTCCTCCCCGCGCAGGGGTGGAATGGAGGACTCTCGTCCTCTCAAGAGGAGTTGTGTTCAAGAGAGGAGCTGCTCGTCCCAGTCTTCTTCAGAAGAGATGCCTTTCCACCAGAAGAAGTCTAGGATTTCAGATGAGGATGTTTGAGCGCCCAGTCGCTCTATGGAGAGAACTGTTTTAGCTCCGTGAGGAAGAAGAAGGCGCCCTCGCCCATCGTCTTCCCATAGGATTGCTCTTCCCCCAGACAGGATTCTTCACCTTCTAAGAAGATTTTGCTGGAGATGCAGCGCCAGTTGGCTTCTCTTCTTGCAGAGAGGAAAGCAGAACCGCTCCTCGTCGCAAGGACTTGACTTTGCCTGTCAAGAGATCCAGAAAGTCTCCTTCTCCTGCTCCGCTTCGCCGTCTCCCTCTCCTGTGTCGCCGCCTTGTCGCCCTGTTAGCTCTCTTGTTCCTGGTTCACCCATCGTGACGCTCGTCAACAGGACGCGCTGCGAAGCAGCTATCTTCAGGACGCCGGTAGCTGCTCTTCAGGATGCTTCGCTTCAGGACGCTCGGCGTGACGCTCTTCGGCTTTTGGGCGTGGCGCCTGTGGACGCCTTCAGGGCGCTCTCCTGGACGCTCCGCTGGACGTTCCTTGCTTGCTCTTCAGGACGCTCCAGAGCAATCAGTTTCTTCTGAGAAAGAAGATCCCTTCTTCGTGTTGGACCCCAAGGCCTTCGTTCCCCTAAAGTGTTGGGTGACTCTCTTGTTTCTCCCATGTGGCGAGGAGAGTTTCTGCCGAAGTCGGATCCTGCAGAAGTCGAGCTCCGTCTGCTTCCTCTTCTTCCGACTACCAAGTTTTGACTGGCTTGTTTAAGGACTTGTTCGGGACAAGTTTAAACCCTCGGCTCCTCTCTCTCCTCCTTCTCAGTTAGCTTCCTCCAAAGCTAGGAGAGCTCCTGGGTTTTTAAAGATGACTTCAACTCTTGCTACCAAGAGGGCTTTCAAGAAAGTCAACACCTGGATGGAGGAAAGGAAGACCCAAGGCAAGACCTCTTTTTGCTGTGCCTCCGTCTAAGCTTTCAGGCAAGGCTGGTATGTGGTATGAGACAGGAGAAGATCGCCAGCCCAAGTTCCTTCCTCTTCTCAAGGAGATTTTACCAGTCTTGTCGACGCCTCCCAGAAGGTCTCATCTGTCTGCAGCTAAGGTTTCTTGGACGATGTCGGAGACAGACCATCATCTGAAGGGACTCTTCCGCACCATGGAGTTTTTTTAATTTCTTGGACTGGTGTTTGGGAGCTTTGGACCCAAGCTTAGAAGCCCGGACTTCGATCAGCCTGGGGAGCTGTCCAGCGTCCTTGAACTGTATGGACAAGGCAGTTAGGGATGGCTCAGAGGAACTGGCTTCCCACTTTTGTACGGGCCTCTTGAAGAAGAGGGCCTTGTTTTGTAACTTCACTGCTAAGTCTGTCTCTCCTTCACAGAGGGCAGAATTATTGTTAGCTCCTTTGTCCAACCATCTGTTCCCCAGTCCTTGAATCAAGGACCTTTCCGCTAGTCTTAAGGAGAAGGCCACTCAAGACCTGTTGGCTCACTCTTCTAGACGCCCTCCAGCAGTCCTTCTTCTTCGCCCTCTCTTCGGTCCGTCCTCCAAGAAGAAGAAGCCCTTTCAGGAGGAGCTTCTTCCTCTAGATCGTCTCCACAAGGAAGAGGTTTTTCCAGAGGCACAGCCCCATCAAAACCTAGGGGCAAAAAGTGACTTTCTGACCTCCAGACACCTGTGGAGCCAGGCTTTTTATTTTGCGGGAGCCTGGAGAGCGAGAGGGGCGGACACCTGGTCCCTAAAGTTCTTAGAGAAAGGATACAAGATCCCCTTTCTCATGTTTCCACCCCCTTGCACGTCCGCCCAGGGATCTGTCAGCCTCCCACCATCAAGAGAAGCAACAGATCCTTTTTGACCTCCTGGAGCAAATGCTCAAAAAGAGCCGTGGAACAAGTCCTGGAGTTGGATTCTCCGGGATTCTACAACAGGCTGTTCTTAGTTCCCAAACAGTCGGGAGGATGGAGACCAGTCCTAGATGTAAGCAGACTGAACTGCTTTATTTCAGTGAAGGAAAGATTCAAGATGGAAACGTCCCAGTCTGTTCTAGGAGCCTTAAGACCAGGGGATTGGATGGTCTCTCTGGACTTACAGAACGCGTACTTTCATGTTCCCATTCATCCACAATCAAGGAAGTACCTGAGGTTTGTGCTGGGGGGACGAGTCTTTCAGTTCAGAGCTCTTTGCTTTGACTGTGCACAGCTCCCATGATCTTCACGGTTATCATGAGAAATGTGGCGAGATGGCTTCACCTGGCGGGTGTTCGGGTGTCATTCTACCTGGACGATTGGCTCATCCGAGCCTCTTCTCAGTCAAAGTGTCTGGAGGACCTGAATTTCACTTTGAATTGACGAAGTCCCTGGGACTTCTTGAACGAAGAAAAGTCCCATCTGATCCCGACGCAGTCCATCGTCTATCTGGGGATTCAGATGGATTCAGTGGCTTTTCGAGCTTTTCCATCCCAGGAACGCCAGCAGCAATGCTTAGAAAAGTTTCGTCCCTTTCTAGGGAAAGAAACATGCTCGGTGAGGGAATGGATGAGTTTGCTGGGGACCATTTCCTCGCTGGAGAAGTTTGTTTCCCTGGGAAGACTCCATCTCAGACCTCTCCAGTTTTTCTTGGCGGAGAAAACTGGAGGGACAAGGAGGATCTGGAAGAGATTTTGAAGATCTCTCCTTCTGTCAAGAATCACCTGAGGTGGTGGTTCGACCCTCGAGGTTGGCAGAAGGGGTTTCTCTTCGCCTTCAGAGCCCCGACCTAGTGTTGTTTTCCGGCGCACCAGGAAGGATGGGGAGCAACACTAGGAGGGGGAGGAAGTGTCAGGCACCTGGAGAGGGGAACAGGTGTCCTGGCACATCAATCTCAAGGAATTAGGGTGCGATCCTGCTGGCCCTTCAATTCTTCGAAGCCCAAGTTGCAGGCAGAATTGTCCAAGTCAAATTCCGACAACACCACAGCCCTAGCTTACCTCAAAAAACAGGGGGAACTCGATCCCGTTCCCTGTTCGTCCTGGCGAGGGAAATCCTGCTCTGGACTCATGCTCGGGGTCACTGTTCTCACGAGGTTCATTGCAGGAGTGGAGAATATCCGAGCAGACCTTCTCAGTCGGCAAAATCCAACTGCTACCGACCGAGTGGACCTTCACAAGGAGGTATGTCAGAGTTGTGGAGGTTATGGGGACGCCCTCTAGTGGACCTCTTTGCCACGTCCAGGAACAAAAGAGGCTTCCCCTTTATTGCTCTCCTGTCCTAGACCCAGGAGCAGCCATAGATGCCCTCCTCTGGGACTGGAAAGGACTGGACTTCACGCTTTCCCTCCCTTCAAGATCCTGGGAGAAGTGATCAGGAAGTTCTCAGCAACGGAAGGACGAGGATGACTCTAATAGCCCCCTTCTGGCCAGCAGCAGATTGGTTTCCAGAGACCCTGTCCTTCCTGGTGGACTTTCCAAGAACGCTTCCATTGAGGGTGGACCTGCTCAAGCAGCCCCATTTCAAGATACCACAAAAACCTCTCGCTCTGAGTCTGACTGCATTCAGACTATCTCAAAGTTGGCCAGAGCAAGAGGGTTTTCGAGATCTGTGGCAAAAGCCATCGCTAATGCCAGGAGACCTTCCTCCAATGTGGTCTACCAGTACAAGTGGTCTGTTTTTCAGAAGATGGTGCAGGAGTAAGGAGTTTCCTCCACCACGACCTCTGTACCACAAATAGCTGACTTCCTTTTTATCTTTCGGCAAAGAATAAAAGCTGGCAGTCTCAACTATTAAGGGCTATAGAAGTATGTTATCGGCAGTTTTTTACACAGAGGCTTGAACTTGTGCGACAACAAGGATCTTCACGATCTAATGAGATCCTTTGAGACTGTCAAAATTCCTCAACCAGGACACCTTCTTGGAATCTGGATGTTGTTTCTGAAGTTTTTAATGTCAAGTACTTTTTGAACCTCTGTCTGGCATCCCTCAAGAATGTGACAGGAAGGCTGTCTTCCCAACTGCTCTGGCGACAGCTAAGAGGAGTTAGTGAAGTGCAGGCTATCAGCAAACATATTGGCTTTAGGGGTCCTAATGCTGTATGCTCCTAAATCCTTTGTTCTTAGCCAAGAACGAGAATCCTTCAAACCCTTGGCCCAAGATCTTTTGAAATCAAAGGTTTGACGGGAATTCTTGGGCAAGAGTCAGAGAGAGTCTTGTGTCCTGTCAGGGCTCTCAAGTTCTACTTAGCCAAGACCAAAGAATACTAGAGGCTCATCGGACAATCTGTGGTGTTCTGTGAGAGAGACCTGATCTTCCCATGTCCAAGAATGCCTGGCATTCTTTTAAGAAGTGTTATCAAAGAGAGGCTCATTCCTCCTGCCTAGACAGGTGACATGAGACTTCTGAAAGTAAAAGCTCATGAAGTTAGAGCTATGGACTTCTGTGGCTTTTCCAGAAGAATATGTCTCTGAATGATATTCTGGTGCCACCTTTTGGAGAAGTAATTCAGTGTTCGCCTCGCATTACTTAAGGGATGTGAAGACACATTTGAAGACTGCTCTTCATTGGGACCATACGTTTCCGCCCAGACAACCTATGTTGGGAGAAGAAGGCAATACTCATCCTATCCTTTAGGGGTTAGGTTGTATTTTAATCTTGTTTTTGTGTTTTTTGGTTGTTGGGTAGACTGAGGTGGACGTCCCAATTTTAGCCTATGCTAACTTTTGACTTAGATAGGTCGGTCAGGTGGTTGGTCATTGCTCCTTCTGCCCTCTCTGTATGGTCTTATGATCTAGTCCCATTGTGGTCACGCCCCGTTGGACAGATCATCTAGAACTCACCAGCTTTATAGGTCCCTACCTTGCTGGAGACTCTGGATAAAGCAGAAGCAGGCTTGGGTGACAGTAACCACGAAGTCAGCTATGCTAACAGGTAAGGAACCAAGGCGTCATTTTACCTTACATTTATTTGTTTCAAATCCTATTCTGTCTCTTCCCACCTCCAATGGTGGATTCAGCTATATATATATCTGACAGGTAAGTGTCATGAACAAAATGATATTTTAATGATAAAATAAAGGTTTGTTCATACTTACCTGGCAGATATATAATCATAGTGCCCTCCCACCTCCCCTCAGGAGACAGTGGCACTAGAAAATCTGAATAGAAAATGGGAATGGTTCCCGATTCCCGCCTCCCAGCGGCGGGAATGGGTACTAACCACCTGGCCACACTGCGTGTGCCGCAGTTTTGAAATTCTGTCGGATTTCGAGAAATACAGCTATATATATATATCTGCCAGGTAAGTATGAACAAACCTTATTTTATCATTAAAATATCATTTTTTCTGAGATTTTCAAGACTCTGCCAAATTTGAAAGTGGGTAATTGAAACCTTACAAAACTGAATCCATTCAGCCCATTTGGAAGGGATGGCCGGTTCTTCGGATTATAACAAAAGTCAAATGTTATTCTATCTTAAGCAGAATCATTTCTATGTTGAAAAATTACTGACCTACAGACGATTTAGTAATTAACCTTTCCTGTCATTTGTTTTTATGGATTCCTTGAAAAATTTTTGCATTTTAGGATTTGATTTGAATTCTGAAGAAATTGGGACAAATGATTTATACTGAAATCACTATGTAACAGATTCAAGGTAAAAATTAGTGAGTTAGTGTGGGTGATCATAAAAATTAATGTAACTTCCTGTAAAACTTATCAGTAGTGTTTTTTTTGGTTTATTATGCAAAATTTTTGGCCTTAGGTTTTTGTATAAAACGTTAAACTAAAGAAAATATTCCCCAAAAACTGTTTTAACGCCACTCAACCAAAGAGATTTGCTCATTTTAAAATAATTATGTACCATAATTATGTAATATTGTGCTAGAATTCATTGTTGGACTTTTCAAATCTGATTAAGTTTCACTCACTAGTAATGAGCTGTTAGCTTATCCAAATTTGATTGAAGTTGCCTGAGTAACCACCTGTAAAATCATAGAGCAAGAAATGGAAGTATTTCTCAAATTGATATGTGAATGAAAAAACCAATTTGTTTTTGTCCCAAGCATTAAAAGGAGACAGTAAAATTGTGTACTTTCAATGAAATATATTGGCGATTCTGGCTTGAACTATCTATACTTTTTGTTGAAGCATAATTGACAACAAGAATGACTACCATGAGGATCATAAGCCCATTTTCAGTGATTTATTGAAATGGGATTTGATCACTTGGGTCCAGGCTCATTCACCATATCGAGAAGGGCTGGGATTTGATATTGTGTCCAAATGAACATAATGTGAAAACAATTAAAGTTTGTGCTCCCCATAGCCAGGAGTGCCATAATTTACAATATTGCAGTAAGCAGAAACACTTGGACAAATTATTCCTGCATGCATTAAGAGGCACCTGATTTAACGAAAGTGGGAATAAATGTTTAACTAAACTTGGGGATAAAAAAGTGACCCAAAATTTGAAAGATCTGAGCTGATCCTCCAGAAAATTTTTGAAATCCATGCCTTGGGAGTGAGAGATGACAATGTGTAACACGTGTGGAAGAGGTAAAGGGTCAGAAATCCAAACCCTGGATTGAACAGGTTAAGGAAAATGTAAGCAGTACATACTTGATATTTCCATGATTTCAAAACAGTGCCCAAAATATGTTCTTCCTTGAAAAATTTATTTTGTCAATATGAGAGAATTGAGAGTTAGCCAATCTAAGATTTCCTTCCTCCTCTTTTAATAGAAAGCCATATACATGATATATTAAGTAAAAATGGACCAATGCATATACCATAGAAAGGTCCCTTATACATCAGTTATTGCAAAACTTAAATGAAAAAAGACATTTAAATTAACCTTTGTGGGAAAAATCTGTTACATTTTCAATGAATAAACCATTTTGACATTTATTCACCCAGGCTCGAATTGCAAGTTTGGAAAGAAATTTTCAACTAAAAACTTGATGTTGTGGGATTTTAAAAAATTTTAATTCATATATTTTTTAAACTGATGGTGGATTTTTTTCAATCAAAATTTGAATATTAAAATCAAAGTTTTAAAAATTATGTGCTCTGAATATGGTGGCTCTGTTATTTGGTTTGACCAACTAAAATCAGTTGCAGAGCCTTGTGTTCATTAATTTCTTTTCCGAAAATCTTAAGTCCCTTTGAGAAAACGTTAGTCAAAGTTTTTTTGGATGTGAATTTACTAACAAAGTAATAAGAAACCTAGACAAAAATGTTAAGCGTATAAAACATTTCATGAACATCTATACTGAAGTTTTATTAATGGGTTTGAATGAATCCCATACATAAGTTTGAAAAATTATTTTCAGAAAACACTTAGTAACAGACAATGCAAATGTGTGGGTATGTCTTTTTATCACTGGCAGAACTTTCACTTAGCCCGGTATAATCTCCATAAGATACCCTGTATTTCTTGAATGCATGGACAAAACCATTCAAATACCATATACTGTGATCATGGACCTTGAACTTAACCAACTTATCGTGTTTATACAATACTGGGTGATGTTTGTAACCTGAACTCGAAACTCAGTGTTTTCAAAGACAACGCAGAGTTATTTTTGTTGAGGCCCAGAGTGAAATTATCAGACAAAAATTTTCAGGATTCCTTAACAGAAAAATCTCAAGATTAAATAGGGTAATGGGAAAATCTATCTGAAAAGGCTGCAAAGGAGGAAAGATAAACTCAATTCTGCCTACTTTTAGGATTGTATCTTGTGAAAATAAATTAAAAAAACACAGTTTGAAAGCATATTAAAACTGGTGCCCAAGTAAAACACCATAAACCGAAATGGGTTATGCCCCATGGGTCAGACCCCCTTAACTATCTGTGGAAAGGGAAAAAAACATTATTTTAAGCATGTCTGGGGATCATTAATAGTGCACCCAGTGTTATACAACAGGTTACAAATATTGGTGTCATGTGCTGATGTGAAAAGAAAACAATAACGTGTCTGTGTACTTGCATTTCATGATCTTTTATTTCATTTTTTGTGGTTGATTTTATTCAAGTATTTGACTGTCATTTAAGATTTTATTCAATTTCTGAAACTTGATTTTTACCAAAAAGATTTGTCTTAAACTGATTGAAAGTAATTGGTTTGCCTTATTTTGATTTATACTGAAATGTTGCATCAAATGACAGTGATGATCTCAGTAAAATGCAGTGTTAATGTGTTGGAGCTAAGAATTGCAAATTCCATTTTCAATATAATTGCTTTTGTATAAATTATAATATGAAAAAAATATAACAATGTGATACATGAAATTCTAACACTGAATTGCCATTTGTAAAATATTTGATTAAAACTAACTTACTAAACAAGTTTTATTTCTGACTTGGCATTGATGGATATCATGTCAGGAGGTGGTTCAAATGGCAGGTTAAAAATTGATTTTGGAAAGTCGCATTAAACAAGAGTGTCTTGATGGGCAGACCATTTCTAGAGATGGCAAAGGGGACTTCCAAACAGTTTTAACTTGGTGACCCTGTTTATATGGGATTCACTGAGATGTTCAACAGAATGTTTGTCGACGCTAGGTCTGGCAAAACTGAATAGTTTAGTGATCAATAGAGTAATTGAAAGAAGACTGCTCACTACCTCATTTCCCACCGATTTTGGGGTTTGGCATGGAGTAATTCAAACTGATCAATACAAATAGAAGGCCCCCAGCTTGGTTCAGATTCCTGAACCTCTTCAGTAGTTGACCTAACAGTTCAGTTGTTGAAATTTTCCTACAGCAGACAAGCCAGCAAGACTAGCGTAATCAAAAAAGTTGGCGTGTGTCAATTCAGGTATATTTAAATATATTATTTATAAAAGCTAACCATTAACCCCTAAACGAGCCTCTATTTACAAAAACGTCTCCCGTATGCCGCGGCGTTCGTGAGCTTAGGCGCCGGAAAAAAGTTTTTTTCAAAAAATCACAGCACGCTTTTAGTTTTAAGATTAAGAGTTCATTTGGCTCCTTTTTTTGTCATTGCCTGAAGTTTAGTATGCAACCATCAGAAATGAAAAAAATATCATTATCATATAAATATTGGAATATATGACAGCTAAAAAAACTCAATATAATTGTATACAAATCGTGCTGTAAGCAAAATGGTTAAAGGTAATGAGTTAATTTTTTAGTTGTATTGTACACTAAATTGCGATGATTTTGGTATATAACAGATTGTAAAACGATTAAAGCAACACAGAGAAAATATTGTCACAAAATGATGCATGAATTCAGTAACGAGCGGGCGTAAAAATTTTTTTCAAAAATTTACCATAAATCGAAATATTGTGCTAGAGACTTTCCAATTGTTTCAAAATGAAGGAAATGATATTACTAGACTGTAAGTTTTTTAGCTTACAAATGCATTTTACCATTTGATCGAGTTAAAGTTGACCAAAGGTTGATTTTTTCTATTTATCGTTATTTATATGAAAATATTTCAAAAATGGTAAAAACTAAAAGCATGATTTATTTTTTGTTGTATTCTACATGAAATTGCACACATTTTGATGTATAACACTTTTATAACGAATAATAAAAGCGGCGAAAAATTACGACAATGTGACTCAGAAATGCTGGGATTTTTGCAGGCGAAGGAAAAGTTTTTAAAAAATTCACCATAAATCGAAATATTGTGCTGGAGACTTTCTGTTTGTTGCAGAATAAAGGTAAATGATTGATTGTTACTAGAATGTAAGAATTTTGGCTTACGATTGCGTTGAAGCATTTACGAGTCAAAATTGACCAATGTTAAAATTTTGTCAGTTATCGTGATTTAAATGAAAATATTTCAAAACTGTCAAAAGCTAAAAGAATGATTTATTTTTGTTGTATTCTACATGAAATTGTGCACATTTTGATGTATAACACTTTATGTAACGAATAATATAAAATGGCGAAAAAATTATGACAAGGTGACTCAAGAAATGCCAGGATTTTCAGCGAAGGAAAAGTTTTTTCAAAATTTACGGATGCCCTCAGGACACCCTGATGCTTCAGGGGTCGTAAAAGGCACGGGATGTGGTCCTGGTCGCCTTCGGTCACAGCGTGGGCGAACAACACGGCGCTGAGAAGCTGGGTCACTTTGGCTGCTGGGTCCTTCTCCAGCATCCCAGTTTAAAACTCGTCTACACGCCACTATCGACAGGCAGTATGCGCCTTTCACGGTCCTGACGGCTTTGAGACATCTCTGCAAACGTTCTGTTGCAGCACAAATACACAAACACTCGCCAAAGTTCTGCAAAACACGGATGCGTCAAAAAATCGCCTCGACGTCCGACGCTGATGCTGTCTGGTACGAAGGAGGGAAATTTGCGCAGCGCCGCCTGGGTGACGCTTATAAACAAAACAACAGCAGATCCGTGAACTCCCAGCATCCCTCAATGCGTGATTTGAAACGTTCCGCAACCAGGCCTATAATTATTTTTCCGCGAATATTTAAAAAAGCATTTTTAGTTGACGTGATAGTACGTCCACTTGACATCCAACAGACAATTTTCGCGACGTATGGTACGCTCCATTAGGCGCTAAGGGTTAAGTATGTAATATTAGGAACAGGGGCCCTGTGTAACTATTAAAGAAAATACACATGTTAATTGTATCTTATGTGTTTCATTTGTAGTGGTAGAACCTATATATGACCAAAAATCAGGTCGATTTATATATCCAATTCATGCTTCGGGAATATCCCGATTGGGAATTATCACTAAAGGGAATTTTTAAGTGAAATGGATCGGTACTGCTGAGTTTCGATCCTTCGACACAGTACCTTCCAAAGACTCCATTGTCGTATGTAACCCGTTCCAGAAAGTCTGACGAAAACTGAAGCTTAAGAAATAATGTAAATCCCGTTAATCTGTTCCAGACACCCAAAAATATTAACAGAAAATACATTTTATAGAAAGTAACTATAGTTTACATTCAGAAAATGATGAGAAATGAATATAAATGACTAATGAAGTGGATAAATGAACATTTAACATCACTTACCTTATTGAAGACTTGTTCTATTATGGAAGATGGCGAGGGGGAAGAGGGAGGAGGAGAGGTTATCATTTGAAGGGAAATCCCCTTCATAAGGACTTCAGGTATGAAGGTCCTATCTGGGGTTACTTCCCATCTTTGTTTTTGCTGGCACTAGAACGATGGCAGGAGTCATGGACCCCTCATAATAGATTTGCCTAAAATGGAGCAGAGCATTGTCATTGAGCATGTTGCAGACATGTCTTGCCACAGCTTTGTTAGGTGTCTTTAATCACTGAAGAGTCATTATCCCCTCCCACTTCCTCCTCCTCCTCCTCCTCTGATTCCTCCTGAAAGCAGTCTGTTGCTGTTCCTGACATACGTACACCATTTTCGAACTTTGCTGAGTTCTTTCTTAGATTAATGGTTTTTCTCATCTTCTTTATTGAAGAAACTGGCACTCGGAACTTTCTTTGGCTTTCTTGGTGGCTTATTTAGCAGTCACAGTCAAAAAGCACGAAAAACAATGGATTATTATGAAATATTTCAGATGAACAGAGGGTGATGCTCACTCAACGAAGCAAAACAGACTGGATCACAGAATAGCAGGATGCTTTGCGAGGAGCATGCGATCAGGCAGATGAGTTTGGGATGGAGCATTTTATATATATATATATATATATATATATATATATATATATATATATATATATATATATATATATATATATATATATATATATATATATATATATATAAAATTACACTCACACACACACATATATACAGGCAGGCCCGTTTATGATGGGTCCGCTTATGACGTTCGAGGTTACGATGCTTTTCAAATATATTCATCCCAGTTTACAACGCTTGTTCCAGGGTTACAACGCCATACGCTGATCCAGTGGAAGAAATATGGTTCCAAACGGCAGAATTATCAAAATTTGGAGGTTTTTTTATGAAAAACTCAATAAAAATGGTTTACATCATTTCAAAACACCCAGAGCATTAAAGATTTTGACAAAGGAAAATCTATTTCTGAGGGAGGCCCTGTTTTTGACAAGGAAAATCTATTTCTGAGGAGGCCCGATGTCACCTGGTGAAATTCCATTCTTACACGAATTTCTAGGTATAAATATTGCTAAATATACCAGAGAAAAAAGCTTACAGGAATGCTGGGAAACTTCTTGAATTTCAAGCCAGTGACCCTTGTATGCTTTTCCATCTGAATATAATAATAATAACAATAATTCTGCTCCTTGTGTTCTTGTTTCCATGGAAGAGCTGAAAGGTCCTTGTGCTGTTTACATTGTTAAAGTTATGGGCATAATGCCCATCTTTTTCGATAATTTATCATTGTCATTGTGAGGCTCAAGAAAAGTCAGAGGTACAAGAATGATGCTTTATTATTCTCGACGGGTGTTTATAAGACAAAAACAAGCGGAAGGTGGGGTGACCCCAGACCCAGCAGAGGCGTCCACTTTTAGAATTTGTGTTTTGTAGTGAGCATAAAATACTTACAACATTTGGTACATGACACATAAAGATGGAGAAATATACATATCGGCAGAAGGCGTGTAATGATGCATAAGATGAGGTTCACAAAGAATCTGAAATAGGGACGGGTAAAATACATGACGTGATTAGTGTACATGTGAAAAGGAGAAACACAAGGAAAGAGAGGCGCGATTTGACGCCCTTACATCATGTGTGTATACATTCATCTGTTTATTGATTTGGCTTCTAATTTTTAATCTAAATTACATTCTCTTAATTTTTATCAAGAGATGGACAATTCTCTTTTCAAGTCTATGATAAGTTAATGTCCTTTTATACTGTTCCATGTGAATGAAGGTGGCCCAGTGGTAACTAGAATGACATTGCTGTATTTAATATTAATAATAATAATATTGAATGATAACAATGTTAATGATTACCAACTAAAGCTGGTACTCTGAAGTGAATGTGTACAAATGTGGTACTGTTCTTAACTTTTATCTGCATTAGTACAGATTGATTGTGAGCAGGAAAGATAATTTGTTCATATATGAAGATTCACCTGGACAAAATTTTCGTATTTTTTGGAGATGAAGCATTTTCAAGTTTATCAAGAGATTGCAATTTTTCTTCTTACCTACAAAAAAGTTTAGAACAGGTGGAAATTGAGTGATTTCGAGGTTCTGATACATCATTTTTGTTTCTTTCTGGGGAGTTGAATATATTAACAAATTATGAAAGATTTCATTCAGAATTATGCATTATTCCAAATGACATGTTGCACAGAAGTCAGGTTCCCAAAGTTAACTAGTCAGTGGGTCTTCTCTCTTTTCATTGCTATTGGATTCAGCTGATGTGCTCCTTCCTATGATAATCTTGGTTCTCTTGTGACACAGCCTATCCAGTTTGGTTCAGGACCTAAGTTTAAAGCAAAAAATATTCCCATATTGCAAATGGCTTGCCTCAGCTGAGTTCTTTTTAGAGATATCCTTTTCACACACAAGTTTTGTCCTGCATCCCACATTTACAGTCAGTCATATCTGAGTGTCTGTCCAACTTTCAGCCAACAGTGTAAATCATATATCAAAAACAAATCTCATCAGAAAATTTTGTCAGAAACTTCATTATTTGGGATGAATTTTACCTACTGTTAAGGATTAGCTTATATCTGCCCGATGTGCGAGTCACCATTCCAATAAAGAAGATCGGCAGCTGAACCAGAAGATGTCTTGGTTCACCTGTTCTTCTACAAAGTGTTCCGAATGTTTAGCTCTTCCCAGAATTCTCCTTGCCACCATTGGGTATAGGCAATTGTTGGTATTTATGAATTTTTGGGGAGATTGAATATTAACAAATTATGAAAGATTTCATTCAGAATTATGCATTGGCTTCAAATGACTTTATGTTGCACAGAAGTCAGGTTCCCAAAAGTTAACTGAACTCAGTGGGTCTTCTCTCTTTTCATTGCTATTGGATTCAGCTGATGTGCTCCTTCCTATGATAATCTTGGTTCTCTTGTGTACAACCTATCCAGTTTGGTTCAGGACCTAAGTTTAAAGCAAAAATATTCCCATATTGCAAATGGCTTGCCTCAATGAGTTCTTTCTAGAGATATCAGCACTACACACAAGTTTTGTCCTGCATCCCACATTTTTTACAGTCAGTCATATCTGTCTGTCCAACTTTCAGCCAACAGTGTAAATCATATATCAAAAAACAAATCTCATCAGAAAATTTTGTCCAAACTTCATTATTTTGGGATGAATTTACCTATCTGTTAAGTTAGCTTATATCTCTGCCCGATGTGCGAGTCACCATTCAAATAAAGAAGATCGCTTGGCTGAACCAGAAGACTGTCTTGATTTCACCTGTTCTACAAGTGTTGAATGTTTTAGCTCTTCCCAGAATTCTCCTTGCCACCATTGGGTATAGGCAATTGTTGGTATGAATTTTGTCTGTTTGCTCTGTCACAACACTAATTTCCAATCTTCCTAGGAGGTCTTCCACCAGAGGCAAAACAAATAACATCGGGTTCTGCAGAGATGAGTGCTGTGTGGGCAGGATGCCAAAATTTCAGTTAGATTAACATCCCGTTTGTACCGGCTGCAGGGGTGCAGAGTGGCAAAGTGTGTTCTAGAAACTAGATGTGAAGAATGTGACATATAGACGAGGTGGGGGAGTTAGTTGTCACCGACTCTTCTCCTCCTCCTCCCCCTCCCCAACAATTCCCATTTTCTTTGACGCCTGGTGCCATGTCTTCTGCTTTGCCGACTTCTGTCACCTCAGGTCAGCAGCTGCAGACTACTTTCCTGCAGTCTTCCTTCCGGTTGAATCAGAATTTTGTTGCAAGGAGTCGACTGCTGTTGCCCCAACTCCTCAGCTGGCTGAAGAAGGGTTTGAGTCAGAAGAGTCTTCTTCGGTCGTTCGGCATTTGTTGGAACGTTGCTCTTCTCTTTATCCTCATTTGGTGGAGGAAAGAAGTTCTGCTAGGTCTCTGTTATCTTCTAGTATTCCAGCACCCATTAAGTCTTTGAAGCCTAATCTTTCTCTTTAAATGAAACTACGTTTGGTGAAATATCTTGTATTCTGGGACACAAGGCTTCGCCAAGTCTCACCAGCTCTAGTCTTTCTAGTTTTTAAAGTCCTGGAGAGCTGCTTATTACAACACAGGCGTGTTACTGGCATAAACCATCTTTGATGGAAGTGATTCTGACTGCTTTGGTGGTCGATCCTATGAAACCGTGCTCTTGAGACTGGCAAGATGCGGTCAATGCGGGGCGAGACCTTGTCAAGTTCTTGTTGAGAATTATTGAAGTATTGTCTTTTGCTGAGCTTTTGCTTAATACTATTGCTGCCTCTCTGTGTCTGCTTCAGGACTCTCTGGCGCCAGCAGGTGTCAGAGCTTGGGAGGAGGAGTCAGGATATTTGACTTGCCTGTTTTCATGCAGGCTAGCACTAGACGGGGGCAGGTGAATGTTCTCAGCTGCTTTCTCTAATTCGTGTTGTTGAAGAGAGAGAACAATTGTGCTCTTATCTTTTCGTCTACCACCCAAGTTCTGCTCTAAGTCTCCAAACATGACGGAATGCCTGCAGTCAGCCTCCTACTGGAACCTTACCTTTACTGGGGGGTAAATATTCATAGCGTAAGAGCAGTTTTCGTTTTTTGAAGAATTTGTCTCTTGAGGATGTAATTAATGCGGCACAGTGGAAGTGCAATTCAGTTTTTGCTGCTCATTATCTTAAAGATATAGAAATTGCGTTCGAAACTTGTAAAGCCCTTAGCTCTCTAAGGTGTTTGTTTTCTGGGACCTGGATATGCATCCAGTCATCAGACGATACATTCATACAAAATGGCAGGAGAGATGGACTCCCCCCATTTTATCCACAAATAGGCAGTACAGAAACATTAGAAAAAGTATCGGTTTTTTTTTTTTTTTTTTTGGAGTCGGGTTTTAATCGTAACAGAAGATTTGAAATCATCCTAACACGGCTTAAGATTGGCCATACCTGCTTCACCCATAGCTTTATTTTAGAGGGAACCAGTGCCCCAGTTTGTGCTCACTGTGGTGGTCAGCTATCCGTTGAGCACATGCTGGTGCACTGTCTAAAACAATTGCTGCAGAGCAAAGGTACTTAATACTTGGGAAGATTATTTTAAAAATTTACATGATGACATTGAGGTAGATAACCTCTGGGTTATCTGAAAGAATCTGGTTTTTTTAAGGGGATATGATTTCAGTATATTTAATAAAGATTTTAGTCATATTTATACTTATACTAAGTACATATTTTGAATAAAAGTGTAATACAAGGTATATACTTATTTTTTTGTTGGTGCTATCTAATATCATTCTTCATTTTTTACATTCATATTTTAACACTGAATTTGTTCATGAGACTTACCTGTCAGATATATATATAGCTGTATTTTCAGTCGACAGAATTTCAAAATTCGCGGCTGCGCAGTGGCACCGGGCAGGTGGTTAGTACCCATTCCCCGCTGGGAGGCGTGTCATTCCATTTCTATTCCAGATTTTCTCTGTCGCCCGGACTGTCAGCACCTGTTGTCAGTTCCTCCGCCATTGGTTGAAATTTTGTTGTCACTTAAGTATTTTGGCGTTTGTTTTGGTGACCGACTGGATCATAGGCTTGTATGCGCTCTTTATTGGACACGTTTTGATTTTGCTTTTGACTTTTCTTATAATTAAGATGTCTTACCTCTAGCTATTGAGTCTGTAGCTTGGGTGAATGTAAGGTGAGGCTATCGAAGACTTCGATAGTTCCTCATTCTTTATGTATGATATGTAAGGGTGTTCAGTGCTCTATGATAATCGGTATAATGAATGTGTGGGATTATCTGAGGGTGAGTGGAAGAAATATGAAGCCTATATGCTTAAATTGGAGCGTGATAGGCTGAGGAGATCTTCCTCCTAGAGTGCATCCTTAGATGGACAGTCAGGGTTTTCTCCTACTAGTAACCCTGTAGTAGAGGTACAGTACTAACCCTGTAGTTTGTTGTTGCTGCAGAAGGTAATACCCTGGCTCGTGTTGAGTCAATGTCGTGCTCTTGAAACTAAAGTGAATGCAATTCCAAGCGCAAAGTGTTGATGCTAGTGCCCCTAGTGTTGTGGAGGCGTCCAGATGCATTTATAATGCCTCTGAGCCTGGACACCTCTGTCGAACTCCCAGGACCAAGGAGGGGGCATGTCAGCGCATGAGGGTGCGGGGCTTCCACCGATCTGGCGTCCCGCCGGCGGGTCTGATGGCGCTACCCAGGCTGCCAGGAGATCGTGCACAGGCACTGCATCTGAGTTGCTTCGTCCTCGACAAAATGCCTCCCTTCCTGGGGTTGGAGCTCGATTGGACTCTGCGCCCTCTTAAGAGAAGCTTAGGAAGGGCGTCACGTCCTCTTCTCTGAACGTTTGTGCTCTTCCCGAAAGTTGCGTGGATATTCCTCCGCCCAGAAGAGAATAGTGTTTTTAGGATGATGGCAGCTACTCGACCCCTGTCGCTAAAGGCAGGGCTGTTCTTCCTGTGAGAAGAGGAAGTATCGTCTCTTGCCCCTTTCCTTCTCTCAGGTTCAGCCCTTACTCCCGCGAGAGGTTAGCTTCTCCAGCGTAAGATTTTGTTGGGTTTGCAACAACAGCTGGATGCTCTCATGAACCTTTCAAGATTCAAACTGCCTGTTAAGAGGTACAGACTTTCACATGCGTCTCCTGCTTGCGTCTTCCTCGTCTGCTAGATGTTTTGGGGTTTCGTCTATGCGTCTAGAGAGTGTTTGAAAAGTGGCTTCATCGTCTTCCCGATTTGAGGTGTTGGACTTTTCTCTTGTCGCGCCAGGAAGCGCGTGTCTTGCTGTAGTGCGCTTCTCACGCTTCCGCAGCGCGCCTCACCTTGGCGGCTGGCATACAACGAGTGGCGTTTCCGCAGCGGCGCCCGGTGACTCTCTTCGTACTTGCGGAGCCTCGGCGTCACGCCATGGCGGCTCCGCGCTCGCCGCCGTATAGCTTCAAGTCTTGTGTTGACGCCGCCCCAGTTGTACATCATGACGCACAACTACCCGCTTCAACATCTGATGTCCTTCTTAATTTAGCCACGACTTCTTCGATCGCGGGAGTTCCCGCTTACGTATCGGCGGAGCTCGAACTACTCACCACTCACGCAGACCGCCAAAAATTTACAGTATTACAATATATAAAACATTTCATACACAGTAGTAAAATTAAAAGTGAAGAATTCCATACTTAGATTAGAATGGCAGATGCAAAGTTGAAGATTCTGGCAAGTGTCCAGCCTAGACTGCACACTTTTCTTCATCTGCTTCTCCTTAAGGGGGAGCGTTGACGAAAAATCGAAAAATCAAAATTTTCTGAGATATTTTATATATGGCATCTTACATATCTGACTATCTTCTCAAAGAAGTTTTATTAAAATTTCATGCATGGTTTAGGGAGTTATAAGCAAAAACAGTAACCTATCATGAAGAAAAAATTACATTTTTCGTATAATGTAATGATAATGTCAGTATATCGGTAGTAATTTCCTTTTAGCTATGAAATAATAATATCTAAATGCGTTTAGCAGCAGCCCTGTGGACCTAGTACGCATCAGCGAAGCCAGGAATGCCGCAGGGCGAGCAGTGACGTCAGACAGTCAGTCAGTAACAGCTCAGAGCTTGACTAAGTCAGGCGTCGGCTGCCCAACCTGATCGTGTTTTGACACTTTCTCTTCATCTGGCTTCATTTAAGCGAGTTATATTACTTTGCAAGTCTATTGTTATATATTTTGCTTTTCAAATATGTCATAAAAACATCAAACTGTGTAACAGCAAGCAAATAAATACGAGACATAAAAATTTCGTATATCTCAAAACTAAAGTTATCGACATTCAAACTGCATCTCCTCCATAACAAATGCACCGATCTCAATGAAACAAAAAGCAAACGAAAGCTAAATAAATTGTCTACAAACAAATAGAAGTTTTTTTCATTTTTGTCCTCGAAAATTTTGGGAATTTTTCCAAAAAATCAATCAGTTTTTCAAAAACGAAAAATATTCATAAAAAAAAGAAAAAAAAAGTGAAAAAAACGCTCCCTTACTTTGTTCTAATATATAATATCTGTCTACCACGTAAATTTAGGCTCTTAGTTTGCAGAAGTTATGGAGGAGATGAGTCTCCATGTAAAATGTCAGGCAGTCCGTGATCCCTCTTTGAACCTTATAACCTTTCCATGTTACGGTCCTCAGTCTCAAAACATCCTATTGCTTTCTCCAAATGAAAGCCCTTGTGACAATACCTTGGGCTTTGGGACTGGTGCCTCTTCCTCCTCTGGGATCATCTGATTCTCTAGCTCAATGAGGTCCTTTGCTGATAACTCCTCTCCATGGAATACCAGCAGCCTGGTGACATCCTCAGTTTCCACCTCAAATTTAGCTTTTTGCTTAATCCAGCAATTTTTTATATAAGTAACTTGCCAAGTACAGTAAACCTCTCATATTTGCGTTTTTTCATGATTAGCGTTCTCATGGTTGTGGGACTCATCTATTCATGATTTCTCTACAGAACACATATACACATTATTTGTGGAAAATTTGCCCATTTGCAGTATTTTCACTGAGAAATATTCACTAATTACTGTATTTTCATACCATTTTCATGACTATATGCACTTTTTGTGATAAAACTATTAAAATAGTCAGGTATATAAGCATTTTTAGGGTTTTTTTGTTTTGAACTATCAAAATAGGCAGCTCTAAGTGTTTTAGAGGGTTTTTAAGTATTCACGGATTTTAGCTATTCGTGGGGGAGTGTGGTACGCATCCCCCCAGGAATCGAGGGTTAACTGTAATTACTTAGCTAACAAGTAAGGCAGTCCCTGGTTATGCGGGCTCAGTTAACAGCGATCGGTTTATGGCGCTTGTCTAGTGATAAAAATCGCCGATTTCTGCTGATTGGTGCTGATGGTGGGTATTGGCATGAAACATACTTAACAGAGGTGGGTGTCCTGATAACTGGAACAGTTGCAAATCTATTCAACATAGTTACTGCCTCTTTGCTCCTAGTCTGCTTCATTATATGCAAAGATGTCCCAGTATGCTTAGGTAATGACATGCCTCCTATAACTGCAGCAAAAACATCTTGAGCCAAATTGAGGACTTTCTCCCTGTTAACATCTTCAAGCTCTACTTTGTCTGAACCATTTTCTGACAAATGATGGTCTGTTACTAACCATGCCAAAAAATTGTAGAGGGACATTGGTATAAATCTGGATGCTGCTTCATAAGAGATTTGAATATTAAGATCTGTTTGTCTCATAATCCTGATTCTTTTTGATTCCTCCTTTAATTCTTTTTGTATAATTTTAGCAACATGATAAGGAATTCTGTTGTTACTTACTGTTGTGGTACATTCAACATTATCACTATCATCTCCTTGATCATGATCAGAATGATGGTCAGCTTCTAACTGTTTTTGTCTTTCCCATCAAATAACTTTTTGTCTTAGTCGAAGAAGAACATACTGAGGACTTTTCTTGTTGGGGTACAGTGATAACTCTGACTATGTGACTTATAATAAGACACAAGTTGTTGTATGATTATAGAACATTTATAGGTAGTATGCAACTGTCCATCTTCAAGAAGCCAGTCACGGTATTTTAAGCACAACACTCATCAAGATGATGCTCTTGATCCTGTGTAGCATCACTTAGTCATTAAGCTCTTTTGCTTTCTTCCAAATTGTTTTCTGAAATTTACTGTTTCAACAAGTGATAATATATGTGACCCATTTTGTCCCTAACTTTACCACAAATAAAAAGCATTCTTCTTTGTAATTTATTCTTAGAATACTGGAGCTTTGACGCTTTGTAGTACTATCACAAGGCTCAACATTTGAAGTATCTTTATTGGAGGGACTTTTGTCTCATGTTCGAGATTTCTGGTTAACAGTTCTTTTTGCTGATATATAACTTTTACATTATCCATGATATTTAGGGTTCTTGTGGATAAAATCATAACTATTCACTTCATTTTTTTATCTCTTTGCTAAGTCAACTTTCCTTTTACCAACAACATACTGCAATGATGGTACTGTAATCTGTTTTGTGTCACATTATGGAGTGCTTCACTTCCTGATCTCTGGCATAGGATGCACAGAGAATATCCTGTGTTTGAAAGTTTGCATTTATGAGTATTAGAATGCATTTTGCACTATTAACCTGAAAAATATTGACACTAACTGTTAGATAACTTATGATTAATGCTAACTGAATGCATGAAATTAATATTTTGGCAGTCATTCAATAAAGAGTGTAAGCTGTTATAAAACAGCTTGTATTCCAAGGTGAATACATACAAATGCTTCAAGTAATAACTTAAATTTCTTGTTTGATCATAGAAAACTATGTTCAATTTCAAATAACATCATTCCATATGAAGTACACTATAAAGAAAAGATATGACAATATGTTTAGAAGATTTGTAAAGTACTAAAATTGAAAATCACCCTTTCATGTGTAAGATGTTCTGTGTCATATCAGTCCAGTTACAATAATTCCAAAAGCTGCTAATCTATGATCAGGAGCAATTACTTCATCTATTCATATAATTTTAGTTCTGATGTTAGTTAAAAACAACTTTTACAAACCATTTAATACAAATTATTTAGAAAATTCAGATTTCATTGTTGGCCATCTTGGATTCCAAGATGGCTGACAAAAGCTACATTTTCACAAACATTTCCAATGAATTTTTGACCCAAAAAATTTGGATTTACACTCAAATAGTGTGTTATTACGCTTAATGGGTGTAGATATACGACTAAACAATACCGTGTCTGGTGAATTTTCAGGATGTTGCAAGAGAAATTTTTGAGCAGACCTCTAGATTATCAGTCTAGATACAGTTAAGGGGATCGGCCGCCTAAAAAAACCCAATAATCTTTAAAAAATTCGATTTGCTGAAAAAAATTCTATGGCTTCGTATAGGGTTCAAGAATGTGTCCACGAAATATTATGCTAAAATTTGCCGTATTTCTCTAGTTATGGCCTAAAATGTAATAATAACTATATACCCATAAAACACCAGTAGCGCAAATGATTTAGTCTGGTATAGTTTTTGCGATATATATTACGAAAACTTTCTTTGAAATGAAATGTATAATGTCAATAATATCCTACTCGGCACCTTTTAGTTATTCCTAGCCATGACAACGCATTACCGTCATACCATGGCGCCCGACTGTGGCCAAGAGTTGCCTATAAACTTCCAAGCTAGAAGGACACGTTTTTCATGCTCGCTAGCCTTGACTGAACTCTGTATTTTCTGCGGTGTTTTTGTTTTTTCACCGTGCCTAAAAGGTCCAAGAGTTCACTTCATGCTTCTAGAATGCGGAAAAGCCAAGTGGAAAAGTCCAGGCGAGAAGTAGAAGAAAGAGTTCAAGAAATTAGTGCCATAGAGGGGAATGGAGTGACGGAGAGAGAGAGAGCTGTCGCCCATCAAACGGCGCAGGCAGCGATCTCTGCTGACCAGAGACCAACCACATCCACCCCTAAACGCCTCTTTATTTGTTGTCACTACTAAAGGGCAAAGATATTTTAGAAAAAGAAAGCAGTAGCTCGGAGGCTGATATTATAGACGATCCTGAAAATAAAATGATCATAATAAGTGAAGCAAGACTTGATGAATTACTTGAATCACGAATCCCTAATTGTGAATGAAAAGTAATTCCCAGGATCCATTTGGCAAGGGATGGATTCGAGACACTAATAAAAAAGTGTAGGCAACTATGATACCTAGAGTAATACCTTGCAGCAAGATCAGACAGGGGGACCAGGAACCTAAAATTTATAAGAATGTGTCTTAGGCACATAAATAATCAATTAATATTCTTATTTATAATCATTTTGCATTAATTAATACCCAAAAATAAAAATTAAAACCATAGAATTAATTGTAACACAGTCTTTGAAGTCCCTTTTACTTCTTTTATGTAACTAAAACTTTGAAGGCCCGTTTTCTCAAAACATAAGTTTTCACCTTCAAAATGTATCTCCTCCCTTAGTATTGGACCAATCTAAATGAAATTTCATATATAATATGAGGAAACATGGTAGATTAAAAAAAAAACCGGGGATTTTTAATATTTTGAGTTTCTGATTTTTGGCAATTTTTTTTCTGTAATTTTTCCGGGAAAATTTCATAAAAAAAAATAAAAATTCATATCTCGAAAAATAATTGAAAAATCAAAAATCCCCGGCTTTATATCGAAGGCCCATATGTGTTTTATACATGGTTCAAATCTCATCCCTTAAAACCAAAAAGCAAAGGCGGAGATGCATTTTGAAAATGGCCATTTTGGCGAAAAATGCTCTGGCGCCACAAAACCTAAGGTCACTGAACAAAAATTTTTTCCCAGAAGTTCCACACAATATCCTTTAACAAACCCCCTATATATCAACAACCTGTCGTTAAAAAGTCTGAAACCGGCCGATCCTTAAGCAAAAAGAAATTTAGGTCTGCCCTTGTGCCAAATTTATGATGGGTAACCTCCAAAATTTGGCCCTTGGATCCCCTAGTATAAATTTTGCAAATGAGCTGGGAAATTCTAAACATAGCTTGACAGGGTTGTAGACTCATGAAATATGAGGCGAGAGGTAATACATAACAGTGGTTCCAGGTGGCACATGCATTATTTTGTCTGTTAGTCAAAAGACAGAACCTGGGATGTTCAAGACAGCAGTGTGGTCGAATATACTAATGATAAGTTGTGATGAAACAAATTCACCCTGTACTTTGACCAGGAAAAAAAAGTATAAATTAGTTTACTTACCACACCTAGCACACATTTGTAGGCACATCTTTAACTCGTGGGTTGCTAGCGACAACCGGGCTGTCTAATTTTGAAACATCATCAGCACAAGTTTTTTTATTAGTATTTGATATAGGAATTACTCATCAGTTCTCATTTTCTACTGTTTTGTGTGAATGAAAATCTTGCTTACTTCCTAGAAAATAAACAATAATTAGTGACTTATTTCTGAAGAATATAGGTAGAAAAAAAAAGTAGAGAACTCCACAAGTTTAAACGCTTGTTAAACTATAATTTCATGTTAGATGTTTAGAAAAGAAGTTATTTAATTTTCAGTATTTTAACATAGTTGAATTGCTTCTTTGGTTTCTTTTCCTATTACTGAAAGAAGAATGGAAATTCCTTGTTTGGGGAAGATCATATGGTATTTAGATAAGAGTAACAGTTTTTAACCTAGAAGTCTATTGGATCATTTAAGATCTAACTCCTAAATAGAGGACCTTGTAACATCCCCCTCCTTCCCCTATAACTTTTAGTCATCAAGCAGCCTTCCTCCTAGAGTTCACTACAGAATGCTTTACCCCTGAATGGACTCCAGTGTTACAGGGATACATCCTAATTTAACCTAAGCTGCTTAGTCTTGGGATGGGGTCTAGGTTTTCCTCCCTTAGACCTTTTAACCTTCCATAAAGCACTATAGCATAACCTACCATCCTTAATCTAATGTAACCAGAGTAACCAGCCAACCACACCCTTCTCCCTCTGGTTAAGCGCATTAAATCCAACCCCTAAGCAGTGTAACCTTGGTGGTCTAACATTACAGTATTCTGATAAAAAGTTTAGAAGACATTAGTTTAAGATTGTACATGAACACAACAGACAAAAATTAATTTACACAAGCCTTAGTGTTACACAGGATCTCACTCCTCATTCCTTTGCCTAATATAAAGTTAAAATTTGTTAGTTTGAGAGACTCCCTGCCCTTCATGCCTAGATGGTATTTTTATGGTTGTAGGCTTTAGCAATTATCATTTATCAGTCATTTCTTTTGTACAGTGGAACTTCAGTTTTAGTAGTAATCCATTCTAGAAAGTCTGATGAAAACCGAATTGTATGAAATATGAAGCAGTAATTTCCTTAAGAAATAATGTAAACCCATAATTCGTTCCACACACACCCAAAAATATAAAAAAAAATACATTTTATAGAGAATAAGTATAGTTTTACATACAGAAAACAATGAGAAATAGAAATAAATGACTAATGAAATGGATAAATGAACTTTTAACATCACCTGCCTTTATTGAAGACTTGTTGGCATATGGAAGATGGTGAGGAGGGGAGAGGGAGGAGGAGAGGTTATTGTTTGGAAGGGGAATCCCCCTCCATAAGGGCTTCAGGTATCAAGGCCCTATCTGGGGTTACTTCCCTTCTGTGTTTTTTTACTGGCACTAGGATCAGCTTGAGAGTCACTGGACCCCTGTCGCACAAAATATCTGTCCAGAGACATCTGTTTCTGGCATCTCTTTAAGATTTGCTTAAAATGGAACAAGGCATTATCATTGAACATGTTGCAGACATGGCTTGCAACAGCTTTGTTAGGGTGATATTTCTCCACAAAACTTTGCAACTCACTTCACTTTGCACACATGCCCTTAATACTGCAGAAGGCACATTATCCTCCTCCTCCTCCTCCTCCTCCTCCTCCTCCTCCTCCTCCTCCTCCTCCTCCTCCTCCTCCTCCTCCTCCTCCTCCTCCTCCTCCTCCTGTTCCAGTTGAAATTCTTGCAGCTCTTCAGTGGTTAACTATTCCTCCTCCTCTGCCATCTGTTGCTGTTCCAGTTGAAAGTTTGCAGCTCTTCAGTGGTTAACTATTTCCCTGTGGTTTTCCACCAACTCTTCCACATCCTGGCCAGTCACATTCAACCCCATGGACTTCCCCAAAGACACAATAGACTCTACAACAAGCTTTGGGTCGTTAGGGTCAGCCTCAAACCCTTCAAAATACTTCTCAGGACACATTCGGCCAAAATTTTCTCCAGGCAGAGTTCATTGTTCTGGAACTCACCCCCTGCCAACCCTTACCTATAATGCTTATGTAATTGAGGATATTGAAGTGATTCCTCCAGAACTCTCTTAGGGTCAATTTAGTGTCTGAGGTCACTTAAAATTACCTTTGAAACAGTGCGTTGGTGTACAGTTTTCTGAAATTTGAAATGACCTGGTGGTCCATGGGTTGGATGAGAGGAGTGGTATTAGGGGGCAAAAACGTCACGCTTATGAAACTAAACTCCTCCAACATTTGGTCTTCCAAGCCTAGAGGATGAGCAGGAGCATTGTCCATTACCAGGAGGCACTTGAGTGGCAATTGGTTTTCCAGAGGTGTTTCTTCACACAGGCCAAACACTTAATTGACCCACTCAATGAAAATTTTCCTTGTGACCAATGCCTTTTTGTTAGCTTTCCACATCACACACAAAATTGTTTTTCTTGAACACTCGGGAGTTTCAGAGTAATACACCAGTAAAGGCTTCACTTTGAAATCCCGCTGGCGTTTCCACAGAACAAAAGAGTTAGCCTATCCTTCATAGGCTTGTGTCCTGGCAGTGCATTTTCCTCCTGCGTGGTGTAGTCCTCTTTGCCATTTTTTTTTTTTTTCTAAAGAGGATTATTTTATCACAATTGAAGACTTGTTGGGAGAGGAATCCTTCAGCCTCTATAAATTTCTTGAATTCATTAACGAATTCTTCAGCACTATGTTTGGCTGAACTTGCAGCCTCCCCATACCTTACCACATTGTGTATGCCAGTTATCTTTTTGAATTTTTTGAACCAGCCTCTGCTGGCCTGAAATTCACTAACAGCAGCATTTGTTCCAGGCATTTTTTCTTTAGATCCACATGCAACAGCCTTGCCTTTTTGCAAATTAGTACCTCCGAAACACTATCTCCCATCTCCCTCTTATCTGTTTTTCATTGAGCCACACCAGCAGCAACAACTCATCATCTTTGATTATAGCAATCTGTATTTTGTTAGCATATTTACCCCTTTTGCAACATCAGCTTCCTTGATTTCTTTTTTCTTCACGAGGATGGAACTGATCATTGATATGGACTTCCGTACATCCCAGCGACATCAGCTACCCGTACACCACTTTTGAACTTTGCTACAAGTTCATTCTTAAATTCAATCATGTTTCTCATCTTTCTTATTGAAGGGTTGGCACTCAGAACTTTCTTTGGCCCCATGGTGGGTTATTTAGTAGTTGCACTCAATCAAAAAGCACAAAAAACAATGGATTGTTACAAAATGTTTCAGATGAATGGGTGGGTTGATGCTCACTCGAGAAACTAGGGCATACAAAACCAAGGTTTGACTGTATATCAATGATTTGGGTGGTTTAAAAACAACTTTTGGTCACATCTAGTACTGAAGTTATTTATGTTATTAGCCAACAGAACTTATATACAAAGGTCTTTGTAGAGTATGTTGTATATTCATCCAGTGTTAATTTCTTTTCATGTAATTTTGTTTTTAAGAATTCCTGAACACTGTTTTCAGTTAACACATTGTAGATCAAGTATATTGCACATTCTTTCAGGTAAGTAGTGGAGAAGTATGGCAGGTAGAGGATTGTTGTCTGTTGCACAACAGATGTCCTCCAATTTGACTGTGGTTGTATACAGCCTCGATTTACCTTCCACTGAACTTGAACAGGTATGGTATATGGGATATTAAAATTAGATAATTAAATTTGAAAGATTTTGATTTCCCTCTTGTTGTGCAGTAGAATTTCAAATAAGTTTAAATATCAGGTGAATAATGAAAATTCCTTTTATTCCTTATTTTGGTAAAATGTGTTTATAAAATTTACAGTGCCTGTCTACTAACCATACAAATGATCTGTATTTGGTTTTTGGTTCTTTGTAGTCATCATAGTCATTACCATTGTTAGTTTTTCTCTTATGAGTGTAGACATGAAAGGATTTCTTTCCACTTTGTTTAATCTTGTGCAAAATTGCCTAAACTTTTATAATGTCTGTTTTCTTGTATGCATTAAGTGGTCTATACTGTACAGCTAGATCTTCACTTGAACTGCATTGTAAATAAATGTTGCATTGTAAATAAATGTTGTCTTAGGTAGAAATTAGTATAGGCTTGTTGGATGGTTTCTGTGCCATGTTCTACCATCAGTTCTGTTCAAAACATACATAGTTCTTATTTAATCAAACCATAAACGATACAGTACAGTTTACAATAATCAATCAAAAGAATAATTTCCAGTGTGAATACAAACCTTCATATTTTATGTAGGAGTGTTGTATGCTCATGTGGTAGAGAGATCACCATGGGACCCGGGCAGAATTTTCGGAGGTCGTGTGTTTGATACAGCAGTCAACGATCTTGAGGAAGAGACTATGGCTCTCCCTGTGGACTGTTCACCAGCCATCAATGTTTTATGGGGACCCCAAATGGAACCCGAAATCTCTATGGACTTGCCATGGTTCTGACTTGCAGAAGGGGTCTTGGACCAGGTAAATTCTATTGTGTATGAGCAGCACAATTCACTTACATTTAGCCTATCGTGCAAGACACTTCCTCAGCCTCGCACTCACCAGAGGAATACTTCTTTATCTCAGAAAGTCCTTCACTGACCAAACAGGTTGACCTGGACCTGGTTCACCTATGTCCGGGTCTGTCGCTGGACTGCCTCTGAGTAGAGGGAGTTTCCCTGTCACGGCAGGAGGCAGTGGCATTGGAGTCGACTGCCATGGCAGCATTCCAGACAATCTCCTGGATAGGTCTTTGGTCCTTGCAGTGGCAAAGATCACTTTCTCCTCTTTGGGTTCTCGTAATTCCAAAGAGGAAACCACATTCAAGAGACTAATGTTGTCTGGAGGTAGAGCCATATCCTACCTACCCCACCAGACAACTAACCTGTGGGTGAACCTGGTGCTCTAGAAGAGTCTCTCTAGGAAGTACCATGATAGAGACTCTGTCTTGACTCAGGTCACCAAGTTTGTTGGTTCCGAGTCAGCATTGGCACTCAGGAACGGACTGGTACTGGGTTCCGCTTCCCTCTTTCCCAGAGAAGTGGATGCCGTGGTGGACAGGTGAAGGATCGAAATAACAGTCTCCTTGTTCACCAGGCAGTGGTCAAGACCTCCGGGTCTTCGTGTGTCACTACAACCCGACCTTCGGGTCAGGCTGGCTCTTCCTCTTCAGGTCCTAGGAAGTACAGTACCACATTAAGGAGTGGAAACCTTCAAGTTCCCACCACCTCACCAGCATTTCATTCCGCTTCCAGACACAGTCGACCCCCAGGATTTGCGGGGGATAGGGACCACAACCCCCTGTGAATAGCTAAAATCCATGAATGCTTGACACCCCCCTCCAAAAACACTCATAACTGCCTATTTTGAATGTTCAGACACCAAAAACCCCCCTCTAAAAATGCATATACCTTCGTATTTTAGTTTTATCATGAAAAATGTACAGACAGCCCTCAGTTATTGACAGTTTGGTTTTACGGTGCTTGGCTAACAACATTGTTAACCTGATTTCCGGCGACAGTAAGCGATTTCCGGTGTCGGTAACCAGTTTATTGGTGTTGGCCAGCAGTTTATAGGCGTTGGCAAGCAGTCTATCGGTGCTGATAAGAGGTTAGTGGCGCCAATAAGCGGTTTATTGGCACTGACGATGTCATCAACACATTCATTACCATGATTATCGGCAATTATTGGTTATCGGCGATTTTTGGATATCAGCGCTTGGCCAGGAACGGAACCCCCACCATTAATCATGGGCTGCCTGTATTTAGTCTTGAAAATAATATGTAAATACAGTAATTAGTGAATATTTTTCTATGAAAAATTCCAAGGGGATGCATTGAATGCTTTGTGTGACGTTCATAATCCCAGCAGGACCCATGGTAGTTCTTTCCTGCAACAGCTTCCCTGGCATCTGGTGTTTAGAGAGGTTTTTAATGATCTATGTAGCCTCTCAATTATTCCGTTTGCTTTGGGGTTGTAGGTGATGGTGTGGCTTATTTTGGTTCCCAAATTGTTGGCTAGGGCATTCCACAGGGCGAAGGTGAAATTGCACCCCTGTCACTGGTAATGATCTGGGAACGCCGTGCCTACTGACCCAGTCAGTCAGGGCTTTAACGCATCTTTCTGCCATCTGCTGTTGGATGGGGGATTCTGGCCATCTTTGTATTCGTGTCTGTTATTGTGAATAGATATTTGTACCCCTCTGATGGGGGTAGGGGCCCAATGTGTCAACATGAATGTGGGCAAGGCGGCAGGATATCGTCTTATACTCTTCTAGCCCGCTCTCCATTTGCCTCGTGATTTTTACGTTTGGCACGGGATACATTGTCTTGCCCACATCTTGACGTCCTTTCTCATTCCCCTTCAGATATACCGCTCTACTATCATTCTGGCGGTGGATTGGCCTGATGGGTGGGATAGGTTGAGGGTGAGGCCAAAAGCTTTCTTCCTTAAACACTCCAGCAAGTAAGGGCATGGGTGTCCTGTAATCATCTCGCAGGTGATGGTTGCCATTCCTTCATTGATCGACAGGTCACTCCATTTGAGGGGGGTATTTATCCGGCGCAGTCATTACAGTCCCTCATCCTCCTGCTGCTTCTGCTCTCTCAGGATACAAGATCCCAAGCTGGACAGTCTTGGCCCAGTTTCTGGAGAGGGTGTCCGCCACAGTGTTTGATGAGCTCTTCAGGTACTTGATTGTGGAGGAGTTCTCTGCTATTGTTGACGGTGTCGTTGTTGACATACTGACCATGCATCTGCTGCTTCTTGAAGGCGTGGACGTGGGGCTGGTGGTCTGTCTGCGTCACGAATTCATGTTCCTCGAGCATGTGGCAGAAGTGTCAGACTGCTTTGTAGACTGCCAGGAGTTCTGTGTTGAATGTTGAGTATTTCTGCTCTGTCATCGTTAGCTTTTTACTGTAGAGAGCTAATGGGCAGCGACCATCATGTGTCCTGCCTGAGTATGGCACCCATCACCATGTTGCTTGCATCGGTTGTCAGTGTGAGGGATATGTTGGGTAAAGGAAAAAATTAGTGTTGTTGCATTTGTTATTGCTTCTCTAGCTAACCTAAATGCTTTGTCTTATTCACTTGCCTCTTCAGCTAACCTTGTCTTGTTCACTTGCCCAAGTTGTTTTTTTCTTTCGTATCAGACACTGATATATGGGGCTCATGATCTTAACTAAGTTGGGAATGAATCGGTGGTAGTAGTTTATGAGTTCCAAGAACTCTTGTACTGCTTTCACTGTTGTCGGTTAGGGGAATTCTGTTATTGCTTTTATTTTTTCGGGCAACGGTTTGATGCCATCTTGGGTCACTTTTTGTCCTAAAAAATCAACTGTTCTTTTTTCCCATTTGCACTTGGCTTCACTTACTATTAACCCGTTTTCTTTTAGTCTTTTTATCACTTCTATCACATGTTTAATATGCTGCTTTAGGTTCGGGCTGAATATTAGTATATGATTCATGTATACTACACAGAACGGAAGGTCCCTGAATATCTCGTCCATCAATCCTTGGAATGTTGCCCTTGAGTTGTGGAGGCCAAAACAGCTCTAATTGAATGTGTAGGTGCGAAGGGGTGACGATTGCCGTCTTTTCAACATCCTCTTTCGCTAATGGGTACTTGAAAATATCCTTTTAGCAGGTCGATCTTATCTTGGTGAATATTCTTGCTCCACTCATTTCGTTCATTATGTCCGCTGTACTAGGTAGCGGGTATCTGTCCGGCTTCATCTTGATATTCAACCGTCTGTAATCTCCCAGGGACGCCATGTTCCATCTGCTTTTTGGGACCATGTGCAGTGGTGATGCCCATGGACTAGATCCCTTCTGGCATATTCGGCTTCTTCCATTTCCTTGAAAACTTTCATTGTGTAGGAAAGTTTTTCTGGTGCAAGCCATCTGAATTTTGAGTGTATCAGGCGACCTTCTGTCTGGATGTGATGCTTTATTCTTGTGCTTTATTGGTTTGGTGAGGTCGTGCCTGAGGTCATCCTTGAATCCATCCTTGTATTCCTGCAACAAATCTCTCATTTCTGCTGGTGGGGCCTCTAGTGCGACAAGGCAAACTTTCTACTGCTTCTTGTTTGTTGAAGTCTTTGTATGTCTGCTGGGCTGTTGAGGAGATGAATTCTTTGTGGATCTTGTGACTAGTTCCTTCTTCACTCTGTCGGCTAGGAGGCTATGCGCCGTCAGGAAATCTGCTCCTAACAACACCATCATTACATCTGCCGTTATGAAGGACCAGTCATAGTCTTTTCTGTTGAGCTTGACTTTCATCTCCTGCCTTCCATACATGGTTAATGGGGCTCCGCTGACGGTAGAGACCTGCAGGTTAAGGGGCTGGGCAGGTTTCATTTGTTCTGCTGGTCTTGCAGGGATAAAAGACCTGTAGGCTCCGGTTCTTTCATCTCTAGCGAAGAAGCATGTCTGTGTCCGTCTCCCGTACCTGGAAGAAAGACAGCAGTGGACAGGCACGATTTCTCTTACGAGGCAACCTGTCTGCCCCCTGCTGACATCAGTATGGTTGTGTCACTTCAGCAACCCTACTGGGTGTTTTTGAGAATATGCAGCCTTTGTCGCACTTCCTTGTTTTGCCCCCGAATCTCAATGGAAGAAACAGACTCCTTCTGGGGTTCCTGTCTTTTTGCAGTTGCTTTCCCCTTGGGAAAACGCTTCTTGTAGATGGGGGCAGCTGGTTCATCGTCATTGCTGCTTCCTTCACTGTCAGATGAATGCTCGACACGACATGCTACTGATACTGGCTGTGCAGGGTCTGCTGCTTTGTGCTGTATGGACCTCGTCGACCCACGACCAAAAATTCTTCCATGAGCATGGTGGAGGCTTTCAGCATCGCGGCTACTGTCTGGTGGGGTAATTCAATGAGGAGTACTTAACTCACCAAATCCAAGGATGACTCGGCTTCCCCGCCTCTGGATGGTAGGGTGATGAGTCGTCACAGCTGCTTATATACGTGTGACGGTCTTTTGTCCCTCCTTGGTGTCCCTACATGGTTCAGGAACTTCTTTGTTCGTTGGCGTGATTGGTCATTTCTGCATTGGCCTCCTCGCGTCACTCCAGGGTCACCAGTGTGGGAGTGAGGTGTAAGCGAAAGCATAGGTCAGGGTACAACTGATTTATTCATCTAAAATTCACACAAGTCAAAAACACTTGTGGGCCATAAACTAGTCCCAACCTTTGACAGGTAAAGAAAAAGGATTAATTGTAGGCCTCTGTATTTCTTCACAGTGGCTAACGTACAAATATACAAGTGTAAAACATATGGCTGTGAAATATATGTACATAGCTAAAGGAATGGTGTTTTGATACATAGGTTGGTACAATATCAAGAAGGTGACCATAACAACGGAAATATTCGCTGAAAACATCGTCTTGGGATTTTGTGTTTTCTTCTGACCTTGTGTCAACTGCATGGTGCTTTCTCCGAGGTGAGATGTGATTCATAGGTGGGTAGGCCATGTGGTTGAACACATGTGCCTATACCATGACCTGGCAGTCATGTTCAATTTCGAGAAGTCCGATCACCCAAGCAGAGGGTAAGGCATCTGGGCAGGCTGATAGATATGGCAGCAGTGAGGTCCGCTTTCCCGGGACAGCCCCTGTCCATGTTCGAGTGAACAAGAGCGCTCTCCCGACCCATGATGACTACCTACGGCCTTCCTCACTTGCCGGGTCTTTTTCTTCCGGCAGGTCCATGAAGGGTGCTAATACCCTTCAGACTCGCGTATCAGCAAATTCAGAGAGGCAGTGCAGTTATTCTGGTCTCGACAGGAACAACCAACTATGCAGTGACGAGTCTTTCCTGGTCAATGGTCGTCCTTGGAGAAGCTGGTCCCTCGTGGGCAGCTTCACCTTCGTTTCCTTCCGTGGGAATTGAAGGGGTTTTGGTCTCTGGTAAGATAACCAGTTCTTCCTGATTCCTCTCTCAAAGAAAGTAAAGGACTTAGCCTGGTTGCTAGGCAACAGGTACTTAGTAGAGTATTGCCATTAGGCACTCTCCTCTCAAGATGCATCTGTTTTCAGGCATATCAATCAAAGGATAGGGCGCACACTTGTAGGAGTTGCTGGTGTTAGGTGGGTGGAACCGGAATGATAGACACTTCCACATAAGTATTCTGAAACTCAAGGTGGCATTTTAGCCCTACAAGAGTTTCAGGATCAAGTGATGGGCATACTGTGGTGTTGATGAATGACAGTACCATGATAGTGGCATAGTACATCAACGAAAATGGGGGGGAGACTGTTTTTCCCTTCAGCTCCACATGTTGGCGGTGCAACTGCACAAGTGGGTGATAGCACACTCAATAGAGCTGTCAGCCAGGTACATTCCCAGGAACCAGAACACAGTGGTAGACAAGCTCAGTTGTCAGGTGATAGGGACATTGCCCCTACATCCAGACATTGCGGAAGAGATTCTAATCATGGGATCTCCCAACAATAGATCTCTTTGCAACCTGACACAGCAGAAGCTACCTGTGTTCTGTTCTTTCGTTCCAGAGCCATGGGCAGTCATAAGACTCCTTCCAACACCATGGGACAATCTCGAGGCCTACGCCTTTCCTCCATTTTGTCTGATTCATGAGGTGATCAACAATGTCTTGATCACGCCAAATCACAGGTTGTCCCTGGTGGCTCCCAAGTGGCCACAGGCCGAGTGGTATCCAGACCTGCTAGCTCTTCTCTCTGAGGTACCAAGAGAGATTCCCCCCCTTGGCAACCTGCTGTGCCAGCCACACAGAGAGAGAGGTACAGTATCACCAGATTTTGGAAGGTGTGTCATTTCATGCTTGGAGACTATCCAGCATCTCTTGCAAGTGATAAATTTTCTCACCACACAATGACAGAGATATCTGGACGCCTTTGTGTTCTTCTGTGGCTGGGTACCAGGGGAAATGGACTGTCTCCTGTGGTGGTTGCTGGTGTCCCTCTCCAGTAGGAAGTACTCTTCAGCAGGTAGCAGACTTCCTCGTTGCTGAGAGAAGCTTCTCTCCTTCTCAGCTTTTGAGCTACAGAGGGCAGCTGAACATCCCATATATTTAACTGCCCTTGGCCAAGTCCTTCAATTGAAGGGCATCGATCTCCCTTCCTTGTGGGAGATCTACATGCTGATGAGAAGCTTCAAACAGTCTTGACCTCCCTTATGAGAGTCATCAGACAGGGATCTGACTGTCAAGACTTTGTTCCTGCTTGTCCTGGCATTGACAAGAGAGTTGGCGTGCTGCATGGCCTTCAATGCTACCTGCCATGCTCGAGTTTGTCACAGAGTTCATAGCAAGGACTCAGAATCCATCAGTCTCTGATACTAGATTTGAGTCCTTTTCAGTTCCCTCTCTAGAGGACTTTGTTGTTAGTAATCAGGACGTACACCTTAGGCGAGATGCTATCTGTCCCCTAGGGCGGCTAATGTGTCCAAGGGCCTGTGGGCAATGTTGTGAAGGTAGGGACATGAATGTTGTTTGTATTGACTACCTCCGCCCTTAATACCTGTAGAACTGACAGGTTCATAAGGAGTGTGAGAGACAGGCCAATGACCCTAACCTCATGAGCTCATACTCGGACTGTCTCACGAAGCCAAAAAATTGTATTGTGTCCTTGGACACTTCTTCCTGGTTCGGAGTGGGACGCGTCATCGTCGTGGGACCTCTCCAGACGGCGGTGGAACGACGGCCGCCTGGATCAAACGTCCACAATACAACCCCACTGCGAAGACAAGGGAGGGGAGAAGAGGAGGAGTGGCTCCCCAATGCTCCGCAGGGTACCGCGCCCAGGGTGGCGCCGCGCAACTGGATCTCCAGTTTTTTCTCTGAAGGGATATGGTAACCCGGCTACTATATCCCTACAATTAATCCTAGCCGGTGACATAGAATTAAACCCAGGCCCCTACACATGTCCCATCTGCAGCACACGAGTCACAGCTTCGCGCGGGGTGGATCAGTCCACTGCAACTTGTGTGGTGGGTGGGTACACCCGGTGCACCACACTGAGAACACTAAAAGACTACAATGTACATTGAAGTGCATCATATGCCGTAACACACACACACAAACAAACAATAACAATACACAACAAGCACTTCCTATCCAACAAAACACCAACCAACCAACACCACACAGATCACCATCTCCCACATCTACCACACTTTCCTCCAATCCCAGAACACCATCACCCATTCCTACAAATCAAACATCCCCACAAACCCCAACACCCCATAGCACACACTCACCTAACGCCCACAGAAATGCACCACTAAATACACGCACTCACACACTTAGACATAATCGCGCAGAACATAAACATCTTACAATTAAACATTGACGGCATTCGCAACAAACACATTGAACTAAAACATTTCATGCACAAACAAAAGATCCACATAGCCATCATTCAAGAAACAAAACTGAAACACACACATAAAACACCCAACATACCAAATTACACAGCCATCAGACAAGACAGACAACATGGTGATGGCGGAGGCCTCATCACATACATACACCATAACATATCCTACATTGAAAAAACGCAGTACATCAGAACACTAACACAAGTAGACAGACACACAGAACTACAAGCATTTAATATCAAAATAGGGCACAATAAACAAATCACAATCATCAACACATACATCCCTCCAGAATATTCACCGGGTTTACCAGCAAACTTCACAATTAGACTGCAGGCGTTGAATACTCTCCCAGATATACTTCTGGGAGGAGATTTCAATGCCAAACACACAGACTGGTACGCCCATCAAGACATCACACAAAGAGGCACAGACATCTCAACACAATTAGATCAGCTATACATACTAAACAACACAGATATGCACACACACATACCACACCAAGCCAACTTTAGTCTCACTTCCCAGACATAACATTTTGCTCACCCAACATAGCACCATCAATCACATGGAAAAACACAAACAGACCTATCATCAGACCACCTTCCTATTTTAATAACACTCCGAGCCACACATGACACTTTCTCACATACAAGACACACCATCCCTAACTACAAGCGCCGCCTGGGATGAGTACTTGGAAACCACTGAGGCTCATTTCCAGGAGTTAAACCACACACACATAACATCATCACAGACACTAAACAACACAACAATACAATTCAACGACATAATAAACAATGCAGACAAAAGAAACGTTCCTAAAGGCAACAGAAAACACTACAACCCAAACTTCACGCCTGACATAAACAGACTCATAACAGAACGAAACAATTTAAGAAATACACCAACCCCACACACACAAATCACAACAAATCGCATACATGATTTAAAACACAGAAATAAACACCAAATTAACTCAAAAACAGACAGAGAACTGGCAAACTTTTCAAAGGTACACTAGACTACAGAACCAACCCATCCAAACTACACAAAACTATCAACAGTCTCATCAATTCAAACAGTGGGAACACTCAAAGTCACGCCTCAATCACCACATCTGACAAGATCCTTCACGCAAACAACAAGCCAACATCTTAATAAACCACTACGCAAAAATCAGCCACCTACGCAAATACAAAGAAGACAGACAAATCTACAGACGCAAACAACAGTTCCCATTAGATTACACAGTAATATTAGCCACAACAGAAGACACTGCTAGAATCATTAAACAACTTAAAAACTCTGCAGCCATGGGCATCGATAACATTTCAAACATTCATTTAAAACATCAAGGTCCCCATGGCACACAAACACTGACAAACATAGCCAATTATTCATACGCACACTGCATTATACCACACATTTGGAAACTGGGAAAATAATAGCACTTCTAAAACCAAACAAAACACCTACACAAGCAGCTTCATACAGACCTATAACTTTACTCTGCACACCATCAAAAGTAGTAGAACGCCTCATCTTACGCAAAACCACACCACACATACCACTGTCACCCACTCAACATGGCTACAGACCACACCACTCCACAACAACGCTACTCACCAACCTTACACAAAAAATACAAGATGGCATTAACTCCAGACGCCCACCACAAAGAACACTGCTAATCACAATAGACATAAGTAAAGCCTTTGACGCCATCTCTAGACCACTTCTCATCAACAAAGTTTACAACACCACACTACACAACACCAAACGCTGGCTCGCCAATTACTTAACAGACAGACAAACATTTGTACACTACAATGGCGAGTCATCCAAAATCAGAAACTTCCCGAACGGTGTCCCACAAGGCTCCGTCCTAAGCCCAACACTTTTTAACCTATTCATGCATGACATACCAACACCACCTAACAACATATACATCTCCTCATATGCAGACGATCTAACAATCATATCAATACATGCAGACAAAAACGTATGCTCCACACAAGTACAGACTTACATAACACAACTTGAAAACTGGCTCACACAAAACAGATTACAGGTAGCACCAACAAAATCCACAAGTACACTACTCACTAGTCACAACAAAGAACATCAGTACAGACCCACAGCAACGCTGAACAACACCACAATTCCACACACACACGAAACAAAAATCCTAGGAGTCACATACAACACTTCAGTGTCATTTGCTCCACATGTCAGTAACATCATCAAGAAATGCAGACCTAGACTAAATGCACTAAGATCACTAACAGGCACAACATTTGGACAACAAAAGAAACGCTCATCACAGTATACAAACAATACATCCGCTCCATAATAAACTCATGCCAGCCCAGCCTGGCACCCTGCCATATCCAACACACAACTAAACAAACTACAAATAATACAAAACACAGCTCTGAGAATCATCCTTGGCAGTACACAATCCACACCAATAGAACACTTACATGCCGAAACCAAGATTCTCACCATCAGGCAACACTTAGACATGAGAGGCACACAATTCTTGGCATCGGTCATAAACAACACAAACAGCCCATGCTATTACCTTCACGACCACCCTCCAACACACAGGCAAATAGTGAATACACCACACAGACACTATACAGATATCTTGAATTCTATACCACCACCCACAAACAGCACACAAAACAAAAAGCACATCCATACTCACCTCACCAGACAAGCACTTAATAACCTTCCCAACAACAAAATACTAGGCACCCCCCCACCCAACATAAGCAGTACAGAAACACAGCTCTCAAGATTGGAGAGAGTACACCTGACTCGACTTCGCTGTGGTCATCACCAATCACTAAACACCTACAAACACCACATAGACAACACCCAAACAGACATATGTCCACTCTGCCAAGTTAGTCCCCACACAATTTACACATCTCTTAGTAGATTGCCCTAACTTGGCAGCCCTTAGACAACAACACAACATCCACACTACCCACACAGTTATGGTCAGATCCAGTAGCGTGGTGTCCTTCTTCTTGTGGTGCAGGCTTCCTGGCATAACAGAGTCTGGGGAACCACAACAACAACAACAACAACACTTCTTCCTTGGTAGAGCCAGCACTAATGAAGAGTCGTGACACTCAGGTCTGAGACATCGAGTCCTCTCAAGCTAGTGCTGCAGTACTCTTAACTGGACAAATACAATTATCTGGCTTCGTGAGACAGTCCGAGTATGTGCTCATGATGTTATGGTCATTGGTTCGTCTCTTGCACTCTTTATGAACCTGTCAGTTCTACAGGTATTAAGGGCGGGAGTGTAGTCACTACAAACAACATTCATGTCCCTACCTTCACGACATTGCCCACAGGCCCTTGGCCACATTAGCCCCCTAGGGGACAGATAACATCTCACCTAAGGTGTATGGTGGCAAAGAGAGAATGTGCTGGTTGGGCATGTCATACTGGTGAGGCTATATAACTGAGTACCTTGCCTATAATCTAGATTAGATTATTAGGTGCAATTCCTCCCAAGGGTAGAGGGGGGCTGACAATAAAACAAACCTGTTGTTTATATTAGCCCTTTATTGTCTCCGACACTGTGGGTTCATTCAAGGCCTTTTTGAATCAATGACTCAAACTCATTCATTCGAAAGGCCCAAAAGTCTGACAGTTGAACATCCCATATGTTCAACAGAACAGAGGCATAGAACTCCTTCCCCTGCTCTTCAAGACCAGGAAGAGGCCCAGGTGAGCACAACTACCAGTTGGTTCAGAGATTTACTCAGAATCCAACCTCCAAGAGTAATTGTCCTTATATAAAGACTGGAGGTTTGTATTTGTGTAGGAACAAACTACAAATTTTTTGAGTTATTTGTATTTTTTTCTAACTTACAAACCTGCAGGTCTCTACATTTATGGCCCACCTCAGCCACCCCTCATTCTGATACCTGGGCTGAAAGGCAAATTGAGTGTGTACCTATGGATGGGCAGGGCTCCCACCCCTACCATCGGTTCTTGATTTAAAAGTTAAACGGCCATTCCAGCTCGCGCTGCAAGTAATATCCTTATGTAAAGACCTTCAGGTCTGTATGTTAGGAAAAGTACAAATTACTTTCAAAATTTGTAGTATTATACCAAGAATATTAATCCAGACAAATTGAGATAAATGCTAATGCAAAAGCTGGGAAGCTTCTTACAGTAGTGTTGACAACCCAAAGACAAATGAAACAGGGAGGAAAGTAGTTACTTCTTATCGATGAGTTAAAGGCACACATACACGAACAGTCAAAAAAATCAGCTCAGCTGCCTCTGTTTGCAAACCAGGCCTACTGTACAGTATACAGTACAGTAATAATATACAAATGGTGTCTTAAGAGGATGGATGGTGTATAATGAAACTGATATTTTTGGTGAGCAAAAAGTGAAATACAAATGCATGTATATTTTCTGAAGTTTTGTAAAAATGATTCTTCTCCACACATCTTGCTGATTATCAGTGTTGTAGTATATTGTGCTGGGTTACATATAAAGTAAATATAAATGTTAAACTTTTTGTGAAATATGTTTGTAATTCTTCACTGTATGTAGAGGTGTTTGTTTTTCAGTTGGAGAATACCTGCAATACATCATGTGTGATGGTTAAATTTGACTTCGGTGCTTATCCATCTCATGTGAGAGATTTTAGACTCAAGGCTTATCGACCAATTATCATACAGGTAAGGGTGGGAGAAGGTTTTGTGTTGTGTTGGAAGAATTAAGAAAAAGCAAATGAAATTTATGATGCATGAGGAGGTAGTGTTGATTAATTTCAAGTCAAAGCCATAATAAATTTTACAATAAATAAAAGGAATTGAAAGTAATTTGTATTACCATACTGAGGTATGGCATCAAATTCAATTCAAAGTCTGTACTTAGCTTCTGTGCAAACTTTTTCGCTTAAAGTAAAGATCCATTATTGTTAGGGATATGTGTGTTTGAAATGGGTTAATCAAGTGTCTGTGATGGAGATAAATGTGAAATTCATTTAGTATGGTTAAAAGGTTAAGGTTTAATGGACACATATTTTAGGAGGGAGAGTGCTTGAGAAATCAAGTGTAATTTGGGTACCTAGTGGAGTTTCAGGTTTTTGCAAAATTTTGTATTGGCAGTCAGTGATACTCCCTTAGGGGTGACAGTGACTTGGATACTTCTTGCAGTATTATGTAACATAATAGGATTGAATTTAAATAATAATAATTGAAGTCTGTCTGCTGTCTTTTTCCTGCAACAGAGGTCCTGATAATTAGTATTTCTTCATTGGGACAGAAAAAAATGAGTGTGATATAACAATTTGTTACTGTGTCAAATGAAAATTAGTGACCACTTGATTTATTTAACAGGAATTATTAGTTCGGACAGGAGCAGTCTTGTGGTTGGATGCATCTGTAAGACTGTTGGTTGACACACATGAATCAGGAGTTACTTCAGACAAGATAGAAGAGTGGAGCAATGTTGTTTTGAAAAATGGAGGTGTCTTGACTTGGCCTTTGCTGAGCGTTTCACTTTTACCGACAGCTGCTCTCACTCACCCCAATATGTTTCCATTTTTTCCATACTGACAAACACAACTACGATTTTCAACAGGTAGGTCTAGTTTTTATAGTGAATAAATTAACTTGAAGTTTCTTTGGAACAAATTTTAAAGAAGCATGGGAAGTATGATTTGCTTTGTATAAGCTTCTTGTTTGTTAACTAAATTTCATGTTATGTTTCAAACATTGCAACCAACTCATGATAGTAGTTGGTTATAATTGCTATACCCAAAATTTGAATTATCATATTCTTGAAAATAAATTTAATATTGCATTAATTCAAACTATAGTCTTAGACTTGCCTTTCAGTTCAAAGTGCACAACCATATACAGTCAACCCCTGGGATTTTCACAGGGTATAGGGACCACATCCACCCACGAATAGCTAAAATCCATGAATACTTGACACCCCCTCTCAAAACGTTTATAAATCGTATATTAATTGTTCAGACACCAAAGTCCCCCTCAAAAAATGCTTATAACTGCCTATTTCAATTGTTCAAACACTAAATATACCTTAAACTATCAACCTATACTAAATATACCTTCAGCTATCATCCTGAAACACTTCAATATCACTTCAAAGTCATCTTACAACATTACCCTTAAAAATATAGGGCTCAGAGCTACATGAGAAAACTAATCAAGTTGCCCATAAGAAAGAGAGAGAAATACCAATTGCTCATTAAAAATATTTAATACACTAGTGATAGTACGTACACAAAGGTAAATTCACAAGACTGGGTTACAGTATAAGGATATGCAGTATCGGTAAACATTAAACTAAAATGAATCGAGAAAAGAGGGAACACTACCTCACAAAGCCAATCGACAACTAGCAAAGCTGATATCCTGCTGTGATTGGTTGCTATTAACTCTTCAAACAATAGCGTGTTGTGCTATGTACAAAGCCAATCAGCACTGAGGTAACATACCCTGCAGTGTGATCCTGACTTCAGCCCTATGTATCTATCCATCTATCTCACATTCTACTAGAATCCTTTGGGTAAAGAGAGAGAGAGAGAGAGAGAGAAGTGCTGAAAGTGAGTTATGTTTAACCCTTAAAAGACTTATTTTTTCAACATAATGTTTCAAAAAGAATCTAATTGTTTTATTGAATTAAATTAAAATATAACTTGTTTAGACTCTATTCTAATTTGATTTCAACAGAAAATTGTGATTATTTTATGTAAAATTGTAATTTTAGAAACTCCACTTGAGACCTTTTTATGGCCAATAACGAGTTATCTCGTATAAATTATAATCATTTTGTTCTATCACGAGATATCTCGTATGCTTCGTTTTAGTAATTTCGATAATAGGAATTGAATAAAAAACATATTGATGCTTGATAACTTTTTATTTTTCCACTTCATTTTGATAAACAAAAGTATTTTTTCATTTCATTTGAATAAAAAAAAAAAAATTTTCACCATTAGAATAAACAAAATCATATATTTCTCTTCATTTGGGTAAAAAAAAAAAAAAAAAGAATTCACTTCACATAAACCAGTGTATTTCCCAATCATTTTGTGTGGTATGATTTGAAGCAGGGGTTATACACAGACTAACTTCACATATCTCACACATGTTGAGACTCTCGTCTGATCGGTTTTTCCATTATTATCCCTTTTCTTAGAGCAAACAACACATTGCCTTGTAGGAAATTTCTTTTTGGGTGTAGGAGGAATGTCAATTGGAAAATGCCTTCCTGAATAGCAGGTAGGATTTGCTGAAATAGATGGTCTACCTGGTCTTGTTTGAGGATTTCAGCATGATACTTCTTCAGAGTTGAATCAATTATTTCCAAACTGAATTTGAGAGATGAACAGCAGTTTTCATTACTCATCTTGAAACACTGATATGCATTCCAAAGGGCTAGATCTAGATGATGGAAGAAAACTTTTTGTAATATTTTTTGTTCTTTCCTGGGAACAGGATAATTTGCCAAGTTTTGATCCAACTTATCACACCACCCTTTGTGTGGTTATAGTCTACTACAACTTTGGGCTTCTTTTTCGTACCTCTCCTACTGTAATTTCAACTTCATCACTATTGTGAACTGTGGAGAGTAGAACAACATCTTTTATCCTTCCATCTCATGGCCATAACTTTACCTCTATGATAAGCAGACATTTCCCCTTCTTCAACTTATCAGTTTTCAATGAAACTGGCAGGTCTTTTCGATTTATTCTAACAGTGCCATAGCAATCTGTTCTACATTTTACTAGAATATCCACTAACTCAGGACTGGTGTAATAATTGTCTATTGTAAAGGCAATAGCCTTTATTCAAAAAGAGGTTTCAATAAAGTCATTACAACCTGTGAGGATTTAGGCAATTCATTGAAATCCTGGTCGAATTGTGTTCCTTTACCTACATAAATCAAAAAGCTCCACACATATCCTGTACTAAGCTTCACATAACATAAAGAACTTTATGCCGAATCTTGATCTCTTCAATGGGATATATTGTACCCATCCCAATCTTCCTTTATATAGCAAGAGACTCTCATCAATTGAAATATCTCTTTGTGGGGTGTAGACAGTTCTATATTTATTTTCTAAGTGCACATAAATAGGATATGTCTTATTCAGTTTGGGATTAGGATACAATTTGCATCGTATGCTTCATTATCAGAAAAATGCTGGTACTGCCTGATTTTCTTGTATCTTTTGAAAGGCATAGTTTCAGCAAAAATTGGGGTTCTAAGAAGTGGATTTTTAGACCAATACAAGGATTCTTCAGGCTTCTTCACAATTCCTTTCAAAGTATTTAGTGCTAAGAAAACTCTGAGTTCAGGTAGAGTTACAGAATGCCACGTATTTTGGTCTGCATTGCATTGCTCAGCAAATCTATTGGTTTCAGTGCAAATAAGTTCAATCAGTTCGTCATAAAAAAATACATGGAAAAAAATCTAAAGCGACATACTTTCAATATTCCTGGGATAATATTGAGACCTGTTGTCCCTGTGAATGGAAATCGAGGGGTGGAGGGCAGTAGAATCTGCGATTCTCCTCCATTGTGTTTCATCCATTACCGTATCTGTGTCTGTATTGGTATCGCTGTCATCGTCACTGGAATCATCCAAGCTTGAATCGTAAGCCTTCTGAGCCAGAACTTTCAAGCTCTGTAAATGATTCCTCAGTATCACTGTTGTCATGGTAATTTGCCATAACTGGGCTAAAATAAAAAAATAATTAAAAGGCTAGAATGATAAATAAATAGTCCAGATACTAACAAATTACTCGATAATATATCATATAAACAGTCTAAAATAAAAAAAAAAGAACAATGAAACTTACCTAAAACGTGAAAATGAAGAAATACAGAAGATTCTAAAAGTCACCACTGGAGAGCTAGTAAAATAGTGCGTACTCATCGTAAAAAAGGGAAAAAAAAAATCCTCGGAAAAAATTATACTTGACGTATCACAAAATGGTCAAGAGACTAACAAAAGACACGAAATCATCATAATAAGTCAATAATATAACATATAAACAGTCTTAGATGACAAATAAACAACCAAATTTACTTAGAACAGGCGAAAATACAATATAAAATCTTACATCGAACGAACCTCTCAAGATCACGGGTTACTCTATATACCACAAAATACTCATGGGGTTAGCTAACAAAAGACACAACAACAACACGATGAATCAATAATATAACATATAATCAGTCTAAGATGACAAATAATACAACCAAACTTACCTAATTAGGCAAAAATACACAAAAAACAAAAAAACAAAAGGTCAAAGATGGCAGCTGAAGTGCTATTAATGGTCGGCGTCGTCTGCACGAAAAAATACAGAAAATTATCATTGGTAACTCACGACTTCCAGCAGCAAATACCACTGCCAAGCGTATGATATAGGGCGAGATATCTCGGAGAAGCCTGCTGTAACAATACTGAGCCACGAAAAATCTCGTATCAGCCCAATATTCACGTTTAACTTTTCAAGGAGATATCTCGTGGTAAGTCCAAAATTTTTAGCACACTGATAACGATATATCTCGGGTTAATCTTGTAAGGGGTTAATGTCAGGGCGATCTTTTTTTTTTTTTTTTTTTTTTTGCCTTACGTTAAATAAAAAGAGTGGAGTTATTCATGAATTATTGGAGAATGAGAGAATACAGTAATTTGAGAGAGAGTGAGAGAGATAAGGGGGATTGCCTTATGTTAAATATCAAAAGTGTGAAATTATTCATAAATTTTTGGAGAGAAGAAGACAGCACCTTGTGAAAGAGAGGGATATGGGGATTGCCCTACTTTAAGTATCAAAGAGTGAAATTATTCATGAATTGTTGGAGAAAGAGAGAATGCAATAACTTGAGGGAGAGAGATATGGGTGGTTGCCTTACATTTAATATGCAAGGGGATGTTAAATCACTAAATGCCAGACGTAAGAGATATTCAAGAAAGGAAAACTTCAAAATGGAGATTCGAGAGCATTACAGAAAATAGAATGGGTGAAACCCATCCCCCCCCCATTCAGACACGTACCTGCTTGACTTATGATATGCTGTCATAGCTAGAAAGCAAGGGTGACTTCAGTTAGCCCTTCATATGCATGCTTTCACTGCAATAGGATGTATCTGATTTGGATGACATTACAGGTAAAAAAAGACGCTATGTAATTGTCAATTGTTGTCAACTCGCTCAAAGTCTGTGTTTTGTTTGATCATGTTAGCTTGTAGGCCAGACTGTCAGCTTGACCTGAAAAGAAATTTTTGTCAGTCTATTAAGTAGGAGAACAGGATTTAAAGCCCAGATTCCTGCCTGGAATGCTTATACTTTGTGAATAATAGGGGCCCATAATTGGTGTAAACAACAATTTCAGTGGACATAGGTGAGAAAAAAGTGTGAAAAGCTTGACAACTGCCACCACTGGGCCAAGAGAAAACGTTATGGTATGGTATTCTTGAGAACTGTCCTTGTGGCAGGAAGAGGCAAAGTTAAACTGGCATCTCATACTTGCCAAGTATTTAACTTGGTCAGGCCATAAAATCATATTATGAGTGCTGAAGATGTAGTGAAAGTGAACTCCAAAGTAGGGGGCTTTAGTGCTCTGAGGGAGATCAAAGTAGAGTTGTAGACATAACAAGCAAGCACTGACAGTGGGGACTACCAGAAGGCAAAGCAATATTTTTTAAAAGAGTCTTACCTCTCTATTACGATAGCTATACAGTCCCATGCCAGCAGGAGGATGGCAAATATAAACACAAAAAATTTTATCTATATCACTTAGTTATACTGTCTCTTGACCCCTTCATTCTAGGGTAAACTGTTTGTTTCTGCTGTTGTTGTGAGAAGACCAGTGGACAGAGCTTTGTTTAATTTGCTTTTTTGTTGCTGAGCTGGATAATTTTGGATTTTAGTTTGATACTGATTGGCTTTATTGACTATTTAGGGTTTCTTTTAGAGAAGGCATTGACAAATCCATTATAGTTTTAGGTAGTGGGTGTAGCACCCTATTGTACACATTGGCTTATAGTGGTCACAAACTTACATTAGGTGGAGGAGCAAGGATTGCTTGTTCAGTGATCCATGTAGTGTGCATATTAATTGGTCAGCTAGTGTTATGAATAGTTACATGAAATATGAGAGGTGACCTCCTCCTCCTCCTCCTCCTCCTCCTCCTCCTCCTCCTCCTCCTCCTCCTCCTCCTCCTCCTCCTCCTCCTCCTCCTCCTCCTCCTCCTCCTCCTCCTCCTCCTCCTCCTCCTCCTCCTCCTCCTCCTCCTCCTCCTCCTCCTCCTCCTCCTCCTCCTCCTCCTCCTCCTCCTCCTCCTCACAGGATATGAGGGTTGGAAAGCCCCCTCCTAATTAGTCATACCGTAACTGCAACTTGTGACATCCCCTTCTAGAGTTATGGGGAAGTGTGATATGTTTGGGAGCAGAATTAGTTGGTGCCTGTTGTCTTCCTCTAACTAACCTGGCATGAGTTGCTGGCAGGTTGGTGTTAGGTTGCTGAGAGATGCTTTGGATAGAATTAAGCAACATGCAGGTAGACAGATTGCAGGTGTTTTAGGTGGAGATTAGTGCATTTTCTTTCTTTCTTTAAATTTTGAGCTGTAAACCCTTATGGACAGTCAACATACATAAACCCAAGAGGGATCCAAAAGGAAATCAGCCTAAAGAGAGAGACTAGTTATAGGAAAAGGGATAGATAAATGAATATGAGCAAATAAAAAACAAAACTAGGGCATAAAATTCATGAGATGTCAGCATGAGCAGGAGTGAATTTATTCCTCACTTAAACACTTGGAGATTAGAAGATTCCACAACTGCACTAGGCAAGCTATTCCACATTTCTGGTGTAGCCAAGATAAAATGCCTAGCTTGCTCTAGGTCCAAGTTCTTTCTTCTAAACCTACTAACTCCTAGCAGTCCCTATCCGGGGTGTCTACTCTATTCGGCTAAAGAATCTTCGGTAACACCATGGTTTTCTTCCTTTGGCGTTGATTGCCCATGCTCTTCATCTCGTTCTCCCATGCTTGCTGGGTTTGTGGTGAGCTTCATTTCAAAAACTGAAATTTTATACTAAAAAAACCCCTATGTAAACAAAGTCTTGCCAGCTCATGCCACATATATAGTGCTGTGTTATCAAAAGTAGAAGAAAACTTATGAATAGTCAGTGTCATTCATTAGGTTTAGTTCCTTAAGAAAATTCTGACCTGTTCCATAAGCATCTCACCAGAAATGCTTACACCTTCACTGTGGCGGAGCTTAAACTTCTTTAAAAATGCACCGTCGAATTCTATCTCCTGGCACTCTTCATTGTTTTCTGGCCTTCAAACTTTCTGGCTTTTGTTTTCGGCAAAAACCTAAAAATCTGCTGCTTTTGTTTCTTTAAACCTGCACGTGTGTGTGTCTGTGTGAGAGAGAGAGACTATTGGCCCTGGTTAGGTTGTTAAACTGACAGATATCCATTTGCAAAAGGCAAATTATACAGCTGTATTAAGATAATAATGATAATTTTAGTAAAACTGTTGTTTTAAATACTGAATGTAATTGTATTTCATGAATTATTGCCATATTAGTATTGTTTTATAATTTGTGAACATAGCAATCATGTTCCATTTGCATTCTGCTAATGTTTATATTCTTAAAATCATTAGCTGATTGGGTTTTACCGACATCATCACAGCCATTAGTTGCTAAATGGAACGCATTTCAGAGATTCATTTTTTTACGTAAATTATCAAAGCTAAGTTTAAAAGTGCAAATTACTTTACATGCAGTCCCCGGTTTATGACGGGTCCGGCTTACGATGTTGCAAGGTTACGATGCTTTTCAAATATATTTACCAGAAATTATTTCCCAGTTTACGACACGTACCGGGGTTATGAAGCGTTGTACGCCAATCCGACGGAAGAAATGTGGCTCCAAAACGGCAGAATAATAAAAATTTGGAGGTTTTTGATGAAAAACTTAATAAAAATGTAGTTTACATCATTTTCAATACACCCAAAGCTTTAAAAGTAAGGTTTTCTTAGGATTTTTGACGATTTTCGAGGATTTTTAGGTTTACAACGATTTTCGGTTCTGACGCGGCGTAAAAAACTGAATCCCTTCGTGAACCAGGAACTGCCTGTATTTATAAATGCAGTAAATTAAATGGAATAAAGGTGTGATTTTGCCAGTATTGGATGTTGCTTTTGCCTCTTCCAAAATGTTTGTGGTCTGCACATTATTCGCTTCTAATACCACAGCTACAACTGTAAATTTAGTGGCATCCTGTACTTTCTTATAAATTTTCTCTCTATTTCTTGAAGGATGAATAAAGGTTTATTTCATTTTTATTTTTGGAAGTCACCACTGAAAATTAGCAAATTTTTAATAAGTCGACAATTGTAACACAATCCTTAATAAACGTGTTAGTTACGGTAACTGACATTGGCAAATGCTGTTTCTCGTTTCGATTGTTTATGTCAGTACTTGTTGTTGTTTATGCCAGTGTCTTGCATGCAGTAGTAAGTGATTGGTAATTATAAGAAATAGTCATGAATTCTTTGACAAGTCATAAGGATGGTATGCCTGCTTTAATGTATAGTATGAAGATTTGCATTTAACCTAATGAACTTTGGTATGTAGGCTTATTTGAATATTTAAAAGCTAACTCAGACATAATGTGCATTATCAGTGGCATCTACCTAAAGCGAGACAGGTGTAGAAAGCCTACCCTAGTGTAATCTCTCAACATACAGCTCACACTATACACAGTGTATTTGATGAAATCATGTTTTTGGACGAAATTTTAATAATCGCATGATACATGAGTACAGGCAACCCCCGGTTATCGGCAGGGGTTCCGCTCCAACAGTGTGATGATAACCAAAAATTGATTTTCGGCGGTTATTGGCATCATTAACCAGAGATCGGTGCCTCTGTTAGGTATGTAACAGTGCCAATACCTGATTATCGGCAGTGATAAGCAGAAATCGGCACATATCGGCACCGAAAATCGCTGGTTTTCGCTGCTAGACAAGCGCCGTAAAACCGGATTGCCGATAACCGGGGACTGCCTGTATACGTGCAAATTATGGTTCTTTTGTACGCTGTGTGTATTTTAGTTTCACAGAATGTTTTTGTTGGAAATAAAGTGTGCTTGTGTATTGACGGAGCAAGTTTCAGTTCCGAAATTCAAAAAAATCCAAAAACTTAAAAAACGATATGTGGCGCCTCCCTCATGGCCACTCATGAAGTAATGGAAGCTGATTCAAAAGATCTCAGACCATGGGAGTTCCTGGACCGTGGAATGCCTGATCAAAGAGGTCAGACTGTAGTAAAATTTATTTGTTCTTAAGGGGATCGGCCGCCTAAAAAACCACAAAAATCTTTAAAAAATTTGATTTGCTGAAAAAAATTCTATGGCTTCGTTATAGGGTTCAAGAATGTGTCCACGAAATATTATGCTAAAATTTGCCGTATTTCTCTAGTTATGGCCTAAAATGTAACAATAACTATATACCCATGAAACACCAGTAGCGCAAATGATTTTGTCTGGTATAGTTTTGCGATATATATTACGAAAAACTTCCTTTGAAATGAAATGTATAATGTCAATAATATCCTACTCGGCACCTTTTTAGTTATTCTAGCCATGACAACGCACACGTCATACCATGACGCCGAGTCGGACGCCGACTGTGGCGAGAGTTGCCTATAAACTTCAAGCTAGAAGGACACGTTTTCATGCTCGCTAGCCTTGACTGAACTCTGTATTTTCTGCGGTGTTTTGTTTTTCACCGTGCCTAAAAGTTCCAAGAGTTCACTTCATGCTTCTAGAATGCGGAAAAGCCAAGTGGAAAAGTCCAGGCAAGAAGTGGAAGAAAGAGTTCAAGAAATTAGTGCCATAGAGGGGAATGGAGCGACGGAGAGAGAGAGAGCTGTCGCCCATCAAACAGTGCAGGCAGCGATCTCTGCTGACCAGAGACCAACCACATCCACCCCTAAACGCCTCTTTATTTGTTCGTCACTACCAAAGGGCAAAGATATTTTAGAAAAAGAAAGCAGTAGCTCGGAGGCTGATATTATAGACGATCCTGAAAATAAAATTATCATAATAAGTGAAGCAAGACTTGATGAATTACTTGAATCATGAATCCCTAATTGTGAATGAAAAGTAATTCCCAGGATCCATTTGGCAAGGATGGATTGAGACACTAATAAAAAGTGTAGGCAACTATGATACCCTAGAGTAATACCTTGCAGCAAGATCAGACAGGGGGGGACCAGGAACCTAAAATTTATAAGAATGTGTCTTAGGCACATAAATAATCAATTAATATTCTTATTTATAATCATTTTGCATTAATTAATACCCAAAAATAAAAATTAAAACCATAGAATTAATTGTAACACAGTCTTTGAAGTCCCTTTTACTTTTTTTATGTAACTAAAACTTTGAAGGCCCGTTTCTCAAAACATAAGTTTTTCACCTTCAAAATGTATCTCCTCCCTTAGTATTGGACCAATCTAAATGAAATTTCATATATAATATGAGGAAACATGGTAGATTAAAAAAAAGCCGTCAGGATTTTTTAATATTTTGAGTTTCTGATTTTTGGCAATTTTTTTCTGTAATTTTTCCGGGAAAATTTCATAAAAAAAAAAATAAAAATTCATATTTCGAAAAATAATTGAAAAATCAAAATCTCCGGCTTTATATCAAAGGTCCATATGTGTTTTATACACGGTTCAAATCTCATCCCTTAAAACCAAAAAGCAAGGAGGAGATGCATTTTGAAAATGGCCATTTTTGGCGAAAAATGCTCTGGCGTCACAAAACCTAAGGTCACTGAACAAAAATTTTTCCCCAGAAATTCCACAAAATATCCTTTAACAAACCCCCTATATATCAACAACCTGTCGTTAAAAAATTCGGAAACCGGCCGATCCCCTTAAACAGAACAAACCACCAGTCTTTACGTAAGGGGATTTTCTCTAGCACCAGCTGGAGTCCAGTTGAAAATAGCACAAGGATTTGGTGGCAGTGGGAGGTAGCCAATAGGGAAAGAGGTGGGCAGAGCCCGAACTGGTTTCCCCCTTGCAGATGCTGTGATGCGTCAGTTCTCTTTTTTACTGTCTTCTCACAAAACGTGTGCTGCTCTTCTCTCTAAGAAGCCAGTTGCTTTCACCCTTCCTTTTCATTTTACGCCTTGGCATTGTGGTTTTTCATTCTCGTTTTTTTTTGTGACTGTGTATTATATTTTGCATTTCCGAAATGCAAACCCATTAATCATCTAAGCAATCCAGGCCCCAGAGAAGGTGTGTGGGTGTTGGTAATAACCCATGCTTTTGCTACTTAGCCACCTGGGATAGAGATCCCCATACCACTTTTAGCAGATACAGAGCTAATGATTGTAATGTAAGTGCAGGCAATCCCCGGTTATTGGTGGGGGTTCCGTTCGATGGCGATGCGTGATGATAGCGAAAATTGCTGATGATTGAAAATTGGGGATTTTCAGGGCTTTTCCAGCAGTTTTTGCCGCTTTATCGGCACCAATAAGTACCAAAATTGCCGATTTTTTTATTATGGGTGCTTCTGTTACATATGCATTGACACCTATACGTGATTATTGGCGCTGATAAGTGGAAATCAGTGCATATTGGCACTGAAAATCACCGATTTTCGTTGCTGGACAAGCGCCGAAAAACCTGATCGCTGATAACCTAGCCCGCTGATAACCAGGGACTGCCTGTAACCCGTTTCGAGTGTTGTTCCTGGACTCCTGAGCAGTGGAAGAATTTTGGTAGGAAGAGGAAGTATAAGAGGAAATCTGCTGCTCTGTCTTGGGAAGGCTTCTCGCCTCCACCAAAATTTCCTCTCGTTACATCTTGTTCTCAGGAAGGTTTTAATCCTCATTCTTCTATTGCTTCATCTTCAGATGGATTGGGGAGGGGTTCGGGAGATCTTGTGATTGATTTAGCTGCCTCTGTCCTTTTGGGTGAGGAGGTTTGCCGCCCCTGTGAGGGAGGAGGCAGCTCCCCCTTGTGCTGTCTTTTCAGACATGGATGAACAGCTTTCCGAGTGTTGGGAATCATTAGACCTTCTGGGGTACCCTCTTTTGGGGGTCTATTATCCCACTTCATGTCTTCCCGTATCCCAGTGTCTTCTGCCATGACAGTTTCCAGAGCAATGGTTTTTGGGACTTATGCTCGTGTTACCTCAGCCATTACACTCACGGCCTACACCGTTCCTTCATCGGCCGTGCCGCTGCCATTGGTTTCTGCTCCTGAGCCTTCAACATCTGCTCCTTCCAACTCTCTTGTACAACCCTTGATGGATAGAGTCGAAGGCGCTCTTGTCAAGAAATTTGGCCTCTCCAAGTTGATGAAATTGAAAAAGAGACATCGTAGATCTCCCTCAGCCTTGTCATCGTCTTCTTACTCTTCTTTGTCATCTGTTCATTCCATCCCTATGAGACATTGGAAGAAGAACTTCACAGCTCCTCCATGCAAGAAGATTCGCAGGCCCTCTCTGGATTCGTGCTCCAGTTTTCTTGCAGCAGTTTCCCATTCAGCTGATTACGACAGTGTCGAGTATGTTCCTGCTTCATCTAGAGCTGCTACAAACTTGCTTGCCGTTTCGGATGGCTGTGCAACTATCAAGGCTCACAAACACACATCTGCTTTAGATGATGAACATCGCCCAGTTTCAGATTCCCATGTGGCAGCACACTTGTCATGGAAAGTCTCCTCTAAGAGCCGCAGATCTGTGGATCGAGATCCTCCGCAAGATGGAGTCATCTCGTCTACTTTTACCTGTTCTGTTCAGGGAACTAGAGTTATTGCCTCGACCGTGAAAAAAGATCACAAGGTGGCTGATAAGAAGTCAACATTGAGGGAACGCTCTCGTGATTGGGACCATTCCTCTCTTAGATCTTATAGCCCATGCTCTCGCTCATGCGGCTGTGACTGTTTTCGCATAATGAAAGCCCTGCGTGGCCACATAACCACCCATGGCCATCGTCTCCTCATTTGAGTAGTCACTCATGTTCTTGCAGACGGAATCACCATCAAGACAGGGTCGCATCTCGATCGTTAGATCATTATGTTCCCAAGAAAGTATTAGGCCCTGAGGATGCTTATGCCCCAGTAATTGATACCGCTGACTCAGTTGACAGACTGGATTGAGAACTTTGTAGCCCAGAAGTAGAAGGCCCTCTCCCTCTCAGTGCAGACAATCAAGAACTTATGACGTGTGCAGAAGTCGTTGGACTCATCAGTGGGTACAATGATTTAGCCAAAGAGACTGTGGCTACCAGTTCAGCTTTTCCTTTGGATGTTAAAGCCTTTGTAGGGCCTAAAAAAGAAAAGAAGGCATCATTGGGTTTGCCATGCTCTAATCATGCTGACCACGTTCTCAACCAGTTGAATTCTCTCGTCTCCGGATGGGACAATTCACTTCTGTCTGCCAGGTCTTTTAAGTTGTTGCCTCCTTCACTTCCATTGCATAGACATTTCTACATAACCCCTAGGGCTGCATTGCAGTCAAGGCAAGTGGACCCAGAATTGGTTAGACTAGGCCCAGCCCTATTTTTAGATCAATTTAAGGTGGATGGCACCACCTTCACTCACCAGGAGTTGGCTACAATGGAGTTAACATCTTCTGCAGCTTTTCAGCCAGTTTCCTGGTTAGAATTAAGGTCAGCAAGATCTCCTCTGCTTCCATGACTAACGACAGTCTGGCGGCAAGACTATATCATACCTGGCTCACCTAAGAGCAAATATGTAGTCTAATTGGTTGCTGAAAAGGAGAGATTCTGCCCTCTCTAAGGTCTCCAGATTTGTAAAACCTGATTCTGTTTTGGCAATGAGAACAGAGGTAATCTAAGTTCCTCACCTTTTTCCTAAGGACCAAATTGACATTGCAGTCAACAGGCATAGGGCAGACAGCAATGACCACCTTGTCCACCTAGCTGTTTCTAAGTTGCCTGGTCCTTCACATGCCAACGTAGCTAAGCCCAGATCTCGGGCTACCTCATACTCTTCACCAAAGAGACCTCAAGCCACACGGGCCCTCGTAGGGGCCGACAACCTTCACTTTCTCCAGCTAAGAAAACTCTTCAGCAACGTCCATTTCAGCCCCGGTCTTCCAGATCTGGAAGAGGAGGCAGAGGCAGGGCTAGAGGAGGAAGATGATAAAGGGGGAGCCCCTCCCCACTCGCTGCCATCGGTGGGATGGTGCCTGGTGAGCCATTGGGCAATTTGGCAGCAGCATGGAGTGGAGACCTGGGTAGTAGATGTTCTACATGTGGGATATCTACTCCTCTTTGAGTTTCCTCCTCGCCCTGATTGTCCTCTCCACCAAAGATCATATGCTCAAGGCTTGCCAAAGCCTCTGGCTCTCCAGGAAGAAGTGAGGAAAATGATGGAAAAAAGAGCTGTGGAGGTTGTGAAGGATCAATCCCCAGGCTTCTGCAGCTGTGTCTTCTTGGTACTGAAAGCATTGGGAGATTGGAGGAAAATGATGGAAAAAGGAGCTGTGGAGGTTTTGAAGGATCACTTCCCAGGCTTCTGCATCCATGTCTTCCTGGTACTGAAGGCATCGGCAGATTGGAGACAGGTCATAGACCTGTCTACTCTCAACTTTTTATCAGAAAGACTCAGTTCAGGATGGAAACTCCTCACGGTTCTGGCAGCCATCAGGAAGTCAGATTTCATGCTCACGATAGACCTGAAGGATGCATATTTCCAGATTCCAGTCCACCAATCTTTCAAAAGTTTCTTTGCTTCAGTTTGGAAGAGAAAGTGTATCAACTCAAGGTGCTATGCTTCAGCCTTTCCACCACCCCACAGGTGTTTACAAGAATGTTCACCCTAATTTCAAACTGGGCTCATTCTGACAGGATACGCATGTTGAGATACCTCAACAACTGGCTGGTCCTGGTGAGTTCTCAGGTAAAGTTAATCCAAGACAGGGATCATCAACTCCAATTTTGTCACAGCTTAGGCATAGTGATAGACTTGGAGAAGTCGAATTTACACCCAGCCAGAGGATTCTTTACCTGGGCATGCTAATGGACATGATAGCAGGGAGGTTCTGTACATCAGTTCCTCACATCAACAAGTTCAGGACCATTGTTCAGTCATTCCTCTCCAGACATAAGGAACCAGGGCGTCAGTGTCAGGTCGTTTTAGGTTACCTGTCATTCCTGGAAAAGCTCGTTCCCCATGGATGTCTCCACCTTTGATCCCTTCAGTGGAGATTGAGAGAATTTTGGTCCCTATCAAAGGGTTCTCCTTTCTTCTGAGTTCCCCAATAAGGAAGTGAGACAGGACTTAGCATGGTGGCTGGACGACAGGAACCTGACCACAGGAGTGCCCCTTCACTCTCCCCCTCTGGAGATTCTTCTATTCTCGGATGCCTCGAACAAGGGTTGGGGGAGCACACTTGGAAGATCTGACTTCAGGAGTGTGGGATCACCAAGACAAACAGCTTCATATCAACATCCTGGAGCTAAAAGCAGCTTTCCTAGTTCTTCAGGAGTTTCAAGAAAGACAGGTGGGACACTCAGTGGTTCTCATGTCTGACAACAAAGGGGGGGCTAGTTTCCCGTCAACTTCACGATTTGGCGGGACAGTTACACCAGTGGGTGGTGACTCACTCAGTCGATCTCTCAGCTAGATACATTCCAGGCAAGAGGAACGTAGTGGCAGACAAGCTGAGTCATCAGGGTCAAGTGCTCGGGGCAGAGTGGTCACTTCACCTGGAGGTAGTAGAAAGGTTGTTCCATCTGTGGGGATCTCTTTGTGACAAGACACAACAGAAAACTAGAGGTTTTTTATCCGGTCGTTCCAGATCCTTGGGCTGCAACAGAAGACACACTGTAACACCCTTGGGATGATCTGGACATTTACGCCTTTCCCCCCCTTTGGCATGATCCATCAAGCAATCAATAGAGTAATGACTTCTCAGAACCTCAGATTGACCCTGGTGGCTCCCTTGTGGCCACACACACAGAGTGGTACCCCGATCCTCTGGCCCTGCTGACAGAGGCACCGAGGGAGTCCCCTGGCACAACCTCCTTTGCCAACCACACATCGAGGTTCCACCAATCAGTAGGGTCCCTATCTCTTCATAACTGGAGACTATCCAGTATCTCCTGCGAGCGAGAGACTTTTCTCGCAGAGCAGCAACAGAAATGTCTGGCTACCTCAGGAAATCATCTACAGCTGTATACCATGGGAAATGGGTCATCTACTGTGATTGGTGATGTCAACGTGGTTTCTCTCCAGTCAGAACTTCTATTCAGCAAGTAGTGGACTTCCTTGTATTCCTCCGCAGGGAGAAGCTACTTTCTGTATCAGCAATCGAGGGCTACAGGGCTGCTCTAGGAACAGTTCTGCATTTGAAAAGTGTGGACCTTTCCTCCTCATGGGAAATCTCAATGCTTCTCAAGAGTTTTGAACAGTCATGTTCCTTTAGAGATCTTAAGCCTCCTAATTGGGATTTGACTCTGGTACTTAGCAACCTCACTCATGCTCCATATGAACCCTTATTGGGTTCATCAGATAGAAATTTAACACTCAAAACAGTCTTCTTACTGGCCATGGCTTCATCGAAGAGAGTAAGTAAACTTCATGGCCTCTCTTTTAATGTTAAACACTCGAAGGGTTACGGGTCTGTAGTCTTCGAATTTGTCCCGGAATTCTTAGCTAAGACTCAGAATCCCTTGGTTCATTACGACAGGTTCGAGTCATTCTTGATTCCCTCTCTTGGAGATTTTGTTGATAACGATCCAGACGAATTGCTTTTATGTCCTGTCAGGGTACTGCATAGCTATCTGAAAAGGACTCTGTATCTCAGACCTGAGTGTCAAAGCATTTTTGCTAGTACAGGCTGGAACAAGAAAGAACTGGCCAAGAACACCATCTCCTTTTGGCTACGTGAAGTGATTAGACAAGCATACAGTACCTCTTCAGATACAGATCCTAATACAGTGCATGCCAGAGCTGGTACATGGGATTGTCAAATGACCTTCACCTCCTCCTATCTTTGGGATGTTGCCCCATAGGTCCTTGGATACTTTTTCCTTGGGTCTGGTGGTGGCTGCTCAGCAAGTTGTGTAGCTCATCCAGTGCCCCTAGCCCCTAGCAGGACAGTTTCTATCTTACCTAAGATGTTGGTTATGAAAGTGAGAGTGACTGGGATGACTGGTCTTCGTCCTTTCTCTTTCTTCTTTTCCTCTTCTGGTGGGCAGGGAGAGATTTAAATCATCATTTGCTGGAACAAGTTAGATACAGGTTAGTATCCATTCTTTTTGTCATACTTGATTGTTCTTACACAATACAAATTCTTTAAATAGAAGCAAGTCCTTTCCTCTCTCTAACAAGGGGGAGAGAGGATTTGGCAACAGAACAAGAATGGTAGCTAACATGAACTTTTGTCTCCGAAAGTTACAGGTTCTTTTTCTCCTTTCATGACACAATGTAGACAGGAGTTTTCCATTGTTTCTTAGCCTGGATGTGTAGCTGGTGGGTAATCTTCTGCTTAATAGATCAGAGGCATACGACTCCTTCCTGTGCCCTAACAAATGACCAAGAAGTGGGCCTAGGTGAGCCGAACCACCAGTATGTTCTAAAGCTTACTTTATCCTCCCACCAAAACTAAGTCTCCCTTTATGTGAGGATTGATGGTTTGTCCTGTATATGAACAAATGACAAATATTTTACCAATTTGTATTTTTCATAACTAACAAACCAGAGAACTTTACAGTTACCTGGGCTGGAAGAGAACTGACGCATCACAGCATCCGCACGGGAGAAACCAGGCTGGGCTCTGCCCACTTCTTTCTTTATTGGCTATCTCCTGTTGCCACCAAATCCTTGTGCTATTTTTAACTGGACTCCAACTATTGCTAGAGAAAATCTTAGGTTTGTTACTTATGAAAAATACAAATTGATTTAAAGTTTGTCATTTTTTTAAATACCTTTCTATTATGATGAATCACTCTCCCCAATCTCCCCACTCATGTGTGCAGAAACAAAACTTAGAACAGTAGACGCATGAACCACGATTCACACTGAGAGGGAGCACAGTCGATCCCCGCTATATTGTGGTTCTTACTTGCTATGCATGTGACTCATAACTGTATGTCTTGTCATGTATGTCTGCAAGGGAAGGGAAGAAGAATCATCCTAAGAGATAACCTGAATGGTCTGGAAGTTGGGTCCTGTCAATGAAAGCAAGAAATGGAATCTCTCTATGACTGCCTGTTTCTGCTGCGAGTTACCCAAGCTAAGTTTGTGCAGCTGATATGATTTTGGGATAGCAAATACTAAAGGTAATTCTTTTTGTGATAAGTCTTGCAAAGTCTTCTCAAGAAACTCAAGAAACTTGAAGGAAGCCATATGATGCTACTGAAGTTAGAGGAAAATGTCCAGTTCAGTACAGGAAACTTGTAATGCTATGAAACATAAACGGGAACCAATGTTACTGGAGTTCATAAATTCTTAGTCTTCAGCAGAGTGGCTTAAGAAGGGCAAAATAAATGAAAAAACGTTGTAGCAAAATATCCACCCTACAAACCCCTCTCTTTTTGCTGTGTCATAATCATTTTACACAAAATAATGAGGAAGGCAATTGCTGCCTACTTATGGGTATGTGACAAGTATTTTCTAGCTACCTCATAAGTATGTGTCTGGGAGAATTCAGCACTGTAAATAGGGTTAAGTATGATTTAACCCAAAGATTATAATAACAGCTTAGGCTGATAAGTGTAACATAGTGAGTGGCAGCTTTAGCTGTACTGACCTCCTTGTCTTTTTTGTGCACCAAGGTATGGGATCATGAAGGGTTGTTTAGTACTCCATAGGTTATGGTAGCCGTGTAACTCTTGAAAGAATGTTTTAAGTCTTGGAAATTTTTGATTAAATTGGGTAACTCTTAAACTAGAATGTTAAATTGTGATTGTTCTTTGTAGGTAAACCACAAATTTGCAGTGAATTTTCATCTGTTTGACTTTCACTTAGTCCTTGTAATCAATGCAGGAGTAGTTTTTTTTTGTTGTTGGAGTGGGGAGGTTGGGGAGGAATACTCTTACCAACCAGCTTCCACTTCTGGTTAACACTGGTAACAAGACACTTTAAATTCACTTGTTGTCTCCTCCCCCAGATGAGGTTTAAAGCAATTTGTTAAGTAATTAACTCATTCAGTATAAACTCTACAGTTTCATGATGTTCACATGTAGTGTTAATTATATTTTGAATTTTCTTTCCCTTTTCTGCAATTGACTCATCAAGTATAAACTCGACCATTTAATGATGTTCACATGTAGTGTTAATTAAATTTTGAATTTTCTTTCCCTCTTCTATTCAGATGGGAGATGCTGGTACATTACTAGTATATAACAAAGCTGGAGTCCATGATTATTTAATGAAGCCATGGGTATCATGTGCACTGACTCAGAATTGCATTAGTCCAATTGGTGCTCAGGACACAGGGTGCAGGTTAGTAAATTGTTTATAAGTATGAAATAAAATTTATTCAACTGCAAAAAGATTCAGAATAAGATTTGTTATTTCTTGGCTGTGTTTATACAGAAAGTATATTGTTATTGACCCATGACACTGATACCAAGATAAATGGGCTTGCTATTCCTTAGCTGTTTGCACAGAAAATATACTGTTATTGACCCATGATACTTTAACACTAAGTTAAATGGGCTGAGAAACCATTTTTAAGAGTTGAAGGTAAACAAAATGTTTAAGTTTTAACTGCCTAGAAACTAAAAAATTTGTCATGTGCAAAAGAGGTTTCTTTAAGACGAATCTCACTACTGTTAAAGATAGCTATATCTTTGCGCTGTCAAGCATGTCAGCATTCAAATAAAAGAAGAATGTTTGGCTGACCTAAATGGCTGTCTAGTTCATATGTTCTCCACCAGGTGTGTTTTAATGTTTTAGCTCGTTAGAATTCTTCATGCAGTGGTTTTGGGTGTTGGTATTTCACTGGTTTGGCCGATAGCTGTTTTGATGGTATTTTATTTGTGCCTTTGTTCTTTAGGATATTTTCCAGAGGAAGCAAAGCGAGAACATCAGACTCTGTAGATGATAACTGTGGTAGCAGGATATTTAATTTTGAATTAGATAGACACGCTATTTGTGTTGGCTGCAGGGTCCTAGAATGAGATCTTGAATATAGGGGGAATTTAGGGATTGTTTGAAGGACTTTATGCTTAAGTTTCTTAGGCTTAGAAGAGAGTGGAAGCAGATAGATTGAGAAGCAAACAGTCAAGTTAGGGCATAATCTGCCTTTATTCCTTCTTCCCAAGTGCCTTTGCCTTTGCTTATTTCTACTTAGCCTCTCAATTGTTTCTTTCTATGAATTGTATTAGGAAGTGAACCTTATTTTATAGTTTAAAGGTTTAAAGGTTTAACAGATTATAGGGAATCATCCAGTGTCCCCACCCGGCAACAGTTGATAGAGTCCACTTCCAGGGAACCAGGTCGGTTCTCGGGGCAGTTTGAGTCTGTGCCCATGTTTACTACATTATGATATCCATGTATTGTGTCAATGAAGGATTATTTTTGATAGAGTAAATCTCATCATTTTGTCCTCACCATCATAGATATCTGGTAATAATGATGTTATCACTGCCATGACTAATAGTATAGGTATAGACAGTGTTAAAAAAAAGTCTGTAGTGAGTTGTTCTAATTTTGATATTATGTTAACTCACTCAGCTGTTGAACCAATCTTATTTGCTTCTATTTCATATTCTGAAGCCTTCTCTGCCATTTATCTTTCTCTTCAAAGGTCATCTGCTCATTCTGTACATCTGATTTCTTTGGCTGTTGGAAAGTCTCTTCTGCCTCTGCTAATGTTTCCCTCTCCGGTTCTGTCATCGTTACAGAATCTTCGGTTGATTCAAAGCTAGATGCATTTCTAGCTGTTTTATTGTCCAGTGCTTTACCTTCTAGGAGTGGTATAAGGTCTGTCGAGACTGTTTTGTGAGGTGGGGGTGTCCAGTGTTACTGGCACTTTTCTTTTCCCTTCCATCCTTTCCTGTTTTCTATGATGCCTAGTGATACTGTGTCTTCTCGTGTTCACCTGTGTTTTGTCATCTCAGGAGAGCACAGCAATCAGTATTTTCCTCAGTTCCCCCTCCCCCTTCAATAGAGCCAGAAATGGATTTTGGGGAGTTGTCCACTGTCGCCCTGACCCCTTCTCTGGCAGAGGAGGAGATTGAAACAAAATCTCTTCTATTTTCCAGTGCTTGCTGGAGTGTTGCGCCTTGCTTGATCCTCATTGGTGGAGGAAAGAGGCTCGGTCCGTTTTATCTTTGATCTTTTCTGCTTCCATTAATTTCTCGAAGAAGCTCAGATTTTCTCTCTTGATTAAGGCGACCGATGATGAGATTTCTCAGTTTTTGGTGTATAGAGCTGCTTTTAAGAATGCCAACATGTGTCTTTCTTCTTCTTCTTGTCATATGATTCGGACACATTACAAGCTCTTTAACCCTTTCATATCTGCATAGTTATCACATCACTGAGGGCACATGAGCCCCGATGTGTCTGGGAGCGCTCGACAGTGCGAAAAAATAATTATTTTGAAAATTCAGCAAAAATAGAAATTTTATGCCAACAACGTTCATTTTGCTGTCCTTTTTCTAAATGTTTATATTTTATGGTGGAATAGTCAGAATAAGAGTCCCAGCCCTCTAAATACAAAAATGTGAGTTATTTCACGAAAAAAAAAAAATCTTTACTTATTTTCATATTTTCGTTAGAACCAAAAAAATATGAATGTCAGGCGAATGAATTATTTTTATGAGAAAGCCAATAAAATTCTCTAAATATCGACATATAAAAGAATGGAAAACGAATAAGTCCAGCTGGTGAAAATATTGATAGAAAAAGGCAAGAAACAGAGCGCTCTGCCGGCGTATGGTGAGAATTATCGCTGGAGAAAAAGATTTTTTGAAGAGCCCTATCTCGGTGATTTTTCATAGAAATTACTTTGTAAATATACGAAAATGTAGAGGAAAAGTTGAAGAATAATGTGAGAGTCAAGAAAATGGCTTTGGTAACGGCAACAGTTTCATTTTTGACGTTATAAATTGATTGAACGAAAAAAAATGTTACCGTTGTCAACATTATCTTTAGTAGCTCAAAAAGCTATAACAGTTAGGCGAATGGATTATTTTTTATGAGAAAGCCAATACAATTCTCTAAATATTGATATATAAAACAATGAAAAACGAATAAGTCCAGTTAGTGAAAAATTTATAGAAAAGAGGGTAAGAAACAGAGCGATTTGTGCGTATGGTGAGAATTATCGCTAGAAAAAAGTTTTTTTGAAGAGCCCTATCTCGGTTATTTTCATAGAGATTACTTTGTAAATATACGAAAATGTAGAGGAAAAGATGTAGAATAAAGTGAGAGTCAAGAAAATGGCTTTGGTAACGGCAACAGTTTCATTTTGACGTTATAAATTGATTCTTGAAAAAAAAATGTTACCGTTGTCAACATTATCATTTCGTGAGCTCAAAAGCTATAACAGTTATGAATGGATTATTATTTATGAGAAAGCCAACAAAATTCTCTAAATATTGATATATAAAACAATGAAAAACGAATAAGTCCAGTTGGTGAAAAAATTTATAGAAAAGAGGGTAAGAAACAGAGCGATTTTGGCGTATGGTGAGAATTATCGCTGAAAAAGTTTTTTTGAAGAGCCCTATCTGGAAGTTATTTTCATAGAGATTACTTTGTAAATATACGAAAATGTAGAGGAAAAGATGTAGAATAAAGTGAGAGTCAAGAAAAATGGCTTTGGTAACGGCAACAGTTTCATTTTGACGTTATAAATTGATTGAAACGAAAAAAAATGTTACCGTAGTCAACATTATCGTTCGTAGCTCAAAAGCTTTAACAGTTAGGCGAATGGATTATTTTTTATGAGAAAGCCAACAAAATTCTCTAAATATTGATATATAAAACAATGAAAAACGAATAAGTCCAGTTGGTGAAACAATTTATAGAAAAGAGGGTAAGAAACAGAGCGATTTGGAGATGGTGAGAATTATCGCTAGAAAAAAGTTTTTTTTGAAGAGCCCTATCTCGGTTATTTTTCATAGAAATTACTTTGTAAATATACGAAAATGTAGAGGAAAAGATGTAGAATAAAGTGAGAGTCAAGAAAATGGCTTTGGTACCGGGCGTTTCATTTTGACGTTATAATTTGATTGAAAAAAAAATGTTACCGTTGTCAACATTATCGTTAGAGACTCAAAAGCTATAACAGTTAGGCGAATGAATAATTTTTTTGAGAAAGCCAATAAAATTCCTAAATATTGACATATAAAAATGGAAAACGAATAAGTCCAGTTGGTGAAAAAATTGATAGAAAAGAGGGTGAGAAACAGAGCGCTCTGCCCGGCCTATGGTGAGAATTATCGCTAGAAATTTTTTTTGAAGAGCCCTATCTCGGTTATTTTTTCATAGAAATTACTTTGTAAATATACGAAAAAGTAGAGGAAAAGTTGAAGAATAAAGGGAAAGTCAAGGAAAATGGCTTTGGTAACGGCAACAGTTTCATTTTGACGTTATAAATTGATCAAGCGAAAAAAAAAGTTACAGTTGTCAACATTATTGTTCGTAGCTCAAAAACTATAACAGTTAGGCGAATGAATTATTTTTTATGAGAAAGCCAAGAAAATTCTCTAAATATCGACATATAAAACAATAAAAAACGAATCAGCCCAGTTGGTGAAAAATTGATAGAAAAGTGGGTAAGAAACTGAGCGCTCTACCAGGCATACGGTGAGAATTATCGCTAGACATTTTTTTGAAGAGCTCTACCTCGGATATTTTCATAGAAATCACTTTGTAAATATACAAAAATGTAGAGGAAAGGTTGAGGAATAAAGTGAGAGTCAAGAAAAATGGCTTTGGTAAGAGCAACAGTTTCATTTTGACGTTATAGGCTGTTCGAAACGAAAAAAAAATGTTACCGTTGTCAACATTATCGTTCGTAGCTCAAAAGCTATAACAGTTGGGTGAATGAATTATTTTTATGAGAAAGCCAAAAAAATTCTCTAAATATCGATATATATGATAATGAAAATGAGATTCAGAGCCCTGCCTAAAATCCAGACGTCTCTTATGTGATGCACTAACAAATTTCCGCTAGTTTTACCAAAACTTTTTAAAGCATGTTGAAACTGTTTCGATTGACGCCGCTTATGTAAACAGCCACACGTGTTTACCCAGCCTCAAACGCATGATCAGCTGATGTCATTGTGAGAATTTTACTACGCCATGGATTTGCGATGCACAGTAGAGGAACAAAAAATTTATAGAAAATTGAGGATACCAAACAGAGTGTTTCCAATAATATAATCCTACATTTTATAAAAAAATGTAAGATACGAGAGAGAAACGTGGGTAGGATCAGCTGATTTCATTGTGGGAAATTTACTATGCCAGGAATTGCGCATGCGCAGTATAGGGACTGCTTGCCTGGCGATCGATGCCAAAGTTACACGGTCCAAGGTATGCTTTAGCCTATGGAAACCACCAACTGTACGAAAATAAAAAATTTTACCCTACCACACGTACGAAAAATGTCGGTAAATTTTACGTACAATTACGTCAGTCAGACAAGAAGGGGGTAGGGGTTATCTGCGTAATATGCCGTCAATTGGGCAGGAAAGGGTTAAGCTTTCTACAGTCGAAGATTCAGTTTGCTTTGCCTGCCCCATTCCTTTGAGGAGACTGGTGTCTTGAACAGTGCTGAGGCAGAGATTTTATCCAGGTCTCTAGTTTGGAGTTTTTGAAAAGTTTTATATTTTGCTGAAATTTGCTAAGTATGTTCACCTCTTCTCTGTACCAGCTTAAGGAGTTTTTGGCTCTAACCATAATTTAGCGTGGGAAGAGTCATTAGAGTTTTTGACAAGTGTGGTGAAGGCCATTCCTGATGCCGGAGGCAAATGTTAGCATGCTTATATTAACTCGGTTTTGAAGAGATGTGGCGGAATTTCAAAACACAAAAAAACAGTACACAACACTCACCCTGGTCCTCGGTTGCTGAAAGATGGAGTAAGGCGTCCACGGTCGCCAACACAGCACACAAAACCACACAAACCAAACCAAAACAGAAAAACACACGACTCTCGAACATACAGCAACAAGAACAGCACACTAACAAGGGAAAACAACAACTTTGCATCAGCACACAAAAAAAACTGTCCAAAACCAAACGACAGACCAGCACTAGCTCTGACTCAAGACTAAAAAGACTGCCTTCAAAACCGAAAAATCCTCACACACATATTCCACAGACAGACAGGCCTAAACAAACTAACGACCTCATCCTCTTCCAACAACCAAGCACAGACAACGACAATTACTCTCTCTCTCTCTCTCTCTCTCTCTCTCTCTCTCTCTCTCTCTCTCTCTCTCTCTCTCTCTCTCTCTCACACACAAAACGTTGGGAAATGCTAAATAAAAACAAATTTCTTCATCCTCTATATTTCCCCCCTTTTAGCATTTCCCAACCAACACCTTTCACACCCCTTTCAAATCGCTCCCGCAACACCCACGGATGCTCACTAGCAGGTCCTCTAGATCGCGTTCACCTGGCACGCAATCATTCTCTCAGAATCATTCTCTCTTCTAGCAACATTCAAACTCACATCTTCTCCTCCATTCTCTCAGATTCACGCTATCTTCTTCACTATTACCACTCTCAATTTCATCCACAGTCTCATCTATACCCTCTAACTCGTTCCCAAATACCTCCCCAATTCTTCAACTAACCCATCCCATTCGCTCATTGACCTTTTCCAATTCTTGCAACGATTCATTCATGCTTTCAATCACTCGTATATTACTGCTACGCTCTCTTATTCTTACACTTTCGCTCACCTCCAACCGTTCACTAACCCCTACACGTTCAGTCAAATCAGTTATATCAAACCCGCATATGCCATATCGTTCTATCCATACCATCCCATTCATCCGTATTACACCTTTATCATTCATTTCCACTTTGGCACTCACACTCCTATCACACAACTTACGACCATTCAGTTTATTTACGTTCTTCCCTTTCTTACGTTTTCTACCATACTCTATCAAAACAAATTGCTTCATGCACTCGTCAGTCTTTCCAGCAAAGCCTCCCTCATGCAACAACCCCTCACGACATGCATCACACGCACTTGCATCCTGGAGGATCCACCCATTTGAACCCTCACACTCAGTTTCCCGCACGCTGTCACAGTCACCCTCTTTCGTCTACATACACTTGATACATGCCCTTCCATTCCACATTTGTCACACTTCTTTCTCGGTTCTAAACACATTCTCGCATAATGCCCATTCTTACCACAGTTACCACATATTACATTCACTCGGGTACCCTACAACCATTAGCAACATGACCCACCTGTCCTTTTTCACCTGGTAGCATTTAACCCCTATCTTTCGTACACTCCCTTACCAAATGTCCCGATTGCCCACACCAAACACGCTCCTAAAGCCCACCTACACTCATTCTTTGTATGTCCTTCCTTTCCACATCTAAAACACTTGGCTCGACTTCCACTCACCGACCTTCCCCTTTGTACACTACTATCCCTAACCCGTCCAACCCGTTGTTCCCTTACAAACCCATCATTCGTCCTCCTGGCACCTCCACATTACTTGCTCTTACACTCCTATCTATTACACTATCGGCCATTCTCATTGGGCCCCTCAACACTGCATCCCTAAAGCTTCCGAACTCTGGTACCCCTCTCATCTACCCCAGCCCTTACACTTACACTTCTGCTCTCTTTTATAACCCTGTCAAGCTGATAATCTTCTACAATTTCCAAAATTTCTCCCCAAGTCAACCTTTCTTTCGTCCATCTTTTCTTCTCCTTCCGCTTCAAGTTCACAAATTCTCTAACAACTTCCGTACTAACTCCTTACATTCATCTATCCCATCATCCCCAAACTTCTTCCTTGCCAACGTCTCCAGCCTACAAGCATACAGTGACAAGGTTTCCCCAGCTTTCATTCTTGCCTCATCAAATTCATTCTTCCTCTTATACTTAACACTCGCTTTCATACGCCTCGCTTGCTCAACTAGTCTAGCTTTCACCTTGTCATACTCAACATCCCCACACTCATAATAACCCTATACATATCAAGTAAAACCCAGTCAAATACTCTCCTAATTCTCGTGCCCACACTCTCTTACTTTCCCCATACTTATCCTGACAAAACCTTTCATACTCCCTAAAGAAATCATGCACATCCCTACTTCCATACTCATTATACTTTTCACAGAGGTACCTCCCTCACATACATAGCCTTTCTCACTTCTTTCTCACTTTCACTCTCACTTTCGCTCTGTCCTTTCATACCCTCTTCCGAATACAAAGAGTCCACTTCTGCACTTACATTCATCTTACTCATTACACTCTTCTTCCCCCTCTTTTTATCCACTTTTATCCACTCACCTCCATCCACCTCACTATCACTACTGCCTTCACCTCTCCCTTCTTTCCTGCCTTTCCCACTTCCTTACCCTTCTTACCAGTTTCCTTTTCCTTTCCCTTCTTCCCTTTTTCTTCCCCTGACTTATCCTTACTTTCCCTCTGTTCCTTCCCTTGCTTTTCATTCCCTTTTCCTTACCCTGCCTCTCATTCCTCGTTTCTTACTTCCCTATTCCCATATCACTTTCATCACTCACGCTTCCATTCACTTCTTCCTCCTTTTCTTTCTCTCTTGCCCCTTCACACGTTCCAGAGAACCTGCCTCCAACAGCCCCTTCTCCAAAAACACCCTTGAACATACCTTTCATCATTTCTTCCACACTTTTCATCATTCCTCCAACTTTTATCCACCCTCTCTTCCATTCTCTCTTCTGACTCTTTCATCTCCCCTTTCATTTCTTCTTTGCACTTCTTAGCATTCCCCATCTCCTCCAACTGACTCCTCAATCTCTCATTCTCACCCCTCAACCACGTATTCTCCTCTGCAACCTCACTAGTTCCTCTTCCATCCTTCTCTTCAGTCACACTACCAGCCACCAACCTCAGTTGCAGCTGAAATACCAGCTGCCCCACGTTGGGCGCCAAATATTATGGGCGGAATTTCAAAACACAAAAAACAGTACACAACACTCACCCTGGTCCTCGGTTGCTGAAAGATGGAGTAATGCGTCCACGGACAACACAGCACACAAAACCACACAAACCAAACCAAAACAGAAAAACACACGACTCAGGTGGTTGAACATACAGCAACAAGAACAGCACACTAACAAGGGAAAACAACAAGTTTGCATCAGCACACAAAAAAAACTGTCCAAAACCAAACGACAGACCAGTCACTAGCTCTGACTCAAGACTCAAAAGACTGCCTTCAAAACCTGAAAAATCCTCACACACATATTCCACAGACAGACAGCGGTAAACAAACTAACGACCTCATCCTCTTCCAACTTCAAGGAACACGACAATTACACTCTCTCTCTCTCTCTCTCTCTCTCTCTCTCTCTCTCTCTCTCTCTCTCTCTCTCTCTCTCTCTCTCTCTCTCTAAACAGTGTCGTTGGGAAATGCTAAATAAAAACAAATTTCTTCATCCCTCTATAGAGAGAGAACAAACATGCTTCTTCTTTTTTCAAGGTTGCTTCTGCACTGGAGATGGCAGCTGTTTTGGTTTCTCCTTTGGGTTGCCTCCTCAACTTTTTTTGGGGGGAGGGGCAGGGGGGAGGCAATAAGGGAGGATATTTTGATGCAGGATAATAGAGAACTTCTTAGACAATCTCTCAAGCCAGGAGTGAAAAAACCTACTCCTTCTCTTTCTTTAGGCCCTCCAGTTAAAAGTCATCCCTTTTTCTCATAGGACTCTGCCCAATGCTAAAACCTTACAAAGATCCATTCAGCCCACAGTTTCTGGAAGGAGGCCATGTGCGGACCTTCTGGCATGTTTGGAGAGACTTAGAAGCAGAACCTTGGATGTTGGAGGTACTGAAGGAAAGTTATGTAATTCCTTTCCTGGTATCCCCTCCACTGGCATTTTAGGGGCTTTTCCTCTGACAAAATTGGGACAAGATGATGGGAACAGATTCAGAGTTAAAGAAAACTCTTTTTACCTATCATAATACATTAACCTTAATACTACAACAACCATCAAAAGAACCTTAACGTAGTTTATAAATCTTAAACTAAAATGGCCATCAAAACTTTTCCTAGCTTCAATCAAACTACAATGGCCATCAAAAAAGAACCTTAACTTAATTCATATAGCTTTTCAAGAATTAAAGATTTCACTCACTAGTAATGAACTGTTAGCTTATCCAAAGTTTGATTGACCATCTCTAGTAACCACTGACACGAGCAGTATAGCTACTGGGGGAGTGATTTCTCAAGTTGACGATGCAGGGAATGAAAAACCAATTTGTTTTGCATCACGAGCATTAAAAGGGGCAGAGAAGAATTACAGTATTTTCAATAGAGAGGCATTGGCGATTCTATGGATGCTTGAGAGACATCGCTACTTTTTGTTGTTGCATAAAGTCAGAATAAGCGCAGATCATCGCCCATTGAGAGATTTATTCAAGAAGTGGGATTTAACTACTTGCCAGGCTCATTAACTCGAGCAACTGCTAGAGTTTGATATTGTGGGAATTGAACATATAGCAGGGAAAACAAATAAAGTACCTGATGCTCCCTCCAGGAGTGCCATAAAGGGAGTTACAACCCGAGCAGCAAAGAGAGAGGAACAGCGATGAAAGAAACAGTTGCATGCCTCAGAGGCACCTGGTGTAGAAAACGGGAATAACTCGGTAACTCAAGAGTTGGGGAGAGGAAAAGGGGTGTGACTCAAAACAGCTATGAGAACGAGAGCTGATCCTCCAGGGGGGTCAGGAAGCGGATGCCCTGGGAGTGAGAGAAAATGTGTGGTTGGCGTGTGGAAGAGGTGATGAGGGGTCAAAAGTCCAAACCCTGGATTGAACAGGTTAAGGCTTATGTAAGGGGTGCAAGTAACGAGTTTCCCGATTTCCTAACAGTGCCCAAAGATATGTTCTTCCTTGAAGGAGATATCTTATTTTGTAAATATGAGAAGAGACTGGGCGATATCCAATCTTGCGTCGTCCTTCCTCCCTCTTTGGTAGAGAAAGCCATCCACATGGTACATGTAAGTCCCTATGCAGGGCATATAGGTATAGAAAGGTCCCTCAAGAGGTCACGAGATCCTATTGTATGGGCAGGGATGAAAAAAGACATTGTAAAGTTGATCTCCCAGTGCCACATCTGTAATACCATGAAAAACCATAGACATACTATTCTGAAGGCTCGAATGTGGCAAGTGGATCCAATCAAATTTGCCAGAGTACACATTGATGTTGTGGGACCCTTTCCCCCAGGGGACGAGCAATTCAGGTATGTGTGCGTGATGGTGGATGAGTTCACGCAGTATACGCACGTATGCGATGGTGGTTAAACCTGCGATATCAGTTTGCCAGAGCCTTGTGTTCATTCATAGTGAAGTTCTGCTGTCCCCGTAGGTTAGTCAGTGACAATGGATGTGAATTTATTAACAAAGTAATAAAAGACCCAACAAAAATGTTAAACGTAGAACATTTCATGATCGTATCATACCGGCCTTCAGCCAATGGGTTAGTTGAATCCCATAGTAGAGAAGTAACAAATTTTTAGAAATATTTAGTAGCAGACAGTCCAAATCAGTGGGTAGAGATGTTGCCGATGGCAGAACTTGCACTTAATATGGTGTATAACGGCCATAAGAGATACCCTGTATTTCTTAGTGCATGGACAGGACCCTTCATTGCCATATACTGTGATCATGGACCTTGGAACTTTACCACTATATAGTGTTGAACAATACTGGGTGATGTTCTGTAACCTGACCCGAAGAGTGTTTCAGACAACGCAGACATTTTTGTTGAGGCCCAGTGAAAAGTATCAGATGAAATATGATCAGCGATTCCTTACTCAAACATCCAAGATACAAATAGGGTAATAGGGGATGGAATCTATCTGAAAGGGCTGCAAACGAGGAAACATAAACTCAAGTCCACCTACTTAGGACTGTATCTTGTGAAAGAAATTAAAAACAACACCGTGGCACTCCAGCATATTAAAACTGGTGTCCAAGCCAGTACCCCCTTTCCCCAGACCACCTGGCTATCTGGGGAAGGAGACTGAAAATGATGTGCAAGCATGTCTGGGGATCATTAATAGTGCACCCAGTGTATATACAGGCGAAGGTTACAAATATTGGTGTCATGTGCTATTGTGAAAAGAAAACATAACGTGTCTGTGTACTTGCATTCCATGATCTTTTATTTCATTTTTTGTGGTTGATTTTATTCATGTCTATTTGATGTCATTTATTCTTTTTATTCAATTTCTGTGATTTTTACAAAATTATTTTGTCTTGATGATTGACAGTAATTGGTTTTTGCCTTGTTTTGATTATTTGAACTCTAGGTATTTCAATCCAAATTCTAAGAAAGTTGTGTGTGTTAATGTGTGGAGCTAAAAATTGGTATTCCATTGGGCCTATATAATTCTCTTTTTTATTATTAGAAAAAATTAAATAAAATCATAGCAATGTGATGCGTGGAATTCACAACACTGTAAATTGCCATTTGTAACCGTGCAATTTGACCCTTGGCTTGCTAAATTTTAGTTTTTGTTTCTGCATGAATTATTGATAACATATGTCGGGAGGTGGTACTCAAATGGCAGTGCACAAATAGCTGAGAAACCAATTAAAAAAAAAAAATAGTCTTATGAGTCCTGCAAGACGCAGAACTTTTAGGGGGGAGTGGTGAACTGATTTATATAGAAATTCACGTTTGAGATGTAACAGAAAATCTGCTAGTTGCTGTACGTCTTAGTGATCAAAGAGTAACGAACAGATACTGCTCATTCGTTGAACACCATACGATCGTTGGGGTTTGGCATGGGTAATTCAAATGAGTGCCATACGTTGAAGGCCCTTATTGGTTCCTTTCAATTATGAGACCAATCAGCTGAGGTCTATGACCTAAGCAAGTTCAGTTTGAAAAGTTGAAGATTAGTAAGGGTTTAGTGGTCGACAGGTTAGGAAGCGCGTCTGAAAGACAGTGGTGAGCGTGTGTCACCTCAGAGTACCTTCCGACTATAATTGCATAATTAACCCCTAAACGCCGAAGCCCTATTTGCAAAAACGTCTCCCGTATGCTGGCGGCGTTGGGAGCTAGCGCATCAAAGCGGAAAAAAGTTTTTTCAAAAATCACAGCACGCTTAGTTTTTAAGGTTAAGAGTTCATTTTTGGCTCCTTTTTTCTCATTGCCTGAAGTTTAGTATGCAACCATCAGAAATGAAAAAAAATATCATTATCATTTATAAATATTGGAATATATGACAGCGAAAAAAAAAACATATATAATTGTATACAAATCGTGCTGTAAGCAAAACGGTTAAAGCTAATAAATTAATTTTTTTAGTTGTATTGTACACTAAATTGCGATGATTTTGGTATATAACAGATTGTAAAACGATTAAAGCAACACAGAGAAAATATTGTCACAAAATGATGCATGAATTTGTAGCAGTGGACGTAAAAAAAGTTTTTTCAAAATTTACCATAAATCGAAATATTGTGCTAGAGACTTTCCAATTGTTTCAAAATGAAGGAAATTGATTGAATATTACTAGACTGTAAGTTTTTAGCTTACAATTGCATTTTTACCATTTCGATCGAGTTAAAGTTGACCAAAGGTTGATTTTTTCTATTTATCGTTATTTATATGAAAATATTTCAAAAATGGTAAAAGCTAAAAGCATGATTTATTTTTGTTGTATTTTACATGAAATTGCACATTTTGATGTATAACACTCTATGTAACGAATAATATAAAACGGCGAAAAAATTACGACAATGTGACTCAAGAAATGCTAGGATTTTTGCAGAAGCGAAGGAAAAAGTTTTTAAAAATTCACCATAAATCGAAATATTGTGCTGAGACTTTCTGTTTGTTGCAGAATAAAGGTAAATGATTGATTGTTACTAGAATGTAAGAATTTTGGCTTACGATTGCGTTTTTCGAGCATTTCGATTCGAAGTCAAAATTGACCAAATGTTAAAATTTTGTCAGTTATCGTGATTTAAATGAAAATATTTCAAAACTGTCAAAAGCTAAAAAGAATGATTTATTTTTGTTGTATTCTACATGAAATTGTGCACATTTTGATGTATAACACTTTATGTAACGAATAATATAAAATGGTGAAAAAAATTATGACAAGGTGACTCAAGAAATGCCAGGATTTTCAGCGAAGGAAAAGTTTTTTCAAAATTTACGGATGCCCCTCAGGACACCCCGATGCTTCCTAGGGGTCGAAAAGGCACGGGATGTGGTCCTTGGTCGCCTTTCGGTCACACGTGGGCGAACAACACGGCGCTGAGAAGCTGGGTCACTTTGGCTGCTGGGTCCTTCTCCAGCATCCCAGTTTAAAACTCGTCTCACACGCTCACTATCGACAGGCAGTATGCGCCTTTCACGGTCCTGACGGCTTTGAGACATCTCTGCAAACGTTCTGTTGCAGCACAAATACACAAACACTCGCCAAAGTTCTGCAAAACACGGATGCGTCAAAAAATCGCTCTCGCACGGTCCGACGCTGATGCTGTCTGGTATGCGAGAAGGAGGAATTTGCGCATGCGGCGTCTGGGTGACGCTTATAAACAAAACAACAGCTAGATCCGTGAACTCCCAGCATCCCTCAAGGTGCGTGATTTGAAACGTTCCGCAAACTAGGCCTATAATTATTTTTCCGCGAATATTTAAAAAAAGCATTTTTAGTTGACGTATGGTACGTCCACTTGACATCCAACAGACAATTTTCGTCGACGTATGGTACGTCCATTAGGCGTTTAAGGGTTAAGTAGCGTAATATTAGGAACAGGGGCCCTGTGTAACTATTAAAGAAAATACACATGTTAATTGTATCTTATGTGTTTCATTTGTAGTGGTAGAACCTATATATGACCAAAAATCAGGTCGTATTTATATATCCAATTCATGCTTCTTCGGGAATATCCCGATTGGGAATTATCACTAAAGGGGAATTTTTTAAGTGAAATGGATCGGTACTGCTGAGTTTCGATCCTTCGACACAGTACCTTCCAAAGACTCCATTGTCGTATGTAACCCGTTCCAGAAAGTCTGACAAAAACTGAAGCTTAAGAAATAATGTAAATCCCGTTAATCTGTTCCAGACACCCAAAAATATTAACAGAAAATACATTTTATAGAAAGTAACTATAGTTTTACATTCAGAAAATGATGAGAAATGAATATAAATGACTAATGAAGTGGATAAATGAACATTTAACATCACTTACCTTATTGAAGACTTGTTCTATTATGGAAGATGGCGAGGAGGGAAGAGGGAGGAGGAGAGGTTATCATTTGGAAGGGAAATCCCCCTTCATAAGGACTTCAGGTATGAAGGTCCTATCTGGGGTTACTTCCCATCTTTGTTTTTTGCTGGCACTAGAACGTGCTTGAGAGTCGCTGGACCTCTCACATAAAATAGATTTGCCTAAAATGGAACAAGGCATTGTCATTGAGCATGTTGCAGACATGTCTTGCCACAGCTTTGTTAGGTGTCTTTAATCACTGAAGAAGTCACATTATCCTCTCCCACTTCCTCCTCCTCCTCCTCCTCTGATTCCTCATAAGCAGTCTGTTGCTGTTCCACCAGCCATGCGTACACCATTTTCGAACTTTGCTATGAGTTCTGTCTTGAATTCAATGGTTTTTCTCATCTTCTTTATTGAAGAGCTGGCACTCGGAACTTTCTTTGGCTTTCTTGGTGGCTTATTTAGCAGTCACAGTCAAAAAGCACGAAAAACAATGGATTATTATGAAATATTTCAGATGAACACACAGGGTGATGCTCACTCAACGAGAAACAAAGGCAGACTGGATCACGAATGCTTGGGATGCTTTGCGAGGCATGCGATCAGGCAGATGAGTTTGGGATGGAGCATTTTCAACTGTATAATGACTGACCAGACGTACAAAAACTGGGACAAAATGTTAACGAAAAGAAATTGAAAACTGAGGTTTGACTGTGTGTGTGTTTGTGTGTATGTATATATATATATATATATATATATATATATATATATATATATATATATATATATATATATATATATATATATATATATATATATATATATATATATATATATATATATATAAAATTACACTCACACACACACACATATATATACAGGCAGGCCCGGTTTATGATGGGTCCGGCTTATGACGTTCGAGGTTACGATGCTTTTCAAATATATTCATCCCAGTTTACAACGCTTGTTCCAGGGTTACAACGCGTCATACGCTGATCCAGTGGAAGAAATATGGTTCCAAAACGGCAGAATTATCAAAATTTGGAGGTTTTTTTTTATGAAAAACTCAATAAAAATGGTTTACATCATTTTCAAAACACCCAGAGCATTAAAAAGGGATTTTGACAAAGGAAAAATCTATTTCTGAGGGAGGCCCCGTGTCACCTGGTGAAATTCCATTCTTACACGAATTTCTAGGTATAAATATTGCTAAATATACCAGAGAAAAAAGCTTACAGGAATGCTGGAGTTACTACCCCCAGATCGAGCACCTTCGATGAAGATGTCGGTATAACCAAGGGTGAGTGAAGGAATCACAACCACAGAGCCACACTCTATAGACATCCCTATGTCAATATCCCTGAGAAGAGTGAGGGCCGTACCAGCGCCCACGCTCCCCAGCCCGCCACGCTGGGAGACTCCAGCGCCATCTGAACTCATTCCAGACTAGCACCATCCCCAGGCTTGGCATGAGCCAGTAGGGGGGGCGAACCTGTACCTCAAAATATTCTAGGGGGGGTCACCGGGTGACACGGGGCCTCCCTCAGAAATAGATTTTTCCTTTGTCAAAATCCCTTTTCTGAGCTCGGCCCCGTGTCACCCGGTGAAATAGTATCAGAGAATCATGCCAAGACTGCAAAGCTACAACAGAATACAAAAGGTAACTGGAAAGACACACATGCTATGGAAAAATAGATTTAATAAAAATATCTCAACAATGAAAATTGGGCTTAACTATAGGTAAATACTGGTGACATAATACATCTCGCATCAAAAGGGTACAATGAAATAGCAAACTTAACCTAGGAACAAGGTAGAAACACTAACATATAGTACAATAGGGGAAAATAGAAGGCCCCTATAATTCAATAGAATAACCAGTAATTACAAACTTAAACCTAAAAGCAATGAGATACAATTGAAAGACAAAATTATATGAGGTACATGAAGCAAAATAAAAACCGCTTCAGTACCTCTGACTAAATCTAAATCCACAACATATCAAATCCAAATCACAAGGCAAGCAATAATCAGGTATACCAGTATCGAGTATGAGGAGCAAGGCAGCGAGGCATGATCGATCCAGAAAGGCAGGTAGAGAAATAAATGAGGCAGGCGGGCGGGGGGAGGGAAAGGAAAAAGATAAGGATAATGAAGATGAGGAGATGACACTCCCCACAGCCACCGCAGAAAATTTCAGGGCTTCGAGTGATTTAAATAGTGGTTTAAACGCTAGAGGTGATTTCTATCCCATATACTCGGTAAGTTAAGCAAAATTCATATGAAAATAGATAGTAAAGGTAGCCACTGCACGTGAACCTTTGGGACTCAACGAAAGAGTTCCACCCTTTTCCCTGATAAAAAGAGGACCCGACTTATACTGTGGAGTTCTTTGTAGATAAGACTTTAATGTATATAATGGACATAAGGATTGGTCCTAAGGGAGAGACACCACCTTCTAGGGGGACCACCTGTCCTGAGGGTCTTCATTTTTAGCTAGGAACCTATGATCAGGGGAAAGGAGGACTTCTCCAGATGGGATATTAAAGAAATCAACATGATCATCAAGCGAGAGCCGATAGCTTTGAATTCTGGCAACTGAAGCTAAGCTAATCAGAAGTACCTACTATAAGGCTGATTTAGCTACCTCAGTAGTGGCCGGGGCGAGGCATTTTTCAAACAATGATCTAAAGAAAGTAACCGTTAGGTTAGTAGCCACAGTTTGATCTTCAGATGCCTTCAAGAAAGATGTTAGTTCTTTGTTGCTATGCATCATACTTTCTGAGAGTATAATCTCCTTATCAGATTCTAGAAGCAGAGTGTTGGCCGGGGTCAATGTTTGCTCCCTTTTTATGCAAACATTATAAGGTCCGTAAAGCCGGGCATTCTGAATTCTTAAGAAAGCAGACACAGCCTTTGTTTGTACTACTTGGGTCAGACTGGATTTGGGTATCTGATGACACCACAACTTGAGTTCCTGGAGCAGAGGAACCAGTTGCTCTTTGGCCAATAAGGGGCTACTAGAGCTAGATGGCCCTTGAATGACCTGTGTTTGTGCAGTACTCTCAAGAACAAGTTTATTGGGGAAACAAGTACCCCTTCTCCCAACAGTTCCAAACTATGGACATCGTATCTGTGGCAAAGGTCTGAGGGTCCGGTTGGGAGCCACGATCAGGAAGCTTGTAATTGTTCTTTGCAGCGAACAGATCCACCTGGAGCCCTGGAACCCGGCGCAAATTCAATTAAACGATTCCCCGCCCAGAGACCACTCCGCGTCCAACGGAGTAGTCCTGGACAGGGAGACTGCCACTATGTTCCGCACCCCCGATAGATGGGTGGCTGACAAAGGCCAGCCGTGCTTGTTCGCCAGGGAGAAGGTAACTAACACCACCTGGTTAACGCGACCTGATTTGGAGCTGCCCCTTTTGAAGCAACGAACCACCACTGCGCTGCCCAACATCAGCCTGATGTGAAACTGGCTGGCGGGGCGGAGCTTCTTGAGAATTAGAAACACTGCCACAGCTTCCAAGGTGTTTATATGAAACTGTTGGAACATGTAGACCATATTGCTTAGACTTTTTGTTGTGGTGAATAACCTCCCCAGCCGCTTAAAGAAGCGTCTGAGTGTATTACCAGAGCCGGAAGGGGGAATTGAAGTGGAACAGGCTTCGAGAGACCCTGGATGTGGACCACGGGCGGGGTCTACTCTCAAGGATTTGAGGGGATGAGGGACTCTGTCTCTGAAACTGATGTCTTTAAGCTCACTTTTAAGAGCAGGTCTGTCACTGAAGCAAACTTAAGAGGGCCGAAACTCTCTTAAGTCCTGCGGAAGGTTACTTTCAGAGACTTTCTGGTAGAATTAGATTTCCTTCCGCTTGGCAGCGGCGGAAGAGATAACCTGTATACGAGGTTAGGTCCCACTTGATACCCATCCACTGAAACCAAGACTCCAGAGTCAGGCGGGACTTTTCCTTGTTCAATTTGAAAGTTTTTAACGACCCCAAGAACTCGGTCATCTAGAATCACTATTTGCTGGGTCGGAAACTTTCTTGGGGACAGTGAAAGCCTGCCTTGAAACTTGAGGTGCCTCACTTTCTTTATAGCTCATTTATTGAGTAGTTCCGTCACCAAGACCTGTAGGGCTTTTGGAGGAAGGATGGTAAAATCTGGTTATGGGAGGGGGACCCCTGATCCAGTTCCAACCCAGACCTTTGGACACGATATGTGTGTCCAGGGACTGAAGGACCACTGGTCTCTGAACCAGTAAAGGTGTTCACCCACTAACTGGTCTCAGTGAGAGGAAGCAGATTTGCTTCCTCTACTGTGGCCACTTTTCCTCGGGAAGACAGGCTCAGCCCCTGCCTCTGAAGGGGGCTTGACCTCTACCCCCTTGCGTTCCTATTAAGACCGTGAAAAACCCCAATGCCCTCATAGGTAGGGTTGTATGCGGCGAGCAGGAGACACACGAGGTGCAGCAGGGGTTGGGCTGGTTGAACCAGCACATACTGTTGGGGTTGGGCCTTGGAGGTGGATGGTTGGCTCACCGTTGAGAACGGGACTGCCTGAACAACCGCCTGATGTTGGGGTCTCCTGCGTTTCCTGTAACGTTTCCCAGGCCTATTCTGGGAACCGCTAAACTCGGAGGTCTTCCGCTTAAGAGCGGAGATACCCCACCGGGAGCGCAGACTCTGGTTGGTCCTGGTTGCTTCGCCAGGACACCGGAGACTTCATCGTCTGGGAAAGGTTGGTTCCCCAGCAAGAACTCCTCATGAGCCTGTCAGGTTCAAGACGAATGGTGGCATCAGCGAAGATGAACTTACGGCAGTTCATCTTTGCTACCATGAAGTCGAACAGGTCCGACTGAAACCTTGCTAACAGGGATTTAGTCAGAACCTGAAACAATGGTTCCTCTGAAAAGGAGACGGTCGGTCGCTTCTGACAGGCACAGCTAGTTCAAAGACCGACTCAACCGACACCGTGCTTGAACTCAGCCTTCAGGAGAGCTTCCGTAAGCTTGAAGCTGCTCTCTGAACTGGTTTGACGCAATCTGCGTCCAATTTACCGACAGTAAATGTGGACGGAGCGTTCCTCCAGAACTCGTCACCCGGGAAGATTAGAGATGTAGGGTCTAATTCCCGGAGCTGAGGCAAGGGTTTGCCTTCCCAGCAAAGCCTGAGCGGTTGCAATAGCAACTTTGTTCAGACAGGGGTGGGTAGCCTACCACCAAGAGAAAACATATTTAAGTTGCCCTTGAAGGGGGTCAACTCCGTGTCCTCCGCCTGCCACCGGTAAAAGTGCGCAGGAGAACGGATTGCGCCTGATCCCTAGGGAAAGTCACCGTCTCCGTAGGGACCTCAATTGAGCGTACCCAGGCTTCCTCCATCAGCCTAACGAAGCCTGGGTAAGGGGGCAAGAGGTCAGCCGGGAAGAACTCCAGTTCTTCTAGACGCCTGGTACCTAGGCCTTCAATGGTCAAGGTGACTTCATGCTGGACAGCACGAAGAGCAACCCGCCATGGGTTCCTTACGTCAAAAGGAGGGAGGGCAGCGGTGTCGGGGAACTGATAGTGCACCCCGGCATCACCGGAGCGCGACAAATCAGCGATCAGCTTCTCATGATCTTGAAGCTTCTCAGAAAGCTTATCTAATTTTGTGTCTACCTCCGTGGAGAACCTCTTGAACAATATCCCGCAAACGCCCAGGTCAAATGCAGGCTGGCGAGGGAGGGCTGGACTTGGTCGCCCATCTACTTGCTCCTTTGCCCGGGGTACTCAGTTTGCTCCCGGAAGGCAAAGGGTCAGCACCCTTTGGCTTCGACGGGGGGAAAGGAGAGGCTTTTCGTGAAGACGAGGACTTGTAGCCCTTCGCCTTCAACGACGACTTCAACAGGGACAGTAGACTGAACTCTGTCCCTCAAGATAGCAGGTTTGGTGAAGGCCTGAAAGGAAGAGGATGATGAAGGAGGGGATTAAGGAGGGTGCCCGCCCCACTGCCTCACTTACCTCAATACCTACCCCTGGTCCTGCTCGGTGACCATCGGCTCGAGATCCAGGTCGAGCGCAGCGGCGACTCTGTAATCCCCCGAGTGTAGGGGTCCTTGCAAGGGCTGGGTCGTGGCCCGGATCTGGTCGATGATAGGTGCGGCCACATCAGAAGGTACGGCCGCAGTGATCCGGGCGCTGGGATAAAGCAGGTTCCTCAGCTTTTCATTGAGGATATAGGGTTTCCCCGATGGGACATTCCTCCCGAACCCAGCTACCCAAGCGCGGAGAGACCCCAAGGCCTCTTTCTTGAAGGACGCGTCAACCTGAAAGGGGGCAGAGTGTCAAAGAAGGGCTAATACCGTGTTTATATAAGAGCCAAATGTGACCAAATAACAAACTGACTAATGTGGTAAAGCGGAAGTAATTAGCTTACCGACTCGTCCTGGAGACATCCATACGATGCGAAGCAAACCTCACAGCCGTCCGGATGCCAGACGATCAAGTCATCAAGCCGGACTGCACAGCCAGCATGAGTCTGGCACACCACATGCCCGTAGGGTTGGTGGAGGATTGTGGCACATCCGGGCTCCTCACAACGAACAGTCTGTAAGTGTGAAAAGTACATGAATCTACCACTCTAAGAAACTTAAACTATGTAGGGATAAGTATTTTCATACCATGCTACCGGAGAACTCCGGTGGAATGAAAAACCCCGTCAGAGACGGACCTACTAAGCAAAGAAACTTAAAGTAAACAAATCAACCCGACGGCGCGGTTAAGCGCCGGGGGACAGTAACAAACATATGGTAAGCATCACCTCCCGACTGCCGGAATTTTCCGGCGGAACGAGAGAGATGAATCAACGGGACTCTCACCACCAGGAACGCCAGTAATAAAAACGGCGGAACCTAAGGGAAGGATCACCGGACTAAAATAAAATTAAAGTAAAATCTCAACCCGACGGGCGGGGTTAAGCTACCGAGGGAGCAGTAACAAACACATGGTAGCGAAAAATCTCCCGACTGCGGAATACTCCGGCGGAACGAGAGTTGAATCAACGGACCCTTACCACAAGGAATGCCAGAAATAAAAACGGCGGAACCCAAGGGAAGGATCACCGGACTCTGATATAATATTAAAGAAATCAAACATATAACAACCCGGACGGGCGGGGTTAAGCCGCCTGGGACCAGCAACAGTCATATATCAACCCGACGTGGGGGGTTAAGCCGTCGGGGACCAGCAACAAACATATGGTAAACAGAAAACCTCCCGACTGCCGGAATACTCCAGCGGAACGAGAGAGTTGAATCAACAGGACCCTCACCACCAGGACCGCCAGTAATGAAACCGGCGGAACCCAAGGGAAGGATCACCGGACTCTGATATAAGATTAAAGCAAACATATCAACCCGACGGCGGGGTTAAGCCGCCGGGGACCAGTAACAAGTGTATACACATAGAGGGTGGTAAAGAAACTAGTTAACAACGCTACTATGAGGTAGAGTCCCCCGAAGTCCGGTACCATTACTACCGGAGATCCCAAGCCTCTATCGCTAGAGTACACAAGAAGGAAGAGGCAGAACACAACTGGACCCACATGGGCAGGTGTACGCGCCAATCAATTCCGACTAGAATGACCCAGACGCCGAGGCGAATGCGGGAGGCAAAGGGAGGACCGGGGGTGATGGGAGGGGGAAGGATAACCCTGAAAATGTTCGAAGACCCACTCGATCCGAGGAGAGCGGGTAAACGAAACATAAAGTCAAGACGGTTGTCACCAGGAACCATCCCTGGGAGGGAGCGAATCCCTCCACCAGGGAGGACCCAAGCACTCGGGGAGAACATCGGGGACCGATGTCACACCATGAGAGATGACAAGGAATTGACTTAGGGTAGGCTAGGGAAGGGGGAAAAGCTATGGAAACAGTAAAGGTGCTTGACGACATGGTGAAATAAAGGCAAATCACGCCAAAAAAACACAAGCCACAAACAAATCTGCGATCAAAACGAGTGCTAGAAATGGAATGAGTTCAGATGGCGCTGGAGTCCCCGCGTGGCGGGCTGGGGAGAATGGGCGCTGGTACGGCCCCTCACTCTTCTCGGGGATATTGACATAGGGATGTCTATAGAGTGTGGCTCTGTGGTTGTGATTCCTTCACTCACCCTTGGTTATACCGACATCTTCATCGAAGGTGCTCGATCGGGGGGTAGTAACTCCAGCATTCCTGTAAGCTTTTTTCTCTGGTATATTTAGCAATATTTATACCTAGAAATTCGTGTAAGAATGGAATTTCACCGGGTGACACGGGGCCGAGCTCAGAAAGTAAGGTTTTCTTAGGGTTTTTGACGATTTTCGACAATTTTTTTACGGTTTGTGATGTTTCGCTTACGATGCGGCGTAAGAAAAGAACCCCATTGTAAACCTAAGACTGCCTGTATATATATATATATATATATATATATATATATATATATATATATATATATATATATATATATATATATATATATATATATATATATATATATATATATATATATATATATATATATATATATATATATCATATATATATATATATATATATATATATATATATATATATATATATATATATATATATATATATATATATATATATATATATATATATATATATATATATATATATAATATGTATATAATATGCATACAGTTAGTGCTCAAGTTACGATAATTTGACTTTAGCAAAATGCCTTTGAGACATGCCTCTTTCTTGTCATAATTGTTTTTGCAAAATGTTTATCAAAAGCAACTAGGAAATTAAGATTACTCTCGGGACCAGGTTTTAGAGCGAATGAAACTCCAAGATTTAAAACTGTCTGTTCTTCTGTAGTGAGGGGATGATTAGAGAGATTCAGCACATTATTGGGAAGGCCAAGATTATTCCATACGCTGTCTCAAAGGCATTTTGCTAAATGTCTTGGAGCAAAATAACAACAAAAATTCGCTCCCGAAAAGATTCCAAAATGCATTAGTTAGTTTAAGGAAAAGGGGGGATATCATCATCACAAAATCTGACAAAGACAGGAAAATAGTTCTGTTAGACAAGGAGACATACATCAATAAAGTTCAAGAACTTCTAAACGATCGGAGACCTATGACAAATTAACGAAAGATCCCACAACAAATATTGCTGCTCAATTTAACAAATCAGTCAGAACCATAGGGGCAATAAAAAGACATAGAATTACTAGAGACATTCAAGGTAATCAACCCCTCTCTCCCCTATTTTTACGGCCTCCCAAAAACACATAAAGATGGGATTCCTTTACGCCCCATAATATCTAGCAGGGGCTCTTTCATGTACAAATTATCAAAATGGCTCGCAGACTTGTTATCACCCTTTCTAGGAACCTTCTCATCCTCCCACGTCAAACATGCAGAGGATTTCATACAAAAATTTAATAGTTTAAACATCCCCTCAAACAACATCAAATTGCTCAGCCTAGACGTCGAGTCATTATTTACCAAAGTCCCGATTGCCGACGTGTTGTCTTTCTTAGAGAGAGGAAGTTACAACCATGTGAAGACCATTTTCCTCTTGGCATAGATAAAACTTTAAAACTTATCAACCTCTGTGTAACTAACAACGTGTTTTCTTTCAATGGTAATTTTTACAAACAAAAATTTGGCTGTAGCATGGAAGTCCCCTATCACCCCTTCTAGCAAACTTGTACATGGAATATTTTGAAACAGAACTTTATGTCGTCTATCAAACCCCATAATATGATCTGGCTTAGATACGTAGATGATATCTTTACTTTCTGGGACAATAGCTGGGGGGACTTTAATGAATTTTTTAATAGGCTAAATTCGCTAGTTCCGACCATAAAATTTAAAACAGAATGGGAAAAGGACGGAAAACTGCCGTTCCTAGATGTACTGATCATAAGAAAACAGAACAGGTATGCATTTACAGTATATAGAAAACCCACCTTCGCTGTCTCCTACATTCATTTCTTCAGCTACCACAACGTCTCCGTAAAAATCATGGTAGGGTGCAACTTATTCCTCAGAGGACTTAGGATATGTTCAAATGAGTACCTGGATAAAAGAATTTAACACGATCCGCCAACACCTAACGCAACTGCTATATCCACCACACTTTATCGAGAGGGCTATTAACAAAGCAAATAAAATATACTATAAAGGTCCCACTCACAACAGACAAATAGATTTCAACAACAAAATAAAGCTTCTGTACGATGAAAACATCCAAAAGGCGCCGAACAACTCAGGCCTAACAATCCTTTTCATTTTCCATTATCCCAAATCCATCGGGAGTTCGCTCGTTAACGTATACTTAAATAACAAAAGGGAAGAAGCCGGAGTTTACAAGATACCGTGTAGTAATTGTCAGGACATCTACGTAGGCGAGACAGGTAGATCGCTCTCGCAAAGAATAACAGAGCACAAAAGATCAGTACGTTACGCTTCGGAGAGTTCGGGAATTTTCCTACATATCAGAAATACAGGGCATGTCATTAACTGGAGTGGGGCGGAGTTGGTTTTCAAAAGTAGCTGTTCGTACAAAAGAAGGATGCTGGAATCTGCTATCATCAATCAAACCAACAATATGAACCTGTCAGGAGGACATTGGAAATCGGATAACATCGACACCTTAATCCTCAAACCCCTCATGAAGAAGATGACCCAAGAAACGCGACCGCCAGATCCATCGCCAAACGGGAGCTAATGAGGCCAAAAACCACTAGGGAATTTGGTCATTCTCCTCCTTAAGAAACGCCACCTCCATAACATCGGAGGCCTAGGGCCACACCTTTATGTTTTTGTATATATACCATTGTAACTTTCCACCTGTCCATATTCTACCAGTGAACAGGGGCACAGAAGCTAGTGCCCGAAATATATGGTTTCAACGTTTAAATACTGTTTTATGGGCCTTCTTATATTCATATTACACTGTAGTATTACAGGAAAAGACATTCATATATATATACACACACATACACAGGCAGTCCCTGCTCTTACTGGCGGCATCGGTTACAGTTCTTGGCTAGTGACGTTGTTAACCAGATTTTCAACACCAATCTCCGGTTAACGGCACTGTTAAGTGGGGATTTCGGCGTGATCTCTGGTTAACAGTGCCGTTAAGTGGGGATTTCAGCACCACTCTCCAGTTAACAGCGCCAATATCCAGTTAACGTTGCCGTTAAGTGGGGTTTTCGGTGCTATTATCGCCAATTTTCGGTTAGCAGCGCTCAGCCTGGGACGGAACGCCTGCCGTTAACTGGGGACTGCCTGTGTTTGTGTGTGTATATATATATAATATATATATATACTTACTGTATTTAGTGAAGTAATGGTGCCTCAGGGTTTCTAACACAATATATAGGTAGAGCAGGGGTTGAAATAGTGATATTCAATATAACATTAACATTTATGTTGATGGCCTTTGGTTTTGACACTGAAAATATACAGTTTAGTGGCATCTCAGCTTAATGGGCAGGTGGGATTTGATCTTCTGGATAAGTAATGAAATGTGTTAAGAAATGAAGATGCACATACAGACCACTCAATACCCTGGGGCCAACTCCCATAGGTTATAGCGTACAGGAATTCGATATGTAAAGTAATTAATTGCCAGTCCTGTCAAGTATTTTGTAATTATCATTCATTTTAAAATACTATGCTAATTATTCAGTTTCAGAGAGATAATGAGAAAAAATTGCTTCTGAAAATACATACAATATAAAACTGTACAGTTTAGTCTAATAAGAATGTACTGGAATTCAAAACTTCTGCTTACTTATAAAGTACTTACAAGATATGTACAATACACAACACTTCTACAATATAGAGGATATAGTACCACCTTTGTGTCGTTTTTATCAAGTCACAAGGCACAGCTCGCTTTGTACTCTCTCTCTCTCTCTCTCTCTCTCTCTCTCTCTCTCTCTCTCTCTCTCTCTCTCTCTCTCTCTCTCTCTCTCTCTCTCTCTCTCTCTCAGTATAGTTTACCATAAGGCAGCGATTGTGTGTACGTATGCACATATGCAAGCATAACACTACATTACAGTAAACCCCCCGTATTCGCGTTCTCATGGTTCGCGGACTCACCATTCACGAGTTTCTCTGTGGAACATATCTAGCCATCATTCGCAGAAAATTCGCCCATTCGTGGTATTTTTCATTGAGAAATATTCACTAATTACTGTATTTTTATATAATTTTCATGAATAAATACACTTTTTGTGATAAAACTATTAAAATACTCAGGTATAAGCATTTTTACAGGGTTTTTCTTGGTTTAAGCTATCAAAATGGGCAGTTCTAAGTGTTTTTAGAGGGGTTTTATGCATTCGCGGATTTGACCTATTTGCGGGGGTGTGTGGGACGCATCCTTCGCGAATATGGGGTTTCACTGTACATATTAAGTGCAGTACTGTACTGCGTTAAATAAGTGTCAATATGAAAAATATAGTACCAAAGAGAGAAGGGGCCAGATGCCACAGTATGTGAATGTTGTGTAATGTGATGTGATGTTTGTGTACATATACACACACACACACCCATTCACAGACTGAAAAATATATGTATGTAACAATACATTATTGCATCAATTACAGCTGTGTACTGTGCTGAATTAATGTCAGTACAAATACTATACAAAAAAGAGAGAGAGAGAGAGAGAGAGAGAGAGAGAGAGAGAGAGAGACAGAGAGAGAGAGAGTCACCTTAGTATGTGCACAGTGTTTCATATTCTGATGCTTGTCTTAGCTTGAAGATAAAATAGAAACAACAATGCATTAAGTAAAGTATATATCAATCAAAATACTAAACTATATTGATAATGTACCATACAGTAAATTTTGTCTAGTCAAACCTTGAAGACAACAATTGAAGCATATTGAGGCCTAGTTGGGCTTGTGGTTACCCAAGACAGTTTAGTTTATATGAGAATTGTTGAATTTTATTGGTGTGTAATGGAGTAAACAGCTATGTTTCAAACTCAAGGGGTTTGGATGTGGTAGACTGAGTAATTGCACTTTAATTAACCAAAAATCTTAAGAATTTCAGAGCATGTACTCACACAAACAAGGAGCACAGCACAATTTTTAAAAATTCCATGCGTCTCAGTCATCATTAATAATCAGGTTTATCTTTTCATATATTATACTTTGGGGTCTTCAGCCAATTTCTGATCACTCCACAATCTTCCACATAACCCAATAGCTCTAAGAGGACATTGTCTGTACTTTTACATACAATTTGAACAGTGTTATACTGTGTGTGTTTTTATTCTCATAAGGAACTTTCAATCACTGAGCTAACATCTACATTCTAGAAGAAACCACAGGGAAATATTCCAAGCTTTTTATATTGAAAACTAAGGACATGATGGAAGAGAGTACAGTATAGTTATTTATTGGTTAGTGCTCAATCATTTTAAATAGATTCTGGTTGAGATGTACCACATTAATTCCACCTCACCTTGGTAAAGGCTGTGATATCTAGGGTGTAAGGGAGACACAACAAAATTAGGCATTCACTATATCCATGTTTAGAAGATGAAGTCTTTTTCCTTTATACCTTTTATGCCAGCTGTGTAAGATTATTCAAAGTTTTAGATGGTCATCATTCTTTTTCAGATCTCAAAAAAGAACTTAGATACCTGGATGCTTCATCTTGTAAAAAATAGAGACATGGATTGCTTTATTACAAACCTGTTATAAATAACTAAGGTGCCCACCTCATAAGGTCCATGCACTTTCAACAGGTCTCAGTAGTAGTGGACCTGTTAACGTGAGAAATTAATTTCTTCTTTCATTGAACACTTCAGCTAGGATTGAACTAACAGTAGTCCAAATAAAGTCGACAGCTCCTTAAGTCAAGATCAGGTACTAAATGCAGACTTTTCAGTGACTTCCTACCGGGTCCAGTACATTGCTTGGGAATCAGTGCCCTCCTGCCAAGCAGCCATGTGGCAATAGTAAAATTAGGTACTGTGTAGATTTATGTTTTAAAAATTTAAATGTATAATTTTTACTCAGACTGCCTTCTTTCCCTTCTCTTTTATTATGTCGAAGCATATGGGACTTCTCACCTATTAGTTAATTACTGCACAGTTATGTCTTTTAAAATTGTAACTTGACCATCAGTATAATGCCTTTCACCAAGGACTTCTGTTAATACTGTAGTAAGAATATTGAGTTTGTGAAACAATTATTTTGGAAACTGTACATTAATTAAAATTTTGTTATGTAGGTAGCAGGAGATTTGTGCTATGACTAATTGTCACTTGCTAGCATATATAAAAGTTGTAATTGAGTTTTTTTTTTTCAGGTATGACAAAAAGCCACTGTTCCGTTACTCAGGATGCCACCATTATGATGCGTCAGCTTTTAATGTGGCATTAGGAGTCATGTTTTCCTATGATACACGGCCATACCTCGCTGCATCCTCTCCCTTCATTAGAGTTTCACGGAAGCAAAGTGCTGAAGCTGATAATTTGGCTGGTGAAGGTAGGACAAATAATTCAGTAAGAGAAAGTATAAAAAGAGATCATATTGGCATTTTTGATCCAGACTCTGTTGGTCCATCACTGAGAAATAGTTTGAATAATCTCATGCCCACCCGCAAAGACACAATTCACTTTGACACTAAGGAGGAGCAAGAAGTGAACTTTGTGGGTAATGGTAAAGTTAAAATCTTTAAATCACCTAAACCAACGTATGACTCAGATAGCAAAAATGAACATTGACGTGAATTTCACCCTGGTGAGGGTTCTGCTTATTTTCTTGCATTATTGCATCTGCTTGTTATGTTCCCAGAAGTGTTCCCACTGCAGTAAGATTTTACTGTTCAAAGGATGTGGAATGTTTTCAAGGAGAATTCAGGTTACTTTCATGCCACAAGAATGAGTTTTACTCATCTTAGAAATATTACCTTGGTGCTTATTGTTTTTGAAAGTTATGAAAAGTTAGTATAACAGAAATCCTAGTACATATACAAAAAAGTGGCCAGTCTGTGGAAAGTGTTAGAGGCTAGAACTCTGTAATGAGAGCTTCTTTTCAAAGTCAGAAATGTCATCTTCATGAGCCAAGTGCATGCTTAGTGTACTTAAAAAAGCAAATTAATTGTCGTAAGTTTTCATAAACTATGGGTGTTAAGGGTTTAGGAAACAGGTGTTGGAGAATTATACATCTCATTATGAAGTTACATTAACATGAGGCAAAATTATTTAATAAACACCTTGGTGATGATTGCTTTACTATTGTATACATACACATTACTCAAAATGGAAGAATTTAGAGTAAAAGATAAATACTGTAAGCCAAAGAGATAGATCAGACAAAAACAAATCTGGGTATTATGTATAAGAAAAGTGGACAGCAGAGGTTGAAGGAAGTTCAGTAAGCCATTATCAAAGACAAAAAATGAACTGGAAAAGTATAATTTGCAATTATAGATAATAAACTTTGCTTCACTGCTGTGAACATGTTGTGCAAAATAATGAATGTGTGGATACATATTGGAAATATTAGATTGTGTAGAAAGCTGTCTAGTTTTATTTTTCAGGATTTTATAATTATATATGCAGGATGCACTGCTGTAAGCATGGAGGCAAAATGTGCTCTTTGATATAGCTTACATAGAATTAATTATACTCGAGTACATTATTGTAAAGCAGAAGGAAATATGTTGACTGTTACTATACATTGCTTTTATATGGGCTACATACCTTCCTCTCCCCAAGAGGATTGTGATATTGTTGTTAGAAGACAAAGCCTATGCTCTACTGCTCATGATAGAGCACTAGTAAAATTTTATTTTTATAATGGGTTGCTTGTAATGCAAGCATAACTAGCATCTTGGTTTTGTTACATGGAACACTGAAGAGGATAGGGACAGTTTCATTAATGGATGTCCATCTTAAGGCATGTTAGAAATTTACCTTAGAAGAAATATACAGCATTTTTTTATCATTTTCTTCTGCTAGGAGCTTCAGCTTAATTTAGTCAGTACCATAAACAAAAATATATTATTTTTATTTAGAATATCTAATAACTTGTGGTTATATTACCTATGGTATCAGATAAGTTGCGTGTTTAAGCACTTTATAAAGCTGTAAGTAATAAGTTTTATTGCTTTGGAATTAGATATAGTGTACATAAAATGCTGTATAGTTGTAATAAGTTTATATGAATTACCAGTCTATTACTTTTTATACTTTTACTAATGACATTATTGAATGAAGAGGTAGTTTAGAGATTGGTCAGGTCAGCTATGTCTTTTCTTCTTTTCCTTGTGTACAGATAGCCCATTATTCTTAAAAGCCAGACCAGAGCATATCAGGCCTTTTTTCTTCCTTTGTGTGCATCACAGTGCTTAAAAAAAATGGTGATGTTGGAGGTGAGGGTATTATTGAAAGGCATTATTGTAGTTCTATGGTCAGAAATTATGGACAGAAGTGCTTTCAACCAATGACAGATTTTAACAATAACAGCAGCAAAGGCGCATCACCATTAGCTGGAGTGTGGACTGAGATGGGATTACTCAAAATTTTGCAGTTTATCAGAACTCAGCCAAGGGAGATGAGGAATATTCTGAGGACAAAAATTAACTTCGTAGAAGAAATCTAGAAGTGTGGTTGAGAATGAACAAACATTGAAGTAATCATAACAAGGAAAGCAGGCTATCAGTTGACGTAACATTAAAACCAGTCACAACCAAGACATTCTAGTCATCCAGCTATTGATCACAATTAGAATGGAGGTAAGAACACTGATGAGCATGGTTAATGACATGCTCTCTGGCTAGTCATTCATTAGTCTGGCAGTTGCAAATCATGCCAAGCAGATATAGTACCAACTGGTAGCAAACAGATGGGGATCTAATTATTTAAGCCTTTACCAGTTTTTAGCTATCAAGTAATATATATTTGTTATTGGTCAGAACATACCATTTAAATAGATACTAAGGAACTAGAAAATTCTTTGTGACAATGAACATGCCCTAAGCTACAACCGCGGTCTGACAATAATGCTCATTGAATGGGATGGAAGGAGCCAGCCCAGAAGTCTGTTTTCTTTAGACAAGAAATGCAATGCTTAGCAACAAATGTTATAAAAGGAAATGACATTAATAGTGATCTTCATCAGACAACAATTTAGTTTTAATTTGGACTCATGAAGGTAGCACCAATTTAAGTGGCATGACCCAAATAGCCTGCCATTGGGTATTCTTATAGCAGATCCAGTGCCAGAGGTGTCATTATTCATGGATGCCTCCATGTAGGGTTGGGGCTTCAATGGTTGACATGAAAATGTCAAGGACATATTTCTACTAAGCAAGGTACTGTATTGAAATATCATGAGGATAGAGGGAATGTTAATCTGGACATATTTATACTAAGCAAGGTACTGTATTGAAATATCATGAGGATAGAGGGAATGTTAATCTGGAACTACAGCAAGAAGTCCTTTTAAGGTCCTCAGTTTGGAAAGATACAGTTATTCATGTCAAATAAGTTAACCGTTGTCATATATCCAAGGAACCGAGGTGGAGACCCAATGTATGATTTGGGTCAGGATCCACTACTGGGCTGAGGAGAAGAGTATCCAGTTGGTTCATAGAAATGTTCCAGGGAGGAATGACTTGATAAAGTAAAATATAACATGTTCTTTATAGGTTTGGGTGTTCGATAATAAGTGTTTGTTGATAAAATTGTCAAGTCTAAGCTATGGTAGGTTCTCTGTGATACCAATAATAAACCCCTTATTACCAGTTTAGGTAGTGAAATTTTAAGTATGACTCAGTAAATGATACTATTGAGTATGACTCAGTAAATGATACTATTGTACAGCATTATTGTATTGCTTTACTTTTCAGTGTATTGTGGAAGGTTATTTTTCATGAGGATTCAGGGTTTGGAGATTTTTGCAATTGTATCTAATGATTCTTATTTGCATACTGATCACAGACATAGAATTTTAATTTGATGTTTAGCTATACAAAGATGTATACAGGCAACACAGGAGATTATTAAAACAATCACATACACCACTTCCACAACCAATTAACCTACAGTCCCAGCTTGTTTCACTCTCATATGGCTAAATCACACCTCATAAACATTATTTTTAGTCTAGTCTATGAGTTAATGGAAGTCCCTACTGTATCATTATTATGAAGTATTTTATTGAGACCTCTTGATTGACAATTTTGGATTCTTGGGCTTACTCAAAGGATTTTTCCCAAATGAAAGGGAAAATTAGAGCAAGATAAAACTGGAGAGCTAGGTTGAAATAGATTAGAGAGAAAGGATAAAAATTAAAATATTGGAAGCTTTGCATCAGGGGCCAAAGGATCTTGGGGAGAGTTTTCTGTTACGTAGTTTGCATAGTGCATTCTTTGGGTGGGATCAGACAAGTTTCACTATACGCTAATATCCAGTAATAGAGGTAAGTTAACAGCAGGATTTACTATGTTGAATTCCATGTATGGATACCTGCCTAATATTCCATCAGAATAGTTATGTTTTCTTGACATTTACAAAGAGCCCTGAGGAGCTGCCCTAGTAGGCATGTTTGTAACTGTCATTAACAACAAGTTTATTTACTGCTGCTCTGCTTTCAGATATGACAGCATCAAAGATTGTGCACTTTATGCATCAGTAGGATGATTTACAGGTTTGCTTTCATCTGCTTATGTGTTTGAGGACAGCAATCATCAAGGAGCAAAGTTAACATTACCATTTTAGCTTCGGCAGTATTGATATGCTGCTCTTGCTAGTATCAATAAAACTGGTTCTTCTACAGCCTCCATATATTAAACTATTATACCAGTGGAGTATTCATTTTTCTTCAGGACTTAAGGTCACTCCTTTTGCAGCTGTTAGCAGCTGCATCTTTACCAAGTGAAGTGGGACATTTACTGTAGTTGATGCCAGTGAAGGGTTACATCTCCACTTTGTATTTAATCTCAGTGTTTAGCAGATTTCTTATATACAGTACAGTCAAGCAGAAAAGGATATCTGCCTGTGTCATCAAAGGACTACAAGTCAGCAATTTCATGAATATTGCTAACTAAAGAGCAAAGTCTCTTAAATTTGCCAGGTACTAAAAGAACTTTTTAAATTTTGAGGGAAAACTCTTGGTACTTTAAACAACTGTTTTTTGTTGACATTAATATTTTGTAGATGGGTAAGTGAACTCGGTTGATTGCTAATTGAGTAATGGCCCTTTATGGATTCTTGGCAGAACCCAATGAAGATAGCTGTGCTCCCTACTGCAGTACCTTCATGTGAAGAACTTAAGGGTTAGAGAAAGGATGTCCCCTCTATGGGCACTTTTGCTGTAATTGGAGAAGTGTAGATCCTACAGACCTACATTCTCTCTTTGTTTTTATGCATGTCAGTGTTGGTTCCACATAAAGTGATCTCTAGAAACACCATCTCATTCATGACGAGGGAGTTGATATCCAAGGTGTGAAGATATGCCCCAAAATAAATTCAAGTACTCACCAAGGTAATACTGTAATTTATGAGGTAAAAGTCTTCTTCAAACTTGTTATTAGATTTTTTAAAAACAATATTAATTTTTCATACAAACCATTACAGGGGTTCTGTTCTGAAAATCACGATTACCGAAAATCAGAAATTTTTGCCACTTATCAGGTCTGATAACCGGAGATTGGTGCCTCTGTAGCCGATGTCGAGCCCACCGAAAACTGGGGACTGCCTGTACTAATTTATAGCCCATGCTTGTAGTCTTTAAATACCTGAGACACTTCAGCCTTTTGTTAACAGAAAGATCAGAGGTATGTAGTTCTGCACATGCATCCAAGATTCTCCAGCAGCTAATTTCCTTATGGATATAATTTTCTAATATTGTACAAGGAATTATAAATTGAAGTAAAAGATACTGAATACACATTAAAAATGCAGAAAACTGTGAATCCAAAGCACAAAATGTAAACATAGTGTACATCTAAAGTACACAGCACAGACTGAAAATCAGATGAAAAAATGTAGGTTGCTAAACATAAATTGCAACTAATAGGCAGTTCCCGGTTATTGGTAGGGGTTCCGTTCCCAATGGCATAATGATAACCAAAAATCGGTGATAACAGCGCTGATCCCCAGTTATCGGCACCGCTGTTAAATGGGGATTGGCACCAATAACCGGAGATCAGCGCCGATAACCAGAGATCGGTGCATATCAACGCGAAAAATCCAGTTATCATCTTCGCTAGACAAGCGCCGTAAAACCAGATCGTTGGTAACCGAGGCCACCGATAACCGGGGACTGCCTGTACAAATGTCAAAAACATTATGCCAAACACTAAGTCAATTTATGAAAACTGAAAACATGTAATATGAAAAATAAAATGCACAGTACAAAAAAAAAAATTAAATCCACAAAATATGATCCTACTGGAAATATATCTAAAGTTAACAAAAGGCAATATTCTAACAGAATAGTATTTAATTGAATACACACAAAGCTAGGAGGCCAAAGACTGAACAGAACTAAGTTGAGGCAAAAACCAAAGAAAAGTAACTTGTTCGTACCAAGATACAGTACCTACCCACGCTGGAGATACTAAAATCACCCATATAAAAACTGCGAAACACTGGAATGGAAATAGAAGCAGCATTGAAACCTGTTAAAGAGAACATTTTTACAAGTCTAGTACTTCAGTCTTTCTCATCACTAACTGCTGTCCAGAAAGACGAGAAGAAAAGGAAACCCAGCAAAGCAAAACTTTTGCCAAACCATTTTATATTGCACTAATAAAAAGAGGCCGGTGAGTGAAAGAACATTAATTAGTGATAGTGAAATTAAATGCTGAAATAATTTTTGGAATATTGGGAAATTAGTCAAGATTTTTAGGAGTTAGTGAATCATTTGCATCATAGCAGACACATGAAAAGTGATATGGTTCAGTACTGGGGACCTTTGGATCCATGGGCATATGCTGAGCACCACCATTAATCTTTTGTCTGTTAAAACACAGAGTGCCTTGGATATTGAAGACCACAGAGGTGGGGGTTTTATAAGAAGTAGATTTATGATGAAACAAAAATCTTATGCTCAAGATTTTGCTACAGGATACTGTACTGCAGTTTGCTGGAGGATGTAACTCCCTAAAGTATGGATGAATTTTCTATCAGACCGGTAGGCTGGGTGTTCACTATATCTTATCACTTTATCATCCTATTCTTGAACACCTTCCATAAGCCTACAATTTGCAGATAAATATGTCATCATTAATCCCTCTATAGTGGATTTTGATATACTGTACATAGCATCTGTTTGGTTCTTACTGGGACGGGGATCCTAGGGCATTAAAGACATACCTGATATACTGCTTCTGAACATGTGGATTATATGGAATGTAATTAAGTTAAGACCTTTGAGCAAGTTCCAGGCACCAAAAACTAACTTGCCAGTAATACCAAATAGGTTGGGTGTTGTTGCTGATGAATCAGAATTCTGTCTTACCCTCCATAAGTATCCATTTTGCATTAGAAATGATGGATTTTGTGCATTGTATGAACATGAATTTTTTTGAGGATTTTTATTTCAAATGCATAAACCTGAATTTTATTATTTTATGCAAAAAGTTCTTCCCCTTTCCATTTTGACACCTAAGTTAGTGTTTGTGCATGCCAGACCAAAGGATGTAGACTACAGCATTGCTCACTGTCAGTGACAGTTGAACTAAGTTTTAGTTCTTTTGGCATGTCGTAATGGCATTAGTAAAGGTATAACTAAGGGTATTAAGTTTATATCTTTGAAACTAAAAATATTAAAATTTTTTATATCAGCAATGCTTTATAATAACTTGAATTTTTCACGGAATTGTGATACTTGAAAATATTCGGTGAATATTTTTTCAAAAGTGACCTAAAATATATGTATAGTTCATAATTCATTGATTAGAAAACAATTAAAAATGGACAGTAATGTCATATAACAGCTTATCACTTTGCATAAGATTATAATGTTTGAGATCTGATTAGTGAAAAGGCACACTCTTCTTGACAGCTAAGAAAATTTATTTTGACATTTCATGGAAAACATTACAGTCAACCCCCAGTATTTGCTGGGGATAGGGACCACAAACACCCACTAAAATCTGTGAATACTTGACATCCCGCTCTAAAAATGCTTATAACTGGCTATCTAAACAGTTCAAACACCAGACCCCCTCTAAAAATGTTTAAAACTGCTTATTTTAATAGTTCAAACACCAAATGTATACCTTAAACTATCATCCTACACAGAATATACCTTAAACTATTATCTAAAACACTTTAATATCATTTCAAAGTCAAGTTACAGCATTTACCCTTAAAAATTTACCCTTACAGCTAAGTGTGAAAACTGTTCAGTTACCCCTATTTTAAAGTACATCCATTTTCTCTCATATAGTTTTGAAGCAGTCCTGTTTTCTTTTTACAGTACATGGGGAAAGACGGGGAAAATTGAGTACAGTACTGTATACAGTACCTTAATATTTAATATGCATTGAAAAATTACATTTTATTGATACGTAGTTTGCTATGTTTGCTTTAATATTAATACTGTATATGAAAATTAGTAAATAATTTTTTATCATAAAAATGTATTTATCATGAAAATAACATGAAAATACAGTAATTAGTGAATATTTCTTGAGGAAAAAATCTGTGAATGACTAAATTTTTCACGAATAACTCTGTGAAAAGTTCCACAGAAAAATCTGTGAATAGGTGAAACCGCAAATAGGCGGGGGTCAACTGTATTTCACATACCAGGTAATTACATAGCTATATTTTCTAACTCGTGCGGCAGTCTGTTTAAAAAATCACGGTAGCACTTCGATAGTTCAGTTTAGGTGACAAGCCCCACCCACTAACAGGAGTACTGGAAATGACGTAGCAGAAAACCTCATTCTGTTTCTGCCAGCTCTCGAGTAACATCAGGTTTGCTGCAGCTTTTGTTTTCTGAATTTTGGTTGTATGGATGGATTTCAGTGAAGTCTTTTCACTTATTTGAATAGCCTTCAAGCATTAATAGTGTTCAGGATCATTTTTTCTAGTTCTTTGGTTATCATTATGTCTGATTCAAAGTTTACCTAGTTTTGCTATTTTAGTGAAAGTTGCAAAACCAGAGTAATCAAATCTTCATATGATTCTCATACAATTTGCAGTAAATGTAGTGGGCAGAAATATAATAGGGAGAAAACTTGTGCTAAATTTAATGATTAGCAAGAATAGAAGGTACTTAATCTCAACTAGGCAAGTTAGAGAGGGATAGGAAAAAGAAAGCGGCCTCCAGAGTCTAGAAATGAGCTTCCCCTAACCTAGTATTCCACCCTAGCCTGGGTTAGAAGATAATTCTGCTATTCCTTCTTCCCCTCTTCCTAATTTTTCTCCTGCTACTAGCCCTTCTACTTTTAATCTACCTACTCCCATGCCTGGCTCCCTTGCTTCCGAACCTGATGCCTTGCCTGTTTAGAGTCTAGGTTTCACAAGAAAATGATCCTACTAGTGAATACAGTGGCGGAGTTAGGTACATCACTGAAGATTGTTTATGGTAAAAATGTATTCAGGTGGTGCCACTTCCCGCAAAGTGACAAGAGTTAGTGTCATGCAAGTGGAGGAGGTGGCTACTCATCCCGTTGGTTTTCCTAGATCAAGGTTACTGTTATACTTCACTGAACCTGGGAGAAGACATACCGCAAGTCCAATGGAGGCCAAGAGGGTTGGCCCACATGTAGTTGCCCCCTCAGTCGAACCTTTGTGTGTTCCCAGGTACAGTATCGGCAGATAGCCACAGGAAAGGTTTCTTGACAGGAGAAAATGTTTTGCAAATGGAGGAGGTGGCTGCTCGTCCCGCTGGTTCTCATAGATGAGGTCCCTGTCATACTCCCCTAAACCTGGGAGAAGACATACTGAAGGTCCAAGGGAGGCTGGTGGGGTTTGCCCATGGTAGTCACCCCCTCAGTCAAGCCTGTTGATTGCTCCCAGGCTTCAACAGACAGCCGTTGGAAAGGCGTCTCTGTCTGCAGATGTGCATCAGTTGTCATCCAACTCTCAAGATTCCAGCCCGGACTTGGAAGCTCCGCAAGTGCTTTCTAGATTTGTCTTGTCCATTGAAGAGGCACGCAGGTGATGCTGGCCACTCTTCTCTGATGCCCAGTTAGCAGTTAAAGAAGCCAGGCGCAGTCTTCAACCTTCTTGCAGCACATGGGACAGTTCGGAGTATAATACTGTATTTTTCTCCTGAGCTTACTGCTGTTGGACGCCGGTATTTGGCTACCAAGCACCCAACAATCCCTCGCAGGTGCCCTTTGTTTTCGTTCAAGCGCCCATCTCCTCAAGAGTACCCAACGCCAGCTCCTGAGCATCCGCCGCCAGTTTCTGAGCACCTTGCACCGGCTCTTGAGCGCTTGGTGCCAGTTGCCAAGCGCCCAGTGTCCGCTTCCGAATGCCCAGCACCAACTCTTCAGTATCAGTCAATCTGTTCAGAGCACCAAGCGCCCATTTCTGACCACAGGTCTCATAGCCTATGCAGCTATCCTTCAATATTTACAGGCAAGCTTTCTTACCCTTTTTTGGCTCCAGCTATCCCGGTCTCGCCTACCTCGACTTTCTTGATGAGGAGCCATCCAGATGACAGACCTAGGCTCCCCACAGTGGTGCTTTCCTCATCTTCTAGGAAGGCACTTGAGATTGAAGTTTGGTTTTCTGCCAAGAGGGAGTAAGGTAAGGCTTCCTTCATCTTTCCTCCCTCACCACCAGGTAAGCTTCTTCTTCATGACGCTCGGCATTTTCATCGAGAAAATTGTTTTTCATCGGCAGAACTTGACCTTGTCAAAGAACTCTTTTGGGTTGTTTGAAGCTTTCAGTTTCTTGGACTGGATGGTGAGAGTGCTAGCCAAGAAGATTGAAGATTGCAATGATTTAGTTGGAGACTTCGCTTTGGACTGGCTAGGAGTCCTTTCTCATGCAGACAAGGCCATCAGGGATGGCTCTCTTGAACTTGTGGCTCTTTTCTCTTTGGGGGATTTGAAGAAAAGAGTTTTTTGGTGCTCCCATTCCACTAAAGGAGTCACTCAGGCCCAGAAGTCAGACCTCCAATAGAAGTAGACTTAGGATCTCCTGGTGCATTCTTCCCAATGCCCCAATGATTTGTCCATGTTTGTTCCTAAGATGATCTGTCCTCTCCAGCAACATCCCTTTTGTGGGAGTAAGCCCAAGTCCAGTCTAGAACCCGCTCCAATGTCCGCTTTTCGGTCAGAACTATCAAGAGGAGGTCAAGTTATTCTTGCCCAAGAAATGAGGAAGAAGTCCTCCATGCATAAATGGGAGCCAGTCTTCTTGAGTTTTGAGAGAAGTGGAGTATCAGAGGGACAGAACAGTGGGTTGTCAAGGTTCTAAGGGAGGGCTTCTTCATTTTGTTCATGAAGAGCCCCCCTTTAGTCTCTTTTCCCATCATTTTGATAGCCTACTCAAGAGGCTTGGGAAAACATTTGGCCCTTTTGGAGGAGGTCTCCTCTCTCCTTGAAAAGAGTCATAGAAGCAGTCGAGGACATCACCTCAGAGGGCTTCTACTACCATCTGTTTGTGGTCCCCAAATCATCGGGGTTTGGAGACCAGTCCTCAGTGTAAGTGCCCTCAATCTCTTTGTCTGGGAGACAAAGTTCAGATGGAGACAAATCAGTCAGTCCTTTCATCCATTCACCAGGGCAATTGGATGATAACCTTGGATATGCAGGATGCATGCTTCCACTTCCCCATCCATCCGGACTCCAGGAAGTATCTAAGGTTCGTTTTCCAGGACACTCTCTCAGGTGCCCCACGTCAGCGTCTAAACATCTGTCTCCTCTCGGAGTGCTGGGCGCCACCCAATCGCCCGGCACCAGCTAAATCTTCCAGTTTCAGGCTCTTTGCTTCAGCCTCTCTACAGCACCTCAAGTATTCACTTGAGTCCTTGCTCCTCTAGCAAAACGACTTCATTTAATAGGCATAAACGTCAGTCCATATCTGGACAACTTGCCTCTTGAATCCCCTTCAAGAGAAAACTGCACAAAGGACTTGAACATCTCTCTCTCAGGAACTGAGAATTATCATCTGCCTTCTGAAGTCCCAGTTGGCCCCGTCGCCAGAGTTCTTCTGTTTGGTGACGAGTCTCAACTCTCGGACTCTTTGGGCTTTTACATCTGCCAAGAGAATCGCCAGCCACCTTCAGACGGTCCACAAGTTTCTAGCCCCTTCAGTGGATGACCCTACTGAGGACTCTGTCTTCCATCAAGATATTCGTCAAGTTAGGCAAACTTCTTAGGAGAGTTTTGCATTCTTCATCAAGGCCAACTGGGACAGGGAAACACAGCCAGACATCTAAGCTTTTCCCATAAACCCTGACATCAAGTGGGACCAGCAATGATGGTGGTCCAAATGTAGACTTACGGAAGGAAAGCCCTTAATCCTGAGCCCAGACCTAAACTTCTATTCAGACTCCTCAGTTCTAGGTTGGGGAGTCCTCTTGGGGAACTGGGAACTTTCTGGGATGTGGTCGCCAGAAGAACAGAACCTTCACATCAACGCCAGAGAGCTGAAAGCAATTTACTTTGGGTTTCAGTGCTTTTCAACCCTAGTTTACAACAAGACTGTGGTAGTCCATTCAAACAATACCACACCCCTAATGTACATATGAAGGCAAGGCAGTAATCACTCATTTTCTCTCTGCCAGACAGCAAGAGACTGTGGACAGATCAAATTGAGTGAGTCTAGTCACTCGATTTATTCAGGGCAAACTAATTATTCTGATGGACGAACTGATCCGTCGAAAAGTAGGTCCCTCCCACCTTGGATCCCCTGGTCTATCGGAATCTGCGATACTATGGCACAGGCTGACATTGGACCTGTTTGCCGCCTCAAGGAACCATTGCCTTCCTCTCTCTTGTTCTCAGGCCCTGGACCCTCTAGCATGGGGAAACAGACGCCTTGCTGCAAGATTGGTCCCACTTGGATCGTTACGCCTTTCCATCCTTCAACATGGTCAGGGAAGTGCTGAACAAGTCTTGGGTTCATTGCAATGTTACGATAACTCTCATGGCCCTGTTCTGGCCCATGAAGGAATAGTTCCAGGACCTGCTACAGTTGTGGGTGGACTTTCCAAAACTCCTCCTAAAAACCGTGTCTACTCAGACAACCTCACTTTAAGAGATACCAAATGGTTGTCTGCTCTTGCCCTGATGGGCTTCAGTCTCTCCAGAAGCTTATCAGAGCATAAGGATTTTCAAGACACGCTGCAGAGGCGATTGCTAGATGCAGGCGTCGATTTCCTAGCCATGTCTTCCAGGCTAAGTGGGCGATTTTCCGAAGCTGGTGTCTCAGACTCAATGTCTCTTTTTCTGAAACATCTGTGACCCAAATTGCGGATTTCCTTCTTTATCCGAGGAGATCTAGGATCTCTTGTCCTCCACCATTAAGGGGTAGCAAGCTGTGTTTAGCTCAGTGTTTAAACACAGGGGTCCTGAATCTTGCGTCAATCCCAGATCTAACAAACTCGTCAAGTCCTTTGTTACATCTAAGCAAAGAAAGGAAGACCTGGTCTCCTGGAACCTGGACATAGTGTTGAAGTGGCTGACAGGGCCCTCTTTTGAACCCCTTCATTCCTCTTCTTGGAGAAACCTTACTTGGTAGACTCTTCCTCGTGGCCTTGGCTACTGCTAACATATTAGCAAGATCCAAGCCATCGATAAAAGGTAGGTTTTTTCACAAGGTGACGCAGTTTACTACTTTACCCTTGGATTATTAACCAAGAACGAGGACCCTTCCAAGCCCTGGCCCCGTTCTTTCTCCATTAAGACCTTAACAGATACCTTGGCTCTGAGGAAGAAGAGAGAGTTCTTTGTCATGCTAGGATTCAAGGTATTACCTGAGCAGGACCGAGAAGATCAGAGGACCATCCAATAAAATTGGGTGCTCTGTCAAGAACCCGCCTCGCTCTCTGACTAAGAACGCTTTGTCCGTCTTTGTCAAAGACAGGTGCGCTCTCAGATTCAGGAGTGCATTTTTCCTACTTTTAAAGTGAAAACTCATGACATCAGGGCAGTCTCTACCTTCTTGGCTTTCAGGCACAATATGCCCCTCACTTCATTCTGCAGTCGGCCTACTGGAAATGCAAACTGATCTTCGCATCTCGCCATTTGAGAGAAGTTGTAACATTGAAAATTGCAGTACCTTGGGGCCATTTTCAGTGGCTGGCATGGTATTGGGGAAGGAAGCATGGGAATCTCTTTTTCTCCTACTATCTCTTCCCCTTGAAGTAGGGTGTCTCAGTGGATGGGTTGTGGTGTTTTCAGTGTAGGTGACAGTGTTGTCTGGTGGTTTTTTATATTGGTACTGCGCCCAGGGCAAGGGCACTTATATAACCTTTGCTAGTCATCAGTCCTATCCTTCACTGCAAAGCTCCCACTTAAGAAGAGGCACCCCATGTCTTTACTGCCATGCCACTACAGGTTAAGGTGAGCACCAACCAGAGGCACTATTCACCTGCAGTAGCTCTCTTACCACGTAAGGAAAGGACAAACATTGTTCCAATGCTAGCAGTTTTTATATTTCAAAGTCACTACCATGCCTTAATGTTTTGGAACAGAATATGTCCATGTATCCCACCCCCATTCAGTGTGGAATTCAGCTATGTAATTACTTGGTAAGTTACTTATATGAAAATATTTTCATAATAGAATTAAGTTTCATATATACTTACCAAGTAATCACAGAATCGAAGCCTGCCCTCCTCCCCTCTCATGGACATACGGGCACAAACAGAATGAGGTTTTCTGCTAAGCCGTTTCCTGTTAGTGGGTGGGGCTTGTCACCTACACTGAACTATCGAAGTGCTACGGCAATTTTTAAAATAAAGGCTGCCGTGCAAGTTAGAAACTATAGCTGTGTAATTACTTGGTAAGTATATATGAAACTTAATTTTATTATGAAAATATAATTTTTCTGGCTCTACAATGTCAGTTGTAGTTGGTTTTTGTATCTATTAATACAGATATTTTTCTTAATGCTCAAGTAGCAGGAACTTGGTGAAAAATTATTTTCTAAGAAATCCTTTTATGATCAGTAATGAGAGGTCATTCAAGTAGTTAAAAGTATAAAAATATTTGGAGGTTGCCATTCATTATTTTAGGTAAAAATTTGGGGGTATGTTTGTCACCAAAGAATCATATATTTTCATTAATTATAAAATACTGTAGTATAGCCACACTTTAAATGTGCAGTTAGCCATTTTTTTTACTTGTGGAGAATCTAGTGTAATTTGGTGCTCATCAGACTGACTTCCAGTGAATATTGAACCTTGTTGTGAGGAACATTCTGAAAGTCCATTACACCAGTCTCAAGTTTTCATGGTTTAGGTTATGGTCATTGAAATTACTATGTTTCATGTCTTTCTGTCCTTCCAAAAAGTATTTGACTGGCTTATAATTTTTAATTCTTTGTAATTGAACTACATCATTGTCATAACAGAAAATCAAATAAAAGTGTTGCAGCTTCCTCTTGTGAGGTATAGTAATTTTCTCCATCTTTAGAAAAATGAGAGTTTTCAATAATTATTTTTGAGTTCTCTAATGTTAGAAGTTTCAGGGATTAAGCTTTAGAAGCTAGTTTTTGGGAACTTCTTTTGTGGGCATTTACTTAATTTCATACCAAAACAGGTTTACTTTTATGTATCTAACTATACTAAATTAAAAGGACAGCAGAAGTATGTCTGTTATATTAACGTGCATTTTTAATAGTTCTTTTAAGGCATTGCCTGAATTTGTCAATTTATTTGTCATGGCATAAATATCGTGCACTAATTACTAATTGTGGCTATATTGCTCAAGGGAGAGTCCATATTGTTATTTAGAAGACTGATTTTTTATTTGTTGTAAAACTAGTAAGACTTTCCTTATCTTTGTCCTTGCTTGTTATAGAATGGAAATTAGCTGAACTGTATGGTAATAAGAAATTTAGGATCAAATATAGAAAGTCAGTTTTGTGTACAGGTTGTTGGTAGTGATATAAATTTTGTACTTTAGTTTTATCAGTAATGTAATACTTTATATCTAGTTTTCACAAGCATTAAGCTATAGAGTAACTGCCTCTGATAACCTATCACACTGCTGCTTCAAAATTCACTTGGCTATGCAATTATTTTGCTGGGGTGCAGTTAAAGCTAATTCTGGTGCTTTTGTCATTATCATGTGCATCTTTGTAAGCTTAAAGACCATAATGCTTGCTGAAAACCTATACATAGATAGTTTCTATTGGTATACAGGTAGTCCCTGGGGGTTCCATTCTGAGGGTTCCATTCTAAGGAAAATAGGTGATTTTCGGGGCTTATCAGCGCAGTAAAGCACTGATTTTTGGTTATTGGTGCCTCTATTAGGTATGTATCGGCGCCAATACCCTATTATCAGCGATGATAAGCGGAAATTGGCGATTTTCGGCATTGAAAATTGCTGACTTTCGTTGCTAGACAGGCCCTGTAAAACTGGGTTGCCGATAACCGGGGACTGCCAGTATATTGATTTGATAAGATTTGTTGTGCTTTTTCTAGGAATTAGTTACTATGCATTTGCCATTTCCTACATGGAACAGATGAGTATACAGAGAAGGAAATCAAAATCATGGCTGATTTGGATTAATTCCCAATATTTCTTTTTGTGGATCATTGATTTTTAGAAGGCCAATATCTGGAATATACATCCTCTTCAAAAAGGAATTGCATGCTTGTGGTTACTGTCTTTTAAATGCCAAGTGTTTTATTATCAGGAAACTAGATTCCTCAGATTTTAGTTCTTTCCCTGTTGTTTTACAAGTAACCATGATGTTTTCTTAAATATATTAAGACATAATGTACAGTCACTTCCACTGCCAACCAAACACAAAGACATAGGAATCACAATGCTGGAGTTTTAATTGGTAAAGCCACTGGCAGCATATTTTACAAGACAACTGACCATTTGGATAGATTATTTAAATACTGTATTGTCTTTTTGGTATATAGTGTAATGGTGTACAAATGTTAATACAGTTAATATCTGTTGTAATCCCTTTATGATATATATGTGTACTTGTTTTATTTCTTCATCAGTAACATTGAGACACTGTATATACCAAACCTGACAGTTATGTAGTGATAGGTTAGTTTGTATGATTGCTTTTTCATTTATGAACAATTGTGATGAATGTTTGCATTTCAAAGGATACCAGCTTACAGACAATATAACATATTCAAAGGCAGCTAAAGGAATCTTTAATTTGACTAAATTTTTTAGTCATTTGAAGGACTGGGATATAATCATACAGTAAATGGTATAGCTCATTTGAATTTTTGAAAATTGCAGTTTTCCATTAGTTTTACTCATTATCTTTTGTATTAGACTGGAAGACAATAAATATGTTTGTTGATTGTCATATTAGAGGGTCTTGAGTTAAATTATTGTATTCAGCTTAAGATGTATGGCAGTGAACCTAAAATCTGTAGGTTCCAGTCGTTTTATAGACATTAACACAGATGTCCCCAACTTCATCATTCCTCAAAAAATGTCTGTAGCATTGTGTGCTAGAGAAATGCTGTAGGGATATTTTGAGTTTCTTTGAACACATTGGTAATGAAAACTGTGAACTTTATTCAATAAGGTGGTATTGATTTGTTAGGAAACCTTATTAGTGATAAATGTTGGTTATGAAAGTTTGGTGCTTTTGTTTCTTTGGTTTCAGATGTCATGCTGCTCATCTATCTTGTTTAGAGGTATCTGTATTTGATGGCAAATAAGACCCATGGGCATAAAGACCCTTGCTTCTCTGTAGGAAATATTTAGAAAATAGGATTGTATTTGTATTTAAGCTTTCAATATGAATTTCAGTATTTTTTTTTTTTTTGAAAAACAATGACAAAACATCCAGCTTTTATTAAGTAGACTGATATCATTAGCTGTACTTTCACAGTAGATTACTTTCTATTCCCATAGTTATTCCATTTTATATAGAAATATGGATCCAGTTAAATACATTGCCACCTCTTCATGAACATAGGAATCTGTTTTGAGTGGTCAGCCACTCTCCATATGGGGTATTATAATCCAGTTGTAAAGTTTTGTATGTGTTTTAGTTCTTAAATTCACTGAATAGCCACTTCTTGAAATTAGTTTACAACTTTATCATTACACCTACAAAAACACAAAAAGGAAACCTGCAAAAAAGAACAAAAAATAGACTCATATATGAATGTGATTGTTTTTTGTATATGGCAGTTATTAAAAAGGAAGTACACTCTTAATGAAAGGAACATCTACAATCAAACCAACCCATCCTTTGGAATTCTCATGCAAATTATTGAACTTCTAATTACAGGCTTTTAGGAGTTTGAATTTCCTTCCTTACTTAAAAACATGGCCATCAACACCAATTTTGTAACCTTTCAGTTTTTTCTTTTCTTGCCCAAGAAAACAGTCACTTCAAAATCTTTTGACACTGCTTTCACTGTCTTTGGCTGTGCGTTGAACTGTACTTCTGCATACCTTAGTTGTAGCCAAAACATGCTACATTTTATATTGAGAGCTATGCATGGCAGTCAGTTGTCCAACATTTGGGAAGTTTCTTTGGGTATTAAGGTTTGTAGTTATGACGGCAGTTGTTCCCCTCTGTATCCTCCTTTCTTTTTTCATGATCATGTGAAGCAAGATTTATTTCTCCAGAAGTTGGTTTATTCTCTGAAAAAGGAAATGTATCTGGTTTCTTGCTTTAGAGTGTGATCACCTGTGGCATCGTGCCAGCTCAAAGTGTCATGTTACAAGTCTGTTCACCTCATGCTGCAAGTCTTGATCCCCATCTGTTATCCCCAGGCCTTCTGGTAGGCATTCAGGGCAGTTTCTGGGGTCATGTTCATCTTCAAGATCCCTCAGATTTTGACAGCTTTTGTGTTGGTCTCCTAATAAGGGCCTGGGACATTCTAAGGCCTTTTTGAGGAGTTCTTGTTCTTGGCCGTAAGACAGGGTATTTAGTCCCAGTAGCACAGAATTTGAGTCTGCAATGGGATTTTCAATCATTGGCTAGCCAGGTATTTTCATCGTTTCTGCTGCTGCTGATTCTTCTGTTTGGGAACTCCCTTTTGAGGGAGAGGCATTAGTTTCTGGCACTAGTCATAGCACGCTGCTAGGATGAAGTTAACCCTTATAGGTGGGGCTAAGATATAAATTAAGAACACGCTTAGATTGGGCAAACTTTAAGGTTGGCCAATTTTAAAAAAACAGATCAATGGAAAGAGGAACATATGCAGATGCACATGGTATAAAAAAAATATTCTGACAAATTTTCTCTACCTTCCATGGAAAGTTGAAAGTGAATACAGTAAACCCCCCGTATTTGCAGGGGATGCATACCACACCCCCCCCTGTGAATAGGTAAAATCCGCAAATACTTGAAACCCCTCTAAAAATACTTAGAACTGCCTATTTTGATAGTTCCAACAAAAAAAAAACTAAAAATGCTTATATCTGAGTATTTTAATAGTTTTGCCACAAAAAGTGCATTTAGTCATGAAAATTATATGAAAATACAGTAATTAGTGAATATTTCTCAGTGAAAAATCTGCGAATTTTCCACGAATAATATATATATTCCATAGAGAAATCTGCAAATCCTGGGAACGTGAATGGGGGGGTTTACTGTGTTTCCAACCCTGTGCTCTTTTCCAAGACACTTGTAAAAATATGCTAGTTTAAGATCATTGTAAAAATATGCTAATTTTAGCAATTTACAGTATACATTTTCTTTCTAATAATTTTTTTTATTTTATGTTGTAAAATTATACTTACAGCTCACATAATATCAGATAAGAGCTAAAATCAGTAACAGTTCCTGAATATATTTACGGTAAAATATTTACTATATGTATACTGGGATGGGGAGATGCAGAACCTTTTAGTGAGTTATACATACATGTTTTTTCTAATATTTCTTTGTACTTTAGTTTGCAAAATTACAATTATAGCGGAAATACCATAGGAAAAGATAAGACATAAAACCAACAGTTATCTGTGGGTATATTTATCGGAAAATATGTACAAGATGTCTCGGGATAGGAAAATGTAGTACATTCCCCCATGAAATCTCAAGTCACACTAATCTCCTCTGTATCCTGGACTGAGGTGTTAGTGTTGCCACAAGTCATTTATGGCCCATTTAAGTGATTTGAACATTTTCCTGCAAATTCATCCAAACTGATTCTTCCCCCAGTCTCTTCGTATCTTCGTTCTTTCTACTAGGTGGTTTGGTAATTATTTTTAAAGAACTGATTTTGCAAATGGATTGTGTCATTTTTTCCTTAAAAAGCATACAGTAAGCATTAAGAAATTGGACAGCTATTCGTGGAACTTAGTAAGTGTTGAAGTTATGAGTCTTTGAAGGGATAAGTATAGAAATGAAGTCTTCAAGGGATCTTGGTTGCTTTTGTGAAAAGTTGAAATGTTTTAATTATCTCATGGTTCATAGTCAGCCCTCTGGCCCTGAAACATATTCTTCATATCATGACCAAGATGTTTCATCCAGGATCTCCTTTTATTGTGTCAGACATCTGTACCTTGAGTTAAATAGATGATCACTATGTGTAGAATCCAAGGGCGAAGAGGGCTCGAAAACATTTCTATTTAGTGTTTAGTCGCCCTTCTTGGGAGGTCCAGGAGGGAGATTACTTTCAGTGAGCTCATGCCAAGACTGTTCACAAAGCAGATCATTTGTTCATATGAAGTATTGTAATCTGCTGATTGACGTTAGATCCTTTTGGGATTTTAAAATATAGGTTAGTAAGCAGCATAAGTTTTGCACTAGTGGGTTATTTGTTCTTGAACATTGTCAGCAGACCAGCGATTGATGTTTTGGGAGATGTTCAGACTTATTACTCAGTTACTCTGATAGCCAGTTACTGGCAAAAAATATATTACTTTGTCTGATTGGTCTCTGCTGCAGACAGCAGTTACATAGCTTTAAATCATTTGGTTGTTTTGTATACAGTACATGTTTAGTTTAAGTTATATGGCTTTTGGTAATTTCTAAATAGTTGAAAGATAAAATGTTCACATGTTCCGGTGTGATTCATTACCAAAGTGAATAGTTGTCATATGTAGTCACTGTTTTTAGATTCTTATCTTTCATTTATTTCAGTGCTGAAAAGTTTGTTAGTTAAGTGGCTTTCTGCAGAAATAGTGCAAGGTCATACGCTGTATTTCTTTGCTTTTATACTCTTAAAATACTGCCATTCCACACCTGTAAAAGCTTATTTGGATATCTTGACTCATTGTCCTTTTAAGGTGCTGTCACATGGATAATTTTTATGACATTTTAGGATGCAATGTCGCCAATAATTGCACCAAGTGGTGCTCATATTGTAGTATGGGCCAAGTTGTTTGTGCTGTAAATAGTTTTTCCTACTAACAGAGAATAATCAGTATACTTTTAATCAAGTAGTATACATAATACTTCCCATTTTGGAAATAAGTTTATTACTTGGGATATTAATGCTTATAGGATCTATGAATGTGATTTAAAAAGACTGGAGCATTTTCATTTTAGACCTAGCCTGGGCTAAAAACTTGTGACTTGTTCAAGTACAGTAATTTAATTTATTAAATTATTCCTAGAATGTTATGGAATATAACATCGGTTTGCAAGTACTGGATTCTTCCTGTGAAAACTAAGGTGCTTATGTTGGACTGGAAGGTAAACAACATGGGTATCTTTACTTTTGTCACCACTACTTGCTACTTTGAGTGAACTCGAGCATCAAGATACAAAAAGATTCCAGAAAATGTGCCAGTGTAAAAGCACAGTCAGTTGGCTATCTACATCATAATAATGTTAAGGCTTATTTGTTTTAAGGTTATAAAATTCAGCTATCCAAATACTGTTATTTTCAGTTGTTGAATGGCATATGTTTTTGTTAACATTTCCAAGAATTAGTACCTTTGTATATCCATTTTCTAGTCATGGTTGCTGTGCCATCCATGTATACTGTACAGTTTTAATGCTTGAAGTTACATTTTACTTTATTTGAACTGTTACATGTATTATTATTATTATTATTATTATTATTATTATTATTAGGAAAAAGACCTTTAATACAGGTTTTGTTAAACAAAATGGCAGTTTCAACAGCACTTATTTTATATAGTAAACGCTCAGTTCGTCTTATCAGTTGCTTTTCTTGCGCTGGAATAGTTGCAAGCAATTGACTGATATTCATATCCTGGTGGTTTAGTGATGTGTAGGAGGTAAATTTTAGTTCTCGTGGGGTGTTGACTAGTTTCGCCCTTCTCATTAAGGCATCATTCAGGACAGGATCGCAGGATGCAATGGCTGTAATGCGTGGATTTTTCATCTTTTATCCGTGTCTGTTAGTTGCTTAATTTTCATTGGCTATCCGGCTGTGATGTCATCAGAAAGGCGGCTCCTGATTGGCTGTCTTCTCCTCGATCTAAGCCTACTGCTGATCGGCGATGGTGCAATATCTCGAGGAAGGCGGGTTAACCGATTGTTCCCAAGGTGAAGAGTGGTGCCTCTGCCTTCCTCAGGTGTTGGAAGGGCGTCTCGGGGCGAAGGTTAAAGTCGTTCTCGACGTCTGGGCATCTTTGAGTCATAGGTGGGTGTGAGGGGCGATCTTGCAGGTCGTCCTCGGGATGAGATCTCACTAGGCGATCACCCTCGGTGCCCTGGAGGTCGTCCTCAAGGGGTCTTGCCCGGTCAATTGCTTGCAACTATTCCAGCGCAAGAAAAGCAATTGATAAGACAAATTGAGTGTTTACTATATAAAATAAATGCTGTTGAAACTGCCATTTTTCAACAGAACCTGTATTATTATTATTTATTCCCAGTGTAATTATGAGCCCCTCCATCTAATGCATAAAATGTAGTTTTGCCTTTTTTGAATTTGCATACATAAATAAGAAGGAATGAACTTGTTAGCTGTAAATAGTTTAACCAGACAACTAAGTTAACGTTCTTAACTCAGTGAGCCGACATGAAGGGTTTGTTTACATTTGTATATTGTGTAAAGATGCAGTTGCTTTCATGCATTACACAAGATATAGGTAAGTCTGTAATATGAATTAAAAACATTTGACATCAATGTAACATCCTTGTGTCTTTGGAAACATTATAACCAATATGTTTTTTATTGATTAGTCAACATTAACTGTTCATATTGAGTATTCTATAAAGAAAATAAAGTTATAATTTACATTTTTAGTATTCACATTATAGTATATGTTTGTAACAGTTCAGTGAATCCATTATAATCCAGTTAATTTTGTAATTTCATTTGCTGTACTTTATTATCAAATAGTTTAACCAGATGCTGAGTTCACATTAAGTATTAAAGGACTTGATTTGCAAATTCTCTTCATGTGTATAATTTCATCTGTTTAGGAAGTGACTTGTTTTATACCTGGAAGCTGTCATAAGATTGCCTGGAAATGTTGCCACATTGAATTAGACTTTATGAATCTTATATTGCAAAGGAAATGAGCCTCCTACAAAAAATCATGCTAAATGGATAGGTAATAATGGAAGTAGTACTGTACAATAAATATTTATGAGTTATGTCTTAAGCTTTATGCATTAAAACTTTGGTTACCTGTATTTTTTTCAAATTGAGGAACCTTTTAGTTGTACTTCCAAGAAGTTTTAAAGGTTTCATATTTCTTGCCAGATATTACCCCTTACCGGTAAGTCTTTATCAAAGTTTTTGGAAGTTTGAATAGTTAAATGTACAGATACTCAGATAGTATTGGAGTTTATTTTATATAAATTGTATATAATTTTTCTTCAAGCCTTTTCCTGTCAAATGGTTAGTATGCATATTTATCCTTGACTTTCTATACAGATAGTTAAAGTCAGGAATATTCATGGATTTAAAATGATTCAGTTGTAATGCGTATGTTTCACGTCCATCATACTAAGAATATTTGATTTTTTTATTCATATACAGTTTATAAAAAAATTTATAAATGCCCACATATTTTGTGTAAAGGAGTGATTTGGTACTTGAGACAGATCAAATTTTAATTTATTTATAATATTTTATATAGTATGGACTCCTAGAATTTGTAATTAATAAATTTAACTCTATCGGCAAGTAGATCAAACTCGTGAATAAGTAACTCCATACCAAGTTGATGGTTGTTTTATTACAACTCCATTATATTATGCTGAATATCAGTGTGTGATGTTCTTATGATCACCAGCCTTTTGTATATCAGACAGGAGATATTCCTCCCACATACCTGGACCCTGAGGTATGTATTAACTAACAATCTTGGTGTTTCTTCCATCATTATCTAGGTGTTATCTTCAGGAATTCTTTTTAGCAGTTCACAGATTTATTTTCTATTGAAAATTATTTTAGCTGTCTTTCAATGTAGTGCTTGTTTGATAAAGTGAATTTTACATTTAAGTGTCTTAGACATCCATTAGTGTCATATGTTGTTACTGGCACCACGTTCATTAGGTATATTGGAGTAATTACCTTCTTGATCAGAGATTGTATCTGTTTTGCAGTGTTGCCCCATTCCAGCTTTAAGTGCATTATGTATAAGTATAATGCAGTTTGCAAATTTTTTTGACACTAATTTAATGTAGTTGATATAACGAAAGTGTAGATTTTGCTGATGTAAACCAGCTTATGAGTAGTTCCCATTCCCATCGTCACTCTTTTTCCCCTTTTTTCTGTTAGAGTGAAAAGTAATTATACCATAATCTACTTTTATGCTTTGATTATAGTATTAGTGATAGTGGGGCATATACCTTTCACTTTGGGTTTTTGTGATACATCAGAGGAAGCCATATTTGATATTTATTGCATTCACCTTATTTTTAAATGTCTTGTGTTTATTTGATACAGCAAATAGCAAATATATATGGTTTTGCTTTTATCTATAAGTAATTTTGCATACCTGATCTACTTTTACTTTCGTGTGTTTTGTGATTTTATCTTTCTAGTGCCAGTGAGAAATTTTGTTTTGTCTAGGTAGATGAAAAACAGGTGTTGAGACCTCAGAAGGCCTGGCTTCCTACCCTTTAACACTCATGACTTGAGGAGAAGGCATTGAGGTTGTAGAAGCCTAAGCCAACAAGACTAAAGACTTGACAGCAGGTGTAACAGCACAAGGTGACAAGGAAGAATGAGAGGAGACCTCACTTAAGAAGGTCTTAGTTATTTGGTGCTCATAAGCCTGTCTCTGTACTTGAAAAAGACACTGACCATGGACCATTTCACATGTATGCCACACACATTTTTTATGCGAACCCAGTCCTCTACACAAAAGGCACATCAAATGCAAACCCCCTAACTAAGAAAGAGGTAAAGGACCTTCAATCTTTTCCAAGTTGGTCTATTTAATTGTACTGTGGCATGATATTAATTATACTTCCCGACAGTATAAAAACAAAGAGGAATGGTAAAAACTACAAAAATGGAAATTATAGTGTAAAATTAATTAGGGACACAAATAGAATTCACATTCCAGTAATTAAAAAGCTGAGAACTGAACAAACCAAAAGTAACCTGTTACCATGAAAACCATGAACAGCAAAAATGGCAAATTCATTAGTGAAACAAAATATGTATATATAAACTGTCACCAAGAAAATTCTATGAAATTGTATTACTACTAAGCATCTATGACATAAAACTGGCAAAACTACTGCATAACATAAAAACTGTAAAAATTATTAAAAGTTAACAATTTTTCACTGAACAGTTTACTGAAGGAATCCTATGACTTCATTTAACACCATGAAGTCCAGCAATATCAAATAAGTAAATCCAAAGCACAAGAAATCATGAAAATTACTTACAAATAAAACAAAGCTAATTCCTTACAGTAACCTTACAGTGGTAAAAGCTAATAAGTACTCCTTATGTTCACATATCACCATTAAAAAGGCAATGAATGAATGGATGAATGAAGTGAATGGCAAGTCACAGAAAACAGGAGAGTAACTTTGCCAATGTCCACACACAGCGTAGTCCCATGGGAGAATAAGAACATGACACCTTCTGGGATGCTGGAATGTGTTTTGAACGTGATCATTGTGGTTTTTGGAATGTCAAGAGCTATCAAATTACAACTAGGAAGTTGTTTTCATAGAATAAGCCATTTATGATTACTGTAATTGATTTATGGAAAAAAATTTTGTCCATGCCCACTTTTCTGCATTTGCCAAAAGTCATTGATAAAGAGCATGCTTGTGGATTGCCACCATGCTCAGCTGCCTAGTACTACACCTGTTTGTGCTGCTCTGCCCATGTTTCTCTGCCCTTGCCCACTGACCAGCTGACATGTTCATCTCTCTTTGCTGCCGCTCATCCATTGGCTATTACTGGTCTGGACTCGGTTGTATCGTTTGAAGATTATTTTTCTTCAGATTGATAGTCTGCAGTTCTGAGGCTGTTGATAAAAGGGCCTCTCTTCTGTGCCTCCTCTAGTAGTAGCTGCTTCCCTTTCAGAAGCTGAATCTTCATCAATACCTGGTGCACCATAGGTGGACACTACCAATCAGGACCACTTTTCTAAAATGTTGGCACACCCATGCCAATGATAAGGTTGAAAGATGTCCAATAATGAGCTCTTTTACTGATGTTTGTTCTATTTTGGTTTGTCCACAGCTGTTTCTGATATGAGTTCCATCTTTATTTCCTTAAACAAAGGTCTAAGGGATAGGTGTGCTAAGCTCAGAACTTTTTGTTTGGGGTCATGCTCGCAAGTATTAAGAGCGCACCTATCTCCAGTAGTCATCATTACCCTGGTCATCACAGCTATGGGCACCTTCTTTCATCAAGAAATGTGACTATTCCTGTTACTACTCTTGTAGTTGAGTGGAAACTGGGATCATGCATACTGAACATGACTGTTCCACGTTTGTGAGATTCCAGCATTGAATTAGTGTTCCAAGTAGAATCTTCCAAATGGCATCCCTGTTTGTGACAGGGTTAAATGGCAGTAGTGTTGTCGACAAGTCAGCAGGAGTTAACCATATATGCTTAGTAATGTCAGTCTGCCTCAAGTCCGCAAAGGAGTGGTTAGTGGGCCTTTGTTGATAGCCAGTAGACTTGCCAAAAGACATTAACTATGAAGATGCAAATTGTTAAGAAGGTGCAAGAGTGTCAATTCCAGCTAGTGACAGCTAGCTTTATATGGATTATCTTCATCTGGGACCCTGGCTTGTAATGAATTATAGTTGCAATGAGGATTTCACGTGTGCAGAGGATCCTCCTTGATGCCCACTGGTAAGGTCCTTCTGTATCATTGAAAAATAGTGTTTCTTAATGTAGATGAAAAATAAAGTCTTGTTAATCCCCGTGTCCAAAGATAAAGGCTTATGTCACTGGTCAGCAGTGAATCCAGATTAAATGATTCTGAAACTGTCACCTTTGTGAAGCTCCAAAGCAGGCATTTCAGCAGTGTGTCCTTAACTTATGCTGCCACCGACTTACAGCGATTCGATCTTATGGCACTAAAATGCCGTAACTTGATGTTGCATCAGGTTACGTTGACGGAGCTAACGGAGCTTACAGTGCTGGTTGCATAAAGTTATGGCTCTGTAAGCGATGCTAAAGGCACAAAACTGACTTAAGGCAGATGAACTGGCGGGGCCCTGGAACAGATCCCCGCCATAAGTCGAGGACTCACTACTTAGCTGCTCATTGTTCATTTTTGCCATGTAACTTTTATGAGACCTAGGAGGTTTCCTGCTGTCTTGTCAGTAATGGAAGAAATTTTGTATAGTGTTCCTCACCATCTACTCTCACCTCATTCTTGCTTTTATCATGACAGATCGGGTAGGCACTGGTGGAGTTTTTCCAGAAATTCCTGTCAAACTATCCAGAGTAATTTTGGATGCAATTTATTGCCATTAAAGTTGTTCAGTTGTGTCAATGTGTACAGGGACAGAGGTTAGGTACCTTCACTGCACTCATTAACCTAGTAACGTTCATCAGTCCTAACAAGTTATTTTTCTGGATGCAAGATGTGGTGACTGTAGAAGGTTTTCCATAATTGACAGCCATCATAACATTAATCTTGCAGTCAGTGCTTCATCCCTAAATTTTTTATTACAAGTTGGGAGAGTGAGGGACAGCTGATAGTATTCTCTTCATACTGCTTGTAGAAAAAGCAAGAATGGAATTATCCCTGAAAATTTCTCCTTCAGTAGTGGCTCAGGTTGTGGTAGTCATTGATTCAGCTATCAAGTCGGATTTGACAGTCTGACGAGCCATGTTAACTGTGGGAGGAGAGATGGTGAACTTGTTAATTATCTTCACTGTTCAATCATGGCTTTGTCAAGAGATGTAGCCTCCAGAGATTTGGGTGCTCTCTCAAATTTTTTTTTTTATTCTGTAAACTTCCCTAATATCTAACCATTTAGGCTTACAGTTAAACAATGTACAGGCAGTCCCCGGTCATCAGCGGGGGTTCCATTCCAATGGCGTGACGATAAGCGAAACTCACCGATAACCGAAGATCAGCGCCTCTATTAGGTATGTATTGGCGCCAATACCTAATTATCGGTGCCGATAAGCGGAAATCAGCAATTTTCAGTGTTAAAAATTGCCAATTTTCATCGCTAGACAAGCCCCGTAAAATTGGATCACCGACAACCGGGGACTGCCTGTATTGATAATACTACACAAAGTAGACTGGGCTCTCTAGCATCTTTGTTTTCCACCTAGATAGTGGATCAGGCACATAAATGTTGGGGTTATGATGAAACAAACTGCATATGTAACAGAACACTGTGATTGGTATCCTTCCAGTCCCAAAGATGTGTTTTACATAATTTTCCAAGTAAAATGTATTTGTTTATACAGACATATTGTGTGTGTGTGTGGCAAGACTAAGTTTTCTTCTTCAGTCTGACAAACAAAAGACTGGTGATCCTGGGAATACTGTAGACTATAATCTTGGGCTTATACATGATTAATGTGCTTGTATGAAAAACTTTTCTTTCAAAAACATTTTCTTATTTTCCCAACAAATCTAAAATAATTATTTTAACAATAGTTTTACTGTCAATTATTTGTTTTGATGAGGATTTAGTTTTTGGTTATTTCTCCTATACTGTACTGTTAATTTTTGCCATTGCATGTAAAATGATGAAAAATACCCCTCAAATTGCAAAATGTCAACTCTCAGACTATGAGCCAGTTTATAGTTAAAAAAAAATAGTTCATTTAGACCACCAAACAATAATCCTAATTCTCACAGTGCTGGCCTGGGTTCTTACAAAAGGAATAAAATAATTATTTTGATCTTTAGCTGCTTTGAGTATGGAAACTCTTGGCCTAAACTAAAAATCTGGAAGTTTCACACGATTGGGATTTTTGTCTAATCCCAGTGTGTCTTTGTCAATTGAAGTCAGGTAATCACTCAAAATACCTTTTACTGTTAATGTCATAATGCATTCTCTTGAGAAGGGCACTGGATCATGAGTATCCTATTAAATAAGTAACTGTTTGTTAAACAGGTGTATCAGTCTTTGTATGGTTGGGTCAACTTGATGTGTACTTACTATATTGTTTTATTTAATCTTACTTTGCTAATTTCTTGCTCATGCAAGAACTTAGTTATGAATGGTATTCACAAAGCAGATGACAAACCATTCTGCCATACAAAATGTTGTATCTTTAAAAAGCTCAAAGCTTACCTCTTCATGCAGTCATTGTTACCAAAGTATCGTCACTGCAGTTGTATCATGTTTTGAATGTAGTCTTTGAATATTCATAGGATTTTATTTTTTTGTATGAACACAAAATAATTGATATGTACCACTCAGTATTGAATAAAAATTAATTAAGAATGTATTTATATATCCACAGCAGAAGGGATCTAGTCTTTAGAAATATCTTCCCGCATTGTGTCAAGATTCACAAATCACAGGAAACTTGTACTGTGCTGTACATTTAAATGCATTTAATAACAAATTGTATGGATATCTCCATCTCAGTTTTCCTTTAAAAAGAGGTACAGGATATAAACAAAAAAATGATAAAGTTCTGTATATGCAAGCAGAACTTGGGCAGCAAATATCTACTGTATTTTTGTACTCTGAATACGTGATAAACTCTACAAAACTAAATTCCCAGAGATGATACTACTTTATAGTGTAAATTCCACTTACATTAAGAGGAATACTTTTCAATTCCAAAGGAGTGCTTCTTTCAGATAGTTTTTAATATCTGAAAGGTCAACCATCTGAAAGGTCTCAATTCACTACAGGATAGTTGACCAATTTCCTTCAGATTCAGAACAAGCAAATCCTGCACTTTCCTGTAATGCTGTCACCAGACATTAAATCAAGAGTACTGCTTGCTATTTATACCTCTTATTGTACAATGATCAGAGCTGGCAATTATCAAAAACTGATGTCATTTATTATGAAAACAAATATAAAATATGAGAAAAACTATATTATATTAAAATATATTTCACATCCATCAATACAACATAAATCATTAAAACCTATGTATAAATGACAGCATATTATTAAGTTAAATAATTTTCAAACTGGTAATAAAAACATTTATATACATTCAACTGTAAAATCAAAATCAAGCATTGGGTCATTTGTAATTATAACATATGCTACTTTTGCCATAAAATATGACCTAGTCCACACTAATATAAACCACTCTGGAAAATAGGGTTACTATTATTTCATCCCTCTAAATCAAATTGTATATTAATGTACCATAATATCACAGTTTTACATTTCAGGAGGGTCATCTAAACACAGAACTGAAGGCTTATGGGAAAAGAAATGCTTAGTTTTTTTATCAAGTAGTTTAACCTGATCATGAAGTTAAACTTCCTTATGCTCAGTGGGCAAGCCTGAAGGGAAAATATTTTGACAAAAATTTTTTGAAGGGTGTCTAATAGAATTTCAATTCAGTGTTAAGACAATTCACAATGTTACACTGCATTGTTGTCACTCAAGGACTGGGCAACAGTGTGGCCACCAAATACTATTGGGTCAACATATCTGACTTTTCAAAGTACAGATGTTCAGTTGAGAGAGATCTTAATCGGGTGAGGAGCTGTAGCATCAAAACAAACCTCAACATTCTATTTTCTTCTTTATTCACATAATATATTAACCCTTAAACGTCTATTGGACATATCATACGTCGACTAAAATTGTCTGTTGGGTGCCAAGTGGACGTACCGTACATCGACTACAAAAAATTTCAACCTTCGGTCAACTTTGACTCGACCGAAATGGTCGAAAAACGCAATTGTAAGCTAAAACTCTTACATTCTAGTAATATTCAATCATGTACCTTCATTTTGCAACAAATTGGAAGTCTCTAGCACAATATTTCGATTTATGGTGAATTTTTGAAAAAAACTTTTTTCTTACACACGGCAGTAACTCAGCCGAAAAATTTCATAAATTCTTTCGTCATTTTGTCATAATTTTTGCACTGTTCTATATTAGCCATTACATAAAGTTTTATATATGAAAATGTGCGCAATTTCATGTACAATACAGCAAAATACAACCCATGGTTGTAGCTTTTATCAGTTTGGAAATATTTTCATATAAACCACGATAACTCAAAATTTCAACCTTCGGTCAACTTTGACTCGACCGAAATGGTAAAAAAATGCAATTTTAAGCTAAAACTCTTATGATCTAGTAATATTCAATCATTTATCTTCATTTTGCAACCAATTGGAAGTCTCTAGCACAATATTTCGATTTATGGTGAATTTCTGAAAAAAACTTTTTCCTTACGTCCACGCCAGAAATTCTTTCGTCACGTTGTCGTAATGTTTGCACTGTTTTATATTAGTCGTTACATAAAGTTTTATATATGGAAATGTGCGCAATTTCATGTAGAATACAACAGAAAATAACTCATGGTTGTAGCTTTTATCAGTTTTGAAATATTTTCATATAAATCACGATAACTGCCAAAATTTCAAGCTTCGGTCAACTTTAACTCAACCGAAATGGTCAAAAAACGCAATTATAAGCTAAAACTCTTACATTCTAGTAATATTCAATTATGTACCTTCATTTTGCAACAAACTGGAAGTCTCTAGCACAATATTTCGATTTATGGTGAATTTCTGAAAAAAAAATTTTTTCCTTTCGTCTGTCTGCATGTAACTTCGCCGAACATCTCAGAAATTCTTTCGTCATGTTGTCGTAATGTTTGCATCGTTTACATTAGTCGTTACATAAACTTTTATATATGAAAATGTGTGCAATTTCATGTAGAATACAACAGAAAATAGCTCATGGTTGTAGCTTTTATCAGTTTTGAAATATTTTCACATAAATCACAATAACTGCCAAAATTTCAACCTTTGGTCAACTTTAACTCGACTGAAATGGTAAAAAACGCAATTGTAAGCTAAAACTCTTACATTCTAGTAATATTTAATCGTTTAACTTAATTTTGCAATAAATTGGAAGTCTCTAGCACAATATTTCGATTTATGGTGAATTTTTAAAAAAACATTTTTCCTTACGTCTGCGTGGTAACTCGGCCGAACATCTCAGAAATTCTTTCGTCTCGCTGTCGTAATATTTGAACCACTTTATATTAGTCATTACATAAAGTTTTATATATGAAAATGTGCGCAATTTCATGTACAATACAACAAAAAATAACTCATGGTTTTAGCTTTTATCGGTTTTGAAATATTTCCATATAAATCACGATAAATAGAAAAAATTCGACTTTCGGTCAACTTTAACTCGACTGAAATGGTCGAAAACTGCAATTGTAAGCTAAAACACTTACAGTCTAGTAATATTCAATCAATTAGCTTAATTTTTCAACAAACGGGAAGTCTCTAGCACAATATTTCGATTTATGGTGAATTTTAAAAAAAAACATTTTTTTACGTCTGCGAGTTACGAATTCATGCATCATTTTGTGATAATATTTTCTCTGTGTTGCTTTGATCGTTTTAAGATTTGTTATATACCAAAATCATCGCAATTTAGTGTACAATACAACTAAAAAAATTAACTCATTAGCTTTAACCGTTTTGCTTACAGCGCGATTTGTATACAATTATATACGAGTTTTTTTTTCGCTGTCATATATTCCAATATTTATATATGATGATATTTTTTCATTTCTGATGGTTGCATACTAAACTTCAGGCAATGACAAAAAAATGAGCCAAAAATGAACTCTTAATCTTAAAAATTAAGCGTGCTGTGATTTTTGAAAAAAACTTTTTTCCGCTTCGGTGCTAACTCACGAACACTGCCGCATATGGGAGACGTTTTTGTAAATAGGGCTTCGGCGTTAAAGGGTTAACAATGTTTCAGACAACTGTTTATCTTCAGGTTCTGTAAAACTTAAAACTCAACACATTTATACCCAATAAACACAAAATGAATATAAAATTATACAGTCAACACAGACAAATGATAAAAAATGAATGTAAATTAAAATACTAACATGCTGAAGGCAGTTATCTATATTTCAGTTCAGTTTTAGTTTACATAAAAGGTTTCTAGCAGTCCGAATACCCCTAATAAGAAGAGAGAGATACTGTCTTTTGGACCGACTATTGCTTCAAACCAAAACCAGATCATATTAAAATGAAAGTACATTTAGAACTATTCACAAATAAGACAAAATTAAGCAACAATATGTACTGACAAAAGAGCAGTGTTAAATGATATTAAAGATCTGTTTCTTATTGTTTTTGTGGTAATTGATGAATACAAGAAAGAAATTAATGTATTGCTGTTTGATCAAAATGACATGAAAACAGGAATTTGAGTAATAACATGGAACTAATTTTTTCTTGACCACATAAAGGGAAGTGTCACCATTATGAAGAGAAGTGATTATCTGGAAAAAATTATGCATATCCTCAACAACCTACCACATTTTGAAAAAAGCCAAAAGGATCCATATAAAAACATGCTTCTTTTAGAGGATAAGGTACTGTACACCATTTATTTAACAGAAGAAGAGTATAAATGTTTTTCTGCCTCTGGTTGTAATCGTGGTGTCCTATATGGTTTACCAAAAATCCACAAAGCAAATAGCCCTAAGACAGTGCTATCATCCATCAATACACTAACTTTCAACTTTGCTAAATTTATGATCCCTAATATAGAAGAATGGACCAATAATGAAGACACCATAGACAATTCCTATGCCTTTTTCAATGTTTTGAAAAGTTTTAAACTTGAAAAACAAATCAGTATATGGTAAGTCTCAACATCATGTCTATATGCAAATGTTCCAACAAGAGAGTTATAGAAATAATGGCAAACAAAATGTACAGTGGAGACAACTACTTCAAAAGACTAAGTAAGTCTCAAGTTTATTGCTCTGTTGAATCTCGTTGTTTATTTTTCATTATTAATTTTCAATAAGAAGTATTAGAGACACAAAGATGGATTAGCAATGGGTAATCCAATATCAGCTGCCCTGGCCAATGTTTTCTTGTTCATGAGATTGAATTGTTAGATAACTGTCCTTTAAGTTTAAAACACACCTTTTATTGGAGGTACAGTATGTCAATGACACCATTCTTTTTAAACAAAAAAGTGACATAAAATTCTTCAACTGTTTCAATTCAAAACATGACAATATTAAATTTACTATGGAGAAAAATGAAGGAAGGATGCCATTTTTATTTCTCTTGATAACGAAAACTAACTGCAACATAGAAGTGAAATCTATAGAAAACCCACTTTCTCTAGACTTGGTTTAAATTTCTTAAGTGAATGTACCACTTTCTCTAGACTTGGTTTAAATCTCTTAAGTGAATGTAGTATAGGTGTAATGAACACATTCTTTAACAGCAATGGTTACCCAGACATGCTCTTTTACAGAAAATTAATGAACCACCTCAGTAATACCATAAACTGTAATGGGGCAAAAGGAACAAAAAACCAAATAATATATTTCAGATTTCCTTAAGTATCAAATAAAATCAAAGGTTTAATAGAAAGAAAAATAACACAGTTGACTAGAACATACATTAAAGATGTAAAAATTTGAATGGTGTTTTTCAGTCACTTTAAAACTGGCAATATGTTCGAGTCAAAGGAGCTGTTGGCTAGCGAACTGTGTTCGATGATCATGTAAAAATGTGTGTCTGAAGTGTAGTTCAGCATTTGTGGGTAGTTCAATGAAGTTCTTGTCTACCAGAGCTTTTGAACATGGACGCAAAAGTCAAGAACCCTTTTACCTTTAGGTAAGCCTCCTCAGTCCTCCATGAAAGAACACTGCCATGGGTTGTGCAACATTAATTTGAATTTTTTGGATTTTAGAATTTTATGTAAAGCTCAGTAAGAAACCAAGCTAAGACTGTTAGAAACCTTTTATATAGAGAAACTATAACCAAACATAAATATATATAACTGTACCTTCAGCAGGAAATGATTTTAATTTACACTCATTTTTTATCATTTGTCTGTGTTGACTGTATTATATATTAATTTTACATTTATTGGGTAAAAATGCAAGTTTTAATTTTTACAACACCTAAAGACGGTTTTCCAAAACATTAGCACAGAATGTGAATAAAGAGAAAATAGAATACTGAGGTTTGTTTTGACGCTAGAGTTCCTAACCTGATTAAGATTTCCCTCATCTGAACATTTCACTACTACAATCAATCATTTCAATATGATATGAGTTTCACTAATGCCACATAATCACTTAAAGGGCTAACTTTGATCTAGTTTCCTTCATAACCACCATGAGCAGGGATCCAACATACAGTATTTTGATATGTAAGCCTGCCTCATATAATTTATGGATAAACCACTGAAAAACTATCAGAAACCAAAATAACATTTGGTAGTAACAAAATTACACTTGGCAAAAAATCAGTAAAATAAAATGCTAGAATTCATAAACACAGTACAACAGGCAACATTAAATACAATCTTGGCTCAGAGTGGAACAAGGGGCATGCAATAGTAAACAGCTGAATTCTAAACAAATTTAAATATGAATTATGAAAACAGCCTGAAAATAAGTTAATGGAGAAAAAGAACAGATTACTTATATTAAAACAATAATAGTTCCATGTGAAATTGTTAAAATTCAGTTCTCCAACTATGCAATAAAAGTAGTAACTATGATCCTCCAAGACAACCAACAAATTTACAAAAATATATGTACAAATAATTGGCAGATTTTAATTTTATACTTTATAAACTTAAGACCAAAAAAAGTATTATGGATTAAGCATATTACAAGTCTGTTGCATGTGCAAATAATTCGTGTATGCGAGTCCAATTATGACATCACCGTCCCCAAATTGCGCTTCAACTTGCCAATGATTATGACAACACTGACATGACTCAACAGCAAAGGAATCATAAAAACTGGATGTACCAATGAATCAAACTTTTTAAATTCCCATCAATGTTGATTCTACAAATATTTGTGAATCATAAAAGCTTTTGAAAAATTCTAAACAGCGGTAAAGTTACTGGAATACAGACTTGATAATATTATAAGTTATTTACTTTTTCTTACATAAGGATATCATTGGCATACACTAACACCTCAACTTACCAGTTTGGGGGTCAGGCATCCCAGTAAGTAACAAAAACCTGTAGCTTTGACTACTTGATACCCAAGAACCAGTGTGTGTAGCAATCGTGTGAAAAGCTGTGTTATTCTTTCTTCCCTCCCTTATTATGCATTGTTATTTCAGTGCAAATAATGAATGCAAAAATACTGGTAGGTGTAACAAAATATTTATAGTACCATATGCACTGGATCTGAGCATGTCTGCTGATTTTAACTGAACAAATATCTACCATTTTGTACTGTTCATTATAACCTCTGTATGAAAAATCTACTAAATATTTCATTGCAGAGAGAGAGAGAGAGAGAGAGAGAGAGAGAGAGAGAGAGAGAGAGAGAGAGAGAGAGAGAGTGTGTGTGTGTGTGTGTGTGTGTGTGTGTGTGTGTGTGTGTGTGTGTGTGTGTGTGTTGTGTTGGGGTTGGAGCAATATTGTTATCCATTTGGTAAGGCACATGAAAAGTTTCAAAATCTTTAAACCCTCAAAACCACCTCATAAATTACTGGGACATTATCTGTCATATACTATTGGTTGAAACACTAGGTAAATATAAAATGCATTATATACACTTATTACGCAATTATAATACTCACATTTCATTAAGGGATATTAACTTGATTAAATCCTGGAATAAAATAACACAATACAAGAGAGAAAGATTGCTTACAGAAGCTACAACCTGTGTGTAACCGACAAATGAGCAAAGAACATTTGAGAGGAAAATTTACTAATTTTCAAAATTAAAAGCACCATAGTACTGTGTATGCTCTCATTAATACTGTAGTGACAAAAATTAAATTTACAGGTAAATGTTCTCTGTTCATTATTCAATTAATGTACATATAAATTGCAGCTTCCATACCCAAATGCATGTCTGTATGTGTTTACCACCTCTTTTTTTTTGCTTGTGTTGTGCATGGTTAACTTATTACTGTATATGTTTTGATAAAGTTAATATATGTTAATAAAATGCAATTAATACAAATGAGTTTATCACATATGCAAGTAGTGCATAGAGTTCCTTCTTATCATGCATAAAAGTTAGTGATATACACAATGTGGTTGTCAGCAAGGCTCTGTACATTTCAGCCTTCCTTTTTCCAACAATTATAACCTTCCAAAAAACTATTACAGTACATTTTGTTTTCCACCCAATCCTAGTGTTTCATATTCCTCATGTTAGAAAACCACAAAAAACTGATAATAAAACTATTGTCCTTATTTGTATGTCTGGCAGTAGCAAACACAGAGGTAACAGGCAGAATATTGTTGTTCAAGAACATCTGTACCATTAGAAAATGCCTGATTTTGTTGTCATATATTATTGTCACTTAATACTCTGCTATATAATACATATTTCTGTACACCATAGGCCAACATTTCATTGCTTTAACTTTTCATTAAACCTGAAATGGCTAATACAGTATTATGCTGAAGTCAGGCAAGTCACAAATTGTAGGCAACTGGCAGAGTAACACTGAAAACATTGATATCATTCAAATATTTTATATCCGATTTTTTTTAATTCTCTAAAATTTAACATACAATTTTTTACAGAATAAACTAACATTTCAATGTATACTATCTACTTAACATTGAAATGGACAATATTAAGCTTAAATTTGCTCAATCAGGAATTGTATGATTATAAGGAATCAATGGTTTTGGATTTGTTTTGTAGATACATTATTTATATTTATGAACAGTCCTTTTTCATATACTTTATAGCATTTGTACGTACATGACATTCATTGTTAAGCAAGAACTACAGTATTATAAGTTGAAAATTTACTCAGAAAAAAATTAAATGTTTGTATGGAAATATAAGGAACTTCCTTTATAAGGGCTATGAATAAAATAGGCAATCTTCAGCTAAGCAAGCATGATATTCATCATTAAACAAACGTAGAAATATACCAAATTTTAAAAAGTAATTTGTTTTTTCCTAGGATATGAACGTACACTTTCATAAATGGAGTTCCTCGTGCGAGGCCTGCTTTGGCTGTCACTGCCTAAACTAGAAAGACAAAATCCTGTTAAGTAGGCCTATGTCACTTGTGAACTGAGTCAGCCTTACTCTTCCATTTTTGTTCTCGGCTGTCCATACGTGCACTCATCACTAGGTTTTTCACCTGTTAGTGGAGATTTGTTTTTGTGTCAGGTGTTTGTGCCCATGTGTGTTTTGCTCTGCAGGGACATTGCCCTCCCAGTGTCTTGTGGCCCTCCAGTAGCCCAGTGTATTATCCTGTAAGTTGTTACAGTTTTTGTGCTGAAGGGAGATTACAGATACATTCATACAAGAGAAAATATAACTACATAAAACATTCCTTAGTTGACTAGCTCAGCCAGGTTGCTACACAGCAAATTATGCCAGTCATAAAAGATCGTATTTTGGTATGTAGTGTAGTCTATATAGCAGAGGGAGAAAGGTAGAGTGGGGTATCATGGGTCAGTTACCCTGGAATCAGAGAAGCTATGCTTTCCAGGTTAGACAGGCAAGTACTGGTTGCATTCTTTTCAACAGAAGTCAAAGTCTGTTAATAAATATCTTGTATTTTTCCAGACTCAGACATATCCAATTACACAATGAAATCTTAAAAGCTGAAGTCTCTCATGTTGAGGTGTCAGTTATGTATTTACAACTCTAATTAAAAGAATTCTAAATTCATTGTCATTTTTAAACAATGCACAAATTGTCCACCTAACTGTCTTAAGTCCTGTTATTATGATCTCTACTCCTAATGAATTCCTTATGTAATACAATTATGAATCTAATACCAGCACCATAGCTCAGTAAGTAGATACTGTAGCTTAGTTTCTTATAAAACTCAGGTTACTCCTCTTGTAACATGCAAGAAAAATGTTAGCACCCTACACTTTCATCACTATTTTGGAGTACCTTAAAAATACTGCTCCACAGGTGATTTCTTTCAGCATCTTGTAAATACTGTACTTGTCCTCTACTAACCCTTAAACGCCGACTGGATGTACCATATGTCGACTAAAATTGTCTGTTGGGTGCCGAGTGGACGTACGGTACGTAGACTACAAAAAATTTCAACCTTCGGTCAACTTTGACTTGACCAAAATGGTCAAAAAACGCAACTGTAAGCTAAAACTCTTACATTCTAGTAATATTCAATCATGTACCTTCATTTTGCAACAAATTGGAAGTCTCTAGCACAATATTTCGATTTATGATGAATTTTTGAAAAAACTTTTTCCTTACGTCTGCACGGTAACTCGGCCGAACATCTCAGAAATTCTTTTGTCACTTTGTCGTAATGTTTGCACCGTTTTATATTAGTCGTTACATAAAGTTTTATATATGAAAATGTGCGCATTTTCATGTAGAATACAACAAAAATAACTCATGGTTGTAGCTTTTATCAGTTTTGAAATATTTTCATATAAATCACAATAAATAGAAAAAATTCTACCTTCAGTCAACTTTAACTCGACCGATATGGTTGAAAACTACAATTGTAAGCTAAAACACTTACAGTCTAGTAATATTCAATCAATTACCTTCATTTTGCAACAAACAGGAAGTCTCTAGCACAATATTTCGATTTATGGTGAATTTTTGAAAAAATCTTTTTTTTAAGTCTGCGCGTTACAAATTCATGCATCATTTTGTGATAATATTTTCTCTGTTGCTTTGTTCGTTTTACAATTTGTTATAAACCAAAATCATCGCAATTTAGTGTACAATACAAAGAAACAAAAATAACTTGTTAGCCTAAACTGTTTTGCTCACAGCGCAATTTGTATACAATTATATATGAAATTTTTTTTTGCGCTGTCATATATTTCAATATTTATATGTGATAATAGTATTTTTTTTTCATTTCTGATGGTTGCAGACTAAACTTCAGGCAATGAGAAAAAAAGGAGCCAAAAATGAACTCTTAATCTTAAAAACTAAGCGTGCTGTGATTTTTTGAAAAAAAATTTTTTTCCGCTTCGGCGCTAACTCCCGAACGCCGCCGGCATACGACAGACACTTTTGTAAATAGAAGCTCAGCGTTTAAGGGTTAATGCACCAAAAAGTGCCTTCATTGACACAATGGCTGCATAATTTTTTACCAGAAACAAGCAATTTCCTTGTTTCTGGTCATTCCTCCATGCATTTATCAAGGTTATACATCAAAGGCTCTTTGAAAACAAACACTTATTAAACAGTCCACATACAAAATACCACACTGCATTTGTATGTTAACCATACAGTATTTTCACTACCAAAATCACTTTTACTTCAGCCACCTATTATCCTTCATTTCTCCCCAAACAAAGGTAAATCTTTACCTGTAAGGTGATTAATGTGAATAAGCAACTTTAGTTATCCCATAAATATTGCTACTTTTTGTAAACTCTGCCAGCAAAATGATGCCAGGCAATGCACTTGTGTCACAGAGACCTAAGTTTTACAAGTCTTGAAATCATTCAAGAGGAGCATTTGCTGACTGACATTTTTAGAGATGTTACTTCTGTCCAGCCTGCTATATATGGTGCTGAATTATAAATTTTCACAACCACCTTCAAATGTAAACAGGGCTAACTTCAATATTACAAATAAAATTTACAAAAAAAAAAAAAAGGTACAACCCTAAAACTGAAAAATATTCTGAACACCTGTACCTGATCTACAAAAATACAGCACAGTACTTCACTAGACTCAACTCATTTTTTTTTTTTTATTAAAGCTTACCTTTCAATGATATGAAAAAGTTTTAATCCTTGCCTTGAAATTTAGCCAACACCCTTTCTGCTGCAATACCAACTCAACATCCTAGCACAGTACTTATTGGACAAAGCACTAACCTAATGTGTATTTCTCACTGCTCCTTGAATTCACATATAAAAGTAATTTCTATGCTAAGGATCACCAATGAACTACTTTAAGATCTAAGCTCACACTTCCAATTTTTGCACACGGGTACTACACATAACACACTAGGTTATGTTTGTAGAAATGTACAAAGGAAACACATAAATGTATTACATATAATGGTTGTGGGCATGGAAGATAAGCCATCATAGAATGCATGGTACAATAATTCAATAGGGATATCTATTCAGCTTTCTAAGTACAATGCATTGTACTGCTGTTTTGAAGTAGCTGAAAAAACTTTCTCCTGATGCACTAATATATTTGCAGTACTCCTGTTTGTCAAGAATACTTGGGACAAAATAATCTGACTAAGAGGCATGTAAGTACACAGAGCAGCAATCCATTCTTCTGCCATGGGTGAAACTGATGTTTGCAAAACTTAATGTTTCCTTGACATTAAAATATATTACCTGTAAATGTACTGAAATCAAACATGTTTTATTAAATAGTTTACCATCTGGAACACAACAATTTACAAATGAACTTCAATGACGGAGAACACCCTTGCTTACACCTTTAGTTACAGATAAAGAAAGATGAAAACACTGCTCTGCTTCTTCCAAATTGATGCAAACAGCCATCCCTTATTTGATTCATTGGGATCAGCATCTATTAATATAACAGCTGAACAGATAAGCACACTGATACATATTTGTACATTTTTTTTCTGGTATGTCCAGTTTAATTTCCAGGCTTGTTCTGATCACTAATTGTCATATTTGGTACTCTTTTAAATAAAAACTTTCGTGAGGGGCATGTACATGAACTTTCATTGATAAAATTATACTGTACTGTTATTGAAGAACCTTTCCTCGTACAATTGGGAAATACAGAAAACTATAAAAAATATTAAATTCTACACGCTTTAGAAATTAATGTAGTCTGTCAAAAACACTGAAAATAAAACTTAATATTTCTGTGTAGTTGCAGTGGTAGTAGTGGTCGTTCTTGTAGTAGTAGTGGTAGTAGCAGATGTATCCCACCTCCTCATAAAAGGTAAGGTTGCACCACCAGAACGCCACTTAGTGAAATTCAAATAAGCATTAAACCCATAAAGACACATGGCTATGAAGCTGAAAAAAGCCGCTGCTGCAAAAAGCTCACCATTCCTGAAACAAGTTTAAATGTTATAATGATATACTGCATTATATTGTATTGGTGTGATAATTTTCCTTAGTTTAAACAAAGGACTACGCCACTGTGGATACCACTGTGAATAGATGGGACAAATCATATGATATGACTGGTCCTATCTATTTAAATATAACTACATGGATCTGTAAGGTCCAAACTATACAAAGGTGACTACTGTATAACGAATGATTGTCATCATGAATCCATAACTATTAACCTGCTTAATTTTTCACAAGAAAATTTAACATTAACATACTTCAGTTTAAAAAACCAGCTCTAATGAAGAATACCTAAAAATTAGCTTCTTATCTCAGTTACCAAACTATCTTGGACAGTGGTTCCCATTTGGTGGTCCACTGATGACATTTTCCTTACAAGAAAGGTCCAAGCAATGTATTATATACTAAGTAAATAATACATAAAAGCTCAACTGAATGTATCCTTTCTTGATTTTCAAGCCACTGGAATGAAAATGAAAATGCAGGGCTTTTGCAATAAGAACCTACCTTGCAGTGGGTGTCTCATGTAAGAATAAGCCCAAAAAAGCAATAATACACTGGGATCTCAAATTTTTTTGCACATATGTTTCTAAGGATTCTTCTTAACATAATAAAAGCTTGCCAATCTCAATCAAATCAGATAGGGTTTATGGATTACCCTCTTATTCTGTTGAGTGAGTTTTAGTACTGAAAGTGACTACAGTTGTTTTTGTTTTGATTTCAGATGCACCAAACTCAACTCAGTATATCTTCTATACTCTATAAAATAGAAAACTTAAAACAGTTGCATGTAAAATATAAAGCAAACATGAGATTTACCAAACATTTGTGGAACTTGTAAAAACAACTGACAGAGTACCAAGACAAATAATTAAATGGGCATCACAAATGCAGAAGGTACCAGAAAGATCCATTAAGCTAGCAATGTTAGTCTTCCATAACGATAAATCTAAAGTGAAGAGAGGCCCGTGCATCAAAAGATTTTAAGATACATGTTGGTATCCACCAAGGATCAGCACCGAGCCCTTTACTGTTCATCACAGTAAAATAAGGGAGTACAGAAGAGGAGGTTATGCAGGTAACCTAGAGCCAACACCAGAATATGAGAGAGGCTGTGGAAATGTCTAAAGTATGGGAGAGAGGAATGGAAGGGATGGGACTGGAAATCAACAAAAGCAAAATAAAGTTTATGGTGACTAGAAAGAAAGCAAGGAAAAAGTCAATCATTAAAGTTGCCTTGTAACTGCTGTGGCAGAGGTGTGTGGGGAAATTTGCACTGAATGTAATAGATGGTGTCATTTGAGGGGCCCAGGATTACAAAACATACACTGATTAAGATCTCTGATGCCTAACATGCATTACAAGAGCAAATGGAAAAGGATGGGGAATTGAGGACCCCACTGTGATATGCAGGTTTTACAAGAGATAAAGCATTTCTGTTGCCCAGGACATAAACTAAACTGTGAAGCAGGAATTGACAGCAAAGTTAGGAGAGTACCTGCAATGAATGATAAAAAAACACCACTAGACTACTAATAAATAAAAAATAGTGTCTCTTTTATATAGAATAGAATAGCATACAGAATTTAGGCCGAAGGCCAAGCACTGGGACCTATAAGGTCATTCAGTGCTGAAAGGAAAATTGAAAGATAGAAGGTTTGAACGGTGTAACAGGAGGAAAACCTCGCGGTTGCACAATGAATCAGTTGTTAGGAGAGGGTGGAAAGTCAGATGGAAAGAGAATATGAACAGAGGTACAGCAAAAGGAATGAAAGAGGTTGCAGTTTGGGGCTTTTATGTAGAGAGCAAAGTCTTATGAGGGTATATAAGGCCTGTACTACTCTAAGTAACAGCAACATCAGTGTTGACATGGAACACTGAAATTTTGAAAATGTGACACTGAATGTTAATATTCCTGTTCAGAGTGTACTGCAAATGAGTAATTAGTACTGTAGTAGAAAGATGTGGTATCAAGAGGCTTGAAAAAAAGACAAGACGATTCCAAATATGTGATAAGTAGGGATGAGGGACAAGGAACACTGGTCAGAAAAGCAGTAAAAATGGAAGTAGAAGAATGAAAACCTATAGGAAGTCCCAGGGAATCATGGATAAACAGCATAAGACAGAACAGAACTCATTCCAAGTCTAACCCCTTCAAGATGTTTATGATGGCAACTCTACATGTTAAACAATCTACCAGTATCATGTATTGTTAGCATTATTTATTAGTTTAACCAGACTAATAAGCTAGTTTATTCACCTCTCACAGGGTTGGCTTGATGGATTTGTCTTTATTAACAATTAAGTTTAGATTTTACTTACTAAATTACAGACCTTTGAAAATCTTATAATTGTTTAAATTGAAAATTACATACTGTATATAGATTCCTGCAAAATTTCTTTAACCAATTTGTTTTCAAAGCTTGATATTTGTTATTAATTATAGTACTTTGAACATTCACACAAAAAATGTTAAACTGTTAGTGTTACTCTACAGTCTATGAATACAGTATAGTGATTGGGTCATGTGGGCTAGTCATCTAATATCCATGGGTAAAATTAGAGTACATAATTTTAAGAAGAGTCAGCATTATCTGAATTTTTCCTTTTGATATCACAAATTCCACATTCCAACGTTGGGCCTGATTTGTTTTAATTTGTTACTATCATGTTCACTATTCCACATATTCTTCCATTAATTCATTACAAAAGGTTTTAGAAACATCATGTAATCACTAAAGTGCACTAATAGGAACATTTGCATGTGATCTTCTAATGGTAATTGCAGTTTTGGCTGCTTTACAGGCTTCATTTCCTTTTATGCCTACATGAGCAGGAATCCAACATTTTTACCATCCAACAGTGAAAATTTGCCTTTTTGTGTGTGGATATTTTTTGAATTATAATTTTCTAGAGTTTCTAAGGCTATTCTAGAGTTGCTAAAAATTACAAATTTCTGTGATGGTATATATATCTATAACAATTTTAATAGATGGATCTACTGCACATAATTCTGCTGTGAAAACAAACACTGTTAGGCAGGAAAATTATGTTTTGTTGGGTGATATAACTGCATATCCTACACTTGACAAAGACTTGGAACCTTCAGTGTAATTGCTTAGTTTTTTGTTGGTGAATCACTTGCTTGTAATTTTACTTCACTGAACATTACTATGAAGTCATGAGGAGTTAGAAGTTTGCCAATTTCAACTTATACAGTATACAAGAGTTTGAGGAAGATTTAAAAGTTCCAGTGCATACCCTGAGTCTCAAATTATGAACTGAATCCACACTTTTCAAAGTTGTATCTGAGGCTGAACTGTACGTCTAACATCAATAGTCCTAACAGTTGCTTTGAACAGTGATGTCAGGGTTGGTCTATCAGCAACCCAATTTGTGAGGCAATTTTTTTTTTTTACCAAATTTAATGCATTTCTGCATTTGGCAATATGGGCTTTCCAGTGCAAGTGTGTATCACTCTCTAACCTCTAAGTGAATCTCTTCATTTTTCCATTTTACATTTTAATGGGCTATAACTACTATGGTCTTTTCTATAGAGAACTGTGGAAGCTAATGATGAGGCCTGTGTGTCTCTTTTTCTCAAACATTACAGATGATACATTTGGCATGCCTTGTGTCTGACACTGTGTAATACTGTATATAGTAAAACAGTCCATGTAAATATTTTTTATTCTAACTGGTACCTGAGAACAGATGCCAGTGTAAAAAAGGTCCTACCAAGACCACTTCCCCGTAGGTCTCAGTTTTCAAGTGGGAAAGACTTTAAATATCATCAATTTGCAATTGAAGGGCATAGTCTGTTAGAAAATTTTCATTACTGTTACCTGCATGTGGTATCAATAGCTTTTTGCATATCAAAGAAAACAAGCATTGTTATTTATTTGCATGCAAATCCTCTACAGATGTGATCTGAAGGATATAGTAAAGCTGTAAAATAAGTCAATATCTCTCGACTTTATGCATGTGTCATACAAGTCATGCATTTACTATTTCTCTAAAAATCTGCATAAACAACTTTTTAGGGACATTGATCTGCCACTATTTTCATTACACGAGTCTTTACTTTTGACTTGAAGATGAAAATAATTTGGACATAATGCCTATCTTCAGTGAACAAATTTCTGAGCCCCAAATTATTACAAAACTGTAAAATGTACAACTTAGCTAATTTTGCTGTATATTTGATCATTTCAAAGGCAATAATCTAATTCATCCAACCTAGATTTTCTACTGTAATATACATTTTCTGTCATTCTAAAATTTAGTACCTAGGTTCAATTTAGCTATGGTGTTTAAGAAAGTGTTCATATAATACTCTTAATTGCTGCTTATGTTTGCAAAATTTTCTCCTAATATGTTGATTATTTCTTAGAGAGTAAAGAATCTAGTTTCCTTTTTCAATATACTGTGTCCTAGTTTTTTGAATAATGTCCCATTTATTTCCCTGAATATTTGCTGTAATTTTTGTAAATGCGTAAGTCTGTAATGTCTAATAATACTGTCCCCATATTATTATTCTTACTTGTATATCTTCTTTCCTAAACTCTGAGTCTGTTGTATATCGCTATCAGGGTATCAACTTCTATTATTATTGTAATAATTTTTAACAGATTTTCTTCTAGTTCAAGTTATGACTTATCAATTTTGTTGAACCTATTGTTTAGATTATCTCACCTTATTCCATTTGAATGTTTTTCTTTTAATAATTCTGAGAAAGTATCAGCTCACAATATACTTTCTTTGTTAGGATGTGATTTAGAATGAGGTATGGTTTTATCTGTAGCATTTTTGGTAAATGCTGCAGATTTATCAAAAATGATCGCTTAGATATTAAAATGGATGGATTTAACGTGTGTGTAACTGGTACATCATAATGGGGATCATGATTAGAGATTATTTTGTAATAATAAAATTAAAACTGGAAAATGTTTACAGTATGAGTTGTCACATGTTTCATTCAAATCCATGTACCATTTAGATGAACAATGTGTGAAATCCGCTGACAAAAAAGCCCCCTGTGGTTCAGAGAAATACATATTTGCTTCACTGTCATGATCTGTTCTTTGGCATTTCCCAATTAGGGGTCTTAATTGTTCTAACCTGACATAAGTTGTGATATCTATAAGGACTGGTCCAATGTGCAATGAACTGTGTAATAAAAGGAAGTATTACAGTATAGGAGGAAGACTTCTAATATTCTTTCCAGTGTCTCTTCATTGGCTGTTAAGAGCACTTCACTCAAATGATGGGTAAGACCATGCCCCCACTTGGCTCCTGTTTTGTACTGAGTCTTGTCACTACTCTCTTTCAGTATTAGTACTGTTACTCGTGTTCTCATATCCAGTTTGCCTTTCTTTGCTGGTGAAGTGCAGTAGAAGCAATTTTTCTTTTCTTTTGTTCAAGAATATGTAGCATTAGTGGCATTGCTTAATTACCAAGGTTCCTTTTTCTTTGCTGCAATGGGACATTTTTTCAGTTGAAGTGAGGAAGAGACTTTTCTTTACTTGATGAACTAGTGCACAGAATTGTTCATGTGGAAATTCATACTGAGCTACAATATTGAGGTATAGCTTTTTCAATGAACACCTTTAATCTCTTGATTCTGCAACCTTTTGAAAGCAACAAGAAGTTGTCCATTAGTGATCAGAGTTCTCTTAGAAATTAAATGAGACTGGAAGAAGAGTCATGATTTCAAACCTTCCAGTGATCATTCTTGGGAGCAATTCGATTCCAGATCTAAGAAATGCTAGATATCAAAGGAATCAAGCCACATTAATTTTAAAAGACCCAAGCTGCTGTAGTACATCTGCCTCCAGCCGATCCAGCACTCCCAATGATCTGAGTCATCTTGTATCAGAGGCACTCTAGTGCTATTGGCCTGAGCCAAACCAGTGGTTCTGTTCCCTAGCTGATAAAGTACTTGTTGACTCAAGCTGCTCATCTGTTAGGAAGCTGAGCCAATCCACTGATAACAATCTGAGCTGTGCCATTTCAAAGGACCTAGGCTGTGCCACACTTTAGTCTGGAGTTGATCCATTATTTCTGACCCAAGCTGCTACAGGATTACTGACCTGGGCTGCTCATTTGCAAGGGTCAGAGCCAGTCCATTGTGAGGATCCAAGTAGCTCCTCTGTCAGGGAACTTAGTTGTGTCATTTCAAAGGAACTGAGCTACATGAGTACTTCTGGCCTGAACCAATCAAGGATTGGTGACCTAAGCCATTCCAATACTAGACCCATGCTAAGTACCTAAGCCACTCCTCCTTTAGGGATCAAATATGAAGGAACCAAAGTGCTTTACTTCTAAGGACTAGAACTGCTACACTATTATCCGTGACTTACTCCAATCCAAATACATATGCTTTATTGTGAAGGAATCAGATTTTTCCATTGTCAAGAGCACCAAACTTTTACTGCACCACTCAGTTATTGTAATGAAACGAAGTATTCCAGTGATTTAAGGCACACTGGCAATAAGGATGATCTAGGCTCTGATCATTAGCAGCTTTCCATGACACTGACAAGAAGCAAACACTGCTGATCAGCTTGTGGCTGACAGAGCAAGATTTTTATTCAAGAAGAATAAGACTTTTTATCTTTTCCTTCACCCTTCAAAGACTTCAGATAAGAACCAGATGCCATGGGTTCCTTGCAAGGGTTGCAAGAGAGACCAATCTTTTACTGTTTAGACTAGAATTTTCTTGTTTTTAGCTTTGAGAGTTGTCAGAAACCATGTGAGCTGGTCTTGGCTCAGGTACAAATAGTTAAATCACCAGTCAAGTCAAATGATGGCTTACTAACTTTTGATTTTATGTTTGCCATGGCAGCACTAAACATAAGAAAGGAACTGACAGAGACTATAATAAGTCTACATTTCCTGACCTGTTCTCCCTACCAATTGAATTACTGAATTTTTGTTGAAGCTTGCCATCCTCTTTCATATGAGTATACAGAGATCCTGTCAACTGATCCTCACCATCAGCCTTTTCCTCTTCCTCTTTCAAAGTTTACAGCTGTGAGAGGAGGTATTTCAGAAAAATACTCAATTTGTCACAACACACTTGCAAGAATGGGCTTGACTAACAACCAGTGCTGTACTTTTATCCAGGGCAACTTCATTGTGAATTAATATGGAATATGATTCTTAAAGTTAAGCAAATCACTATAATAATAGGTGCTTGCAAAATAACGCATGATTGACACCCTTAGGTTGAAACCCACATGCACAGCAATACAAAATTGTTATACTAGAAAACCAGCTGAACAAAGAGAGCTAGTACAGTACAAAAAAGAACAAGACAGAATTTTATGGTTCATAGGAATACTGATGATCTATAAACTATAAAACGAAGAAAAGCAAAAGATGAACTAGCTTACTTTCAAGCAAAACTGTCAAATTCCTAAAAAACTCAAAAATTTAGCTATAAAAGTCACCCAAAATCTATGAAAAAAGATAATCTAATCACAACTGTTGCTAGTGATCAAAATTATCATCAAGTAGTTTATCTACACTAATTAATCAAAATACTTTAACTCTAATTGTACTGGTTTGCAAGGTTTGTCTTTAATAATAGAATTAGATTTGTCTAATAATTTGCAATTACAGTACTTAAAAAAATTAACTGAAAATGATGGTCCTCACAAAAATTTCCATTAATGATTCATTTCTAAAACTTGACATTCTCTGTTGACTGAAGTTTGGACATTCACATATAAAGACCTATTGGTGTTGGTCTGCATTCTCTGCATACAAGGATTAGGTCATGTGGACTATTCGTCCAGTATCAATTGGTTAAGTGAGTGTGACCAATTCAAAGAGATAAAAATTACTCCAGTGTGGCATTTTTGGTATTAAGAATAAGTAACACCTCTACTTAAGACTTTTACTTGGTGGACTTCCATACTTATCAGCTAGCAAATTATGATTAATTTTTCCTATGCAAACATTTAGATGTGATACAATTTTACATAAATCTCTTAAATTGAATGGCACGTGTAAAGTACAGGTTAATTTACGTTAAAAACTATGTGGAATTTCTGTTATCAGTAACACATCTTCAAAATATTAAAGTGCAGGCTGTATTAGTGTATAGGGTCTTTGTTACTTAATGGACTTCATTTCTCATCAGAAGGCCAGACATCACACTATCTGTTAAGGGGATCGGCCGCCTAAAAACCAATAATCTTTGCTACTGAAAAATTCAACCATAGGTTCAAGTCCTGAAATATTATGCTAAAATTTATATTTCTCAGTTATGGCCAAAATGTTCAACTATATACCCATAAAACACCAGTGAAATGGTTTTAGAGATAGTTTTTGCGATATATATCACTGAAAACTTCCTGAGAAATGTTAGGTTTATCCTCTGGTTTTAGTTATTCCTAGCTTTGACAACTACTTTATTATGCACTTTTCTCATTATGCCTATAAACTTCCCAAGCTAGAAGGTACGTTTTTATTCTCAACACTTGACTGAACTCTGTATTTTCACATTTTTTTCCGTGCCTAAAAGGTCCAAGAGTTCACTTCATGCTTTTTTGAAAAGCCAATGGAAAAGTTCAAAGTAGAAGAAAGAGTTCAAGAAATTGTCTTGAGAATGGAGCTGAGAGAGAGAGCTGTATTTCAAACGGCACAGGCAGCGTGTTTTCAGAGACCAAATCATCCACCCCTAAAGTCACTTTTATTTGTTCGTCACTACCAAAGGGCAAAGATATTTTAAAAAAAAAGCAGTAGCTCGGAGGCTGATATTATAGACGATCCTGAAAATACAATGATCATAATAAGTGAAGCAAGATTGATGAATTACTTGAATCACGAATAATTGTGAATGAAAGTCATTCCCAGGATCCATTTGGCAAGGGATGGATTTGAGACACTAATAAAAAGTGTAGGCAACTATGATACCTAGAGTAATACCTTGCAGCAAGATCAGACAGGTGGGGACCAGGAACCTAAAATTTATGAGAATGTCTTAGGAATAAATAATCAATTAATATTCTTATTTATAATCATTTTGCATTAATTAATACCAAAAAAATAAAAAAAACCATAGAATTAAATAAACAGTCTTTGAAGTCAAATTTTACTTTTTTATGTAACTAAAACTTTGAGTTTCTCAAAACATAAGTTTTTTCTTTTAAAATGCATCTCCTCCTTAGTATTGGACCAATCTAAATGAAATTTTAAATATAACATGGGGAAAAGAGATTAAAACAAAGCCAGATTTTTAATATTTTGATAAATTTTTTTCTGTAACGGGAAAATTTAATAAAAAAAATTCATATCTCGAAAAATAATTGAAAATCAAAATTCTCACCGACCACAAGGAGCTTTATTACTTCAAATTTTATCTATGACATTTTATGGAAAAAAGAAATATGCCCAAGGAATTAATAATTTGTTGTATGCAAAAAAAAAACTGAGAAACATTTAACCCGGACAGACCAGGACTTCCAAAACATAAACTTAATATACATTAAATATTAACAGAAAAGCCAAAACTTACATGTATCTAGCAGCAAAGTCCCCTCCAACACATCCAGCAACAAACCAAAAGAAGGTCCATATTACAGTATAACAAAGTTCCTGTAATTACAGCATGCAGTTAACCAACAGACCTTGAAAATTTTTTGAATTTACAGTATAAACTGCATCTCAGTGTAAAGTTTAATCTAATAATACACTGCATTATTCAATGAAGTTTCATTAAGTCCAAACTAACTGTTACTTGGTTTACTTAAAATAGCCTTTAAAATGACAGATACACTAAAGCCTTTTAGTTCATTTGATAAATAGTCTTTGACATTGGTTTTTCACTACCCAAGCTGAATTTACATCTAAGTAAACAAAGTATTATTCATACTGCAATTTTCATATAAAGGACATTGATACTGTCACCTCTAAAATTGTCCACACAAAAAATTGTACTTAGGTACTGCCAACTGACTGACAAAAATAGTGAAAGATCCACTCTGTTAGCACACAATACATTATACTCTTAATTTCTTTGGAGGCCAATTCTGTGAGGTAAACCATGAGCACTTCGCAAGCACAGAACTTATTTAATTTTTCCAGTTTCTCAACCTTTTAGATATATCCATCCTTGTATGAAGTACTGGAACTGGAATATAAAATTTAGGCCAAAAGCCAAGCACTGGGACCTGAGGTTATTCAGTGCTGAGAATACAATGTTGAAACAATTGTTAGGAGAGGGTGGGAAGAAAGATGGAAGAAAGATGGAAGAAAGAGAGTATGAACAGAGTTATAGTAAAAGGACTGAAAGGGACTGCAGCTAGAGGCCAAAGGGATGATGTAAAAACCTCAAGTAATGCCTACAGTGCACCTCACAGTAATAACCCCCTACGGGGTGTAGGAAGTACTATCCACATATTTATTGAGGTTCTTTCACTATTTATTACTAATGACATTTCCATTCCCTTGGTATCAATAAAACCATTCTTAATCACACCTTGACCTCACATCAATATCATTGATATTTTTCTCTACTTTTAGTTTTCTGTAAAAGAAAACTATTGTGCCGGCTTTATATGTCCATCTGCAATTTATTTTGTCTGCACTTTTTCTGTCCACACTTTTTCTGTCTGCCCTCAGATCTTAAAAACTACTGAAGCTAGAGGGCTGCAAATTGATATATTGATCATCCACCCTCCAATCATCAAACATACTAAATTGCAGCCCTCTACTCTCATTAGTTTTTATTTTATTTAAGGTTAAAGCTAGACTTAATCGTGCATTGACCAGGATGTAGGCCAGGCCACCACCAGGCCGTGGTTAAAGTTTCATGAGCCGCAGCTCATACAGCATTATACTAAGACCACTGAAAGATAGATCTATTTTTGGTGGCCTTGATTATACAATGTACACATTTTTTTACTTGTTTACTCACTTCAATAATATTGTGACACCATTTTACTCTTATTTTTTAAATGTCAATTTGTAACAGATCTCTAATGCTGCTTGATTAAATAACAATCAAAATCTGATATCAATTCTAATGATTTTTGCAGGTGTAATTATATAGCTGCTATTCTAATTAGGATTATAGTTAA
>NC_089755.1:26660176-26665176 GCF_040412425.1 Macrobrachium rosenbergii
TTAATTCCAAAGAGAAAATGATATTTAATTTAATTTGACTCTTCCAACAAGGAGACACATAAGGCATAATAATAATAATAATAATAATAATAATAATAATAATAATAATAATAATAATAATAATAATAATAAGAGTAGTTAGAATAATTAGGTATAATTAAGAATTAGTATGGTAGGAAAGTGTGCAATTGAGAGCAGCGTAATTCACAATTTATGAAATCTTAAGATCGGAGCATTTTACGGTTCGGATATCGTGTGTACATTCCAGTGAAGTCGTAGGCCAAGCTACTGTGTAATTGTTAATATTTTGCTATTTTCCTCGGCCAAGGATTAAGGCATGATATTGATTTTTTTAAATGAGTTAACTCGTGCACGATAACGAGCGGAAAAAAGCATGCCTCACGTATCTCTCGAGGGTAGAGACAGAATTTGTGTAGTTCATTTAATTACAAAAGTAGTAACCGTGTTCGTCACTCCCGGTCGGCATTAAGTTTGTTCATATAGCGGGAATCATATCAAAACACCGTGTCACTGAAATAGCAAACGAACGGCAATAGTTAATTTTACCATAAAATACATTTTTCAGTAACGTAAACTTGGTCCCATCCGAACTGCACAAATCCATTTCATTGTCTTGCCAGGGCTGACTTCTTAAGTGGACGGTTAATTCCATGCGAAAGCCGATAACAAAAGAAACAAGCGTTGTACGGTAATTTCGTTTTCCATCCTTAATGTAAAATCCTTTGCTGTGTTGGTATATTTAGAGTAAATCTGGATGCCTGCACTTACTTAGTTCATTGTGAGAGGAATTCAAGCGCTTTGTGTAACTGATTTGAGAAAAAAGCGGTTCGAAATCAGGGCAGTTTGTTTTGAATTTGTGCCACGGGATTTCCCTGGCCCCGACATCTTGGGAGCTGAGTGACTCTCTCTCCCATGTCCGCCATCTTACAGCCTCTTTGTTGTTATTGTTTGTGTGACCGGTCGCTCTGCTCAAAGCCACTTCTGGGTCTATCACTGGTGTAGTACCCGCAATATATTAGCCAGGTAGACTTCTGTAGTAGATAGGTAGACTAGGACAGGTCTCCATACCAGAGATAAACCAAGATATAATTTAGTCAGGGAATGATTGGTTTTAGTTAGAATTAATACAGAGAACAAGTTCCTATGCAAATACCCGTTGTAAAGAAAATCACATAAAGAAAAGAACTTACAATTTTACTCTAAACTCATTGTAGACGTTTGATTCCTGCTTACGACAGTTAAACAATCTCCTCATTGCAAGACGACGATTCCGTAATTGAACTCTGCCAGTAGTGTGCAATTTATAAAATTTTGCTTAAAATTTTCACATAATAAATTGGCTGGCTGAATATTCTCTCTCTCTCTCTCATATCCAAGTAAGCTTTCAACATAACCTAACTGAGTGTACGTGGACTCTTCAAGGAAAAAAAGGGTCAATAATCGACAATTAATTAAATTAAACCAAATAAAAGAAACACCTCTGTCCCACAATTGATGAGTACGTTAAGATTCATTACAGTGATAAACTGGTCACGAAGGAGGAAGCCTTTACCTGACCTAAGCAGACAGTAGCCTTTCCCCCATCTGCAATAGAAGGGGGTTGTAGCACTGCAGGTACTGGGACCAGACACTCACGAGGGCTTAAAAAGCAACCACAAATTCACTTTTCCTTCCACAGTGACACTAATTTGCAGCACTGTCATCAACTGATAGCTTACTTCTCTCTCTCTCTCTCTTTTACTTTCCCTTTCTCTCTCATTCATTTGTTACACTCTGCTTGGGTAGAGTGCATTTCCTTACATATAACCTAGTTGGACTCAAGTAAGGGGTTCCTAGGAATGCACTGGCACCATAGTGCCACCAACCAAGCAAACTACAAAAAAAAAAAAAAAAAAAAAAGACAAAAGGGAACACCGAAGAAAAGTCCTTCTGGTACCTAACCTGCACCAGTACATAGCGATACCATGCCACCAGTGACCTTTACACGGCACACCCAACCACAGTGCCACTCTGAAAGGGTGCCACAGCACTGAAGCAACACCGCTGCCCGGCAAGCCCAGCCGACCGGTGGTTGCCCTTCCCACCAGAACCATGGCAGCAGAGAATTATAAACCTTCTGAGCTGGGGACGGCGGCATTCCACCGATTGAACTTGCCACATGGGTCCAGGAGCAAATGGGATGACTTGGGCTGCTAAGCGAGAGAAGGAAGAAAGACTAGAACGGGGCGGAATTATGAGGCCAAACAAAGGGGCGATGAAGCCAAACAGAGGCAGCTAGAAAGAGAAGAAAGGATAAGACAGCATGAGTTAGCCTTCAAGGAAAAGGACTGGAGAGGTGGCAGAAGCTATGGCTGAGACAGCAAGCCCCTCCAGCCCCACACCTGCTGCACCAAATGCTCCAATCTCGAGCATCAATTCCCTCGTCCCCAAGTGGACTGAGGATGAGTCAGAAGCATGGCTGGAGGAAATCAAGGCACTCTTCGATAACTACAGCACCACGGAGACGGAGAGGGCCTTAGTACTAGCCAAGCATATGGAGGGCCTTAGTACTAGCCAAGCATATGGAGGGGAAAGCTAAGGCAGCGCCGCCACTGGAGAAGAGCCAGAGAGGCAACATGGTTGAAGTTCGGGAGTCATCACAAAGGCCTGGGCCTAAATAACCCTCCCAGAGAAATGGAGACAGCAGTTCCGGAGGTCTTGCCATGAAGTCGGCTGGTCCTGGACCGAATGTGGGCCTGTCACAAGACTCCAGTCTGGTACCCGCTGGTTCGACTGTCTGCACACAACGCTTGAGGACCTCTTTCAATCGCACCATGCTGGAAGACCTTTACCAATGTGTGCCTGGGCCCCTTGCTGTATATCTCAATGATAAGCAGCCCACCACACTTATGGAAGCCTGCCGCATGGCCGATTCGTGGGAAACCTTCAACCAGTCTCACAGCACCTCTCAGAAACGCATTGTTCCACCTCCCTACCTCTCAAAAGCAACTTGCCCGAAGAATGGACTGCCGAGCAAGCCTACGTGCACCCACTGTAAGAAGGTGGGGCATGCTGAAGCTGATTGCTGATACAAACTAGGCACTAACAAGCAGCCTACTACTACCAGCCAGAACTCCTCTCATGCTTCCTTCACTCAACCCTCTCCACCAACAGTTACTGCAGGCCACCGAGCCCCTACAAGAGGCCCATGCAAATCCTGTGGTGCTGCCAGCCACTACAATGCTGGATATCCGGCCTGTCCACATCATGTTCCCACCACCAAGTTCGTCAACCTCATCAGCACCTCATTCTCTGCGGCCGGGCAGCACAAGATCCTTTACCCCAAGAGACTGCAGACCCAGTTCATCTCAGTGGCTCCACTTCAGAGCACTAGCCTGCCCGTGACTCTTCTGGTCACAGTAGACACTGCAGCAGACATTAGCCTGATCGCCAAGGCCCCAAGTGCCAGCCGGTGCCATGGTTGACGAGAAAATCCGGTGGGAGATGAAGCGGATAGAGAGGCACACCCTTACCGTTCCCACAGTCAAGCTTCAGGTTATGACACCTTGGGGCACGCCACCACCGCCTTCATGGGTGGGTGGAATTCGCCTGGAGTGGACTTCTTTGTTGGGTCGGACCTTTCTGGGAAGCCCTTTATCAACGCCACTGCAGCCATGCTGCCTCCCTCCATGGAGGCCCCGGATTGTAGGAGAACTGGATAAAAATTAAACCCCACCTTCCGCCCACCGGTGGTCAGCGGAAGGGTACACACTGAACCGTTCTCGGCCTAGCCCTCTCCAGTCGCAAAGGGCTAGTCCACAAAGAGGTCCTCCCTCTCCCCAAATTGGGAGGGCTGCCCAAGTAAGCAACGCCCAGCAGACACCCCTGAACAAGACTCTCGGAGAGGCTATGATCTCCAGCTGGGGCTGGAATCTCTGCCGCGCTAAATTCCAGTCATCCACGAGGTATTGTGGCCTCCGACCCCCTTGTCAGGTATGCCTGATCCTCAACTGCTGCTAGTGCCACTTGCGTAGCACCGCAGTGCCATGCCCGGCCCAGCCCAAATGTCCAGCCATTGATTGAGAAGGACCAGCCGGGTCTAAATCATGTAGGCAAATCCTCTCCAGGAGATTCAGGATTCCCACACCTGATCACCCAACCGGAGCTCGATTTGATTTCTTGTGCGTGAGGTGACCATCCATGGTTTGCTCTACTGTTGAAAAAGGCGTTGGTTTTGTAGAGGTGTCTTTCAGCATTGCTCTCCTTCAGGTATCTCAGGATCATCCAGCCTGTTCAAATGTTCTTGAAGTGGGTTTGTGTGGCTCTCAGCAGATTGCCTGCAGTTGTCCACAACATTATGAGGAAGCTTTTGTCTTTTTATTCATGTGTATTTTAGTGTGAAAATGGACCCTGCTCTCACTTTACCTTAAAAGGATTTCTTGAGGTTTCTTGTTTATGAATATTATAAATCATTTACGTACTACTGCATACTTGGTTTTGGTGGATTAAAAATTTGTGTGCACTAAATGTTTGAATAATGACCTCTGCCTTTCACTGAGAAATTTCTTGAAAACTAACAAGGGTTGATCTTTTCAGACATGTGTTTGGCCTTCAAATATTTGGACACCTCCCACCTTCCCCGGGCCAAGTCCAAATGAGTACTGGAAGAACAATGGGGAAACTGAAACAAAAAGTGTCGAGCATTGAAGGTATGTGTCAACTTGTCTGGTTTGACTGGTTCCTCCTGTGATGTTGTTATTGCTTGCTGTGCTTCACCATTTGGGATGTGGTACATTTTAAAGGAATGTTTTCAATGTTGAGTCCAAAGTACAGGTGGGTTCAGGTTAGGGACTGTGGAATTGCTGTTAGCTGTGAGATATGTAGGAAATGGTCAGGTGCAGTTGGGGTTTGTTGTGTTGTTGTTCATTTTGGGAATGTGCTATCAAGGAGGTCACTTGATTGCAAGATGAAATTATATAAGACAGTTGCACGGTTAGCTG
>NC_089755.1:26670176-26730176 GCF_040412425.1 Macrobrachium rosenbergii
CAGAATTTTTCAAGAGTAAGAGTAATTGGCAAAGACAAAATGAAAACTGAATTACTGGAGAAATTTAAAGTAATTAATCCAAACTCTTACTTTTATGGCCTTCGTAAGACTCACAAAGAAAAAGTTCCCATTCAGACCAATCATCTCCTCTGTCGGAGCTTTCAACTATAAAATTTCGAAGTGGTTAGCAGGCCTCCTTTCCCCATTTTTAGGCATATTTTTCTAGTTACTTTAAACATTCTGCAGATTTCTGCCACAAATTCAAAGCAGCCCATATACCCTTTCACAATATAAAACTCTAAAGCTTGGATGTAGCTTTCCTATTCAGAAAGGTACCATAAACAATATCCTACAGTTTTTGAAGGAAAAAATTTGTGCCTACACAGATCATTTCCCACACCCCTGGATAAAATGAAATCCGTTGACCTGTGTGTATCGAACAACGTCTTTTCGTTCGGAGAGTCCTTCGACAAACAAAAATTCTGGCGGAGAATGGACAGCCTTTTAAGTCCAGTATCAGTCAATGGAGTATTTTGAAACTACAATAATAAACGCCATAAAACCTAAAGGCATGCTGTGGATGAGTATGTGGGTGATAGTCAAATATTTTGGGATAACAGATGGGGCAATTTTAGCCATTTTCTTTCAAAATTAAATGCTCTCAAAATTAAATGCTATAGTGCCCAGCATCAATCAAACTCCTAGTCGAATGGAAAACAAACACTAAAAATCCTTTTCTTGGTATTTTAATAATCAGACACAGTAAACTGAAAACAAATTTGCCGTGTACAGAAAACCAACGTTTGCACTTTCGTATATTAACTTTTTTAGTTACCATGATATTTCTGTCAAGATTGGCGCAGCCAGCAATTTATTCCTAAGAGGCTTAACGATTTGTTCCCCAGAATTCCAAGAAAGAGAATTTGAACTATTCCGTAAGCAGCTGCCATCTTTAAGGTACCCTGATCATATAATTGGGAAAGCTATCTATGAAGCCAACATTACATTCCACCATTCCTTAAGCATGATTAAGGAGACATCCAGAAATAAATTAAAAATCCCAAACCAGGACTGTACTGAGACGTTGACAGATAATTAGAAACTAACCCTTTTGTGTTTACCTACCCAAATATTTAAATAACGTCCAACTAAAGCCAGTCCCCAGAGGCTCATATATGAGGTACATGAAATCCGTTGCCACGGCTGTGACAAATCAGTCACAGATGAGAAGTCTCCTTCAGTCAATCTTCACTGGATACAGTCACTCCTGCAGGTTGGGCTACTTTCAGAGTGGGAGTACCACTGGACGGGTTACTGACATAACTGACTTGAACAGGTAAGACAGTCCATGGGTAAGGTAAAAGCTGAGTAGGGGACAAGCTTATTAGCAGGTAAGGCAGGCACAAATCAAGCAAGACTGGTAATGGGTCAGTGTAGAGGAAGCATGACTGACAGCAGGCCAATAAACAAATCACCCAGGGACAGTAGACAACAATGTCCGATGATTGGCACTCCATTACAACCAAAGATCAAGACATTGTTGCCACCCCGGAGATCGAAGACTTTTAAGTGGAAGACAAATTAACAGCAGCATTCCTTGATTTTTTCAACTTGTGGGCCCTCCCCTGAGTACTGCAGAGCAACTGGTTGGACAACACTTGTGGCATGTCTCACAGAAGAGGAGCGGAAAACCAAATACCACTGACTTCCACAAATGACTAATGTTTCAAAACACCTCAAAAAACCTGAGATGTGATGAGAAGGGGAACAGGAACAGTTAGTCAGAATGGCAGTATATATGCGAGTAGCTGGATAAAGGCTAGTAGAAGGCCCATAAATTATGGTGAAAGGGCTGAGATGAAGACCTGGACTAAACGGGAATTCAGTCAAAAAGCGCACAAGACAGGAGCCAATGGAAAGAACCATTCACATCTAACCCTACAAATTAAACATAATGTAAAAACACTGAATGATGATGATGATGATGATGATGATTACAATAGTAATTTTTCTTTATCAATGGTATACAGTAAATATATTAATACAACACTTTAATATAGTCAAAATTAATTTCCCTGCATAACTGGCAAATATACTTGGTATATACTCTGGGCAAAATGTATGGCAAAAAGTTCTTACACAGTACAGAATCTATCAACTGCATATATTTGAGCCATACTAAAAGCATAAAATCAAAATTAATCTAATAAAATCTAAGTTTTGACATAGAATGTTACAAACATTCTAGTCCCATTTAGAAGTACTTTAGTTTATATAATAAATGCATATCAAGGCTAATTAATATATGACCCCTAAAGTGTAATGAAATCACTTTATTATATTTTTATGCTCTACTACGGCTGCCACTAAAAAGATTTACAGGAGTTGAAAACTAAAGATTGGGCTAAAGGAATTAGGAACATGTCATTCAGCGCAAAAAAAAAAAAAAAAAAAAAAAGGTAATGTTACAGAAGCTGAACAGCTATCTGGGAAGAGCACTCAAGAAATGGACGTCAAGAAATGCTGTTAAGTGCCAAAGGAATACTGCTAAATCCTTTAATACCCTCTACAGTGCACCACACGAGGCATACTATAAATGCTACCACCGTATGAGGATTCAAACAGCAAAACAAACCAAAAGGATCTTCACTGAATTTTAACCTAATACTCAGTGTAAGCTACAACTCTGTTTAAAAGGAGATCCCAAATAAAACAGGTCCTAAAGCACTAAAGTAAATGGCTTAACCTGTAACTGAAATTATCATGACGGGTATTTGAACACCTCCATATCCTCTGCTCTTCTTCCTATCAGCTACGTGGCAATGGATGGATCAATGGTATGGTTAAACTGCTATGAAAATTAAAGGAACGATTCAACACGCTCACCTTTATGTCCCTAAATTCCTAGTATCCTATACTTTTGCCAGTCCAACCTCTCCAAAAGTATCTCTGGTGCTCAACTGTTCCGAAATGATGAATAGTGACTCCAGTTTCTTTTGATATACTGTATAAAAATTCCAATCCTGTACAGCATTCCCAATGATTATAACGTTAATTTAGAAGCTGTCTACACAATACAAAACAAATAATGGACCAGTCCAATTTTGATTTCTTAAAAAACTAGTTTTTGAAAATTTTTGAAAATTTCTTCATAGCTTTCACTAAAATGCAACCTGGACATTTTTTGTCAACGCCGGGACAAAATACCAAGAACGACTACACGGAATACATTTGTATTCGTTTTAAACCCTCAGAACTTAGAAATCTTCACAAAACTCATTTTGCAACATTTTGGGGACCAACAAAGAACTTACCAAATGAGCACATTTTAGCTTCCCCTCGTCTGATCTCAAGTAGCCGGTGTTGACGTAAATTTTCCTCTCATTGTGGGCTTCTGGAGCAGGTGCTGCAGTTGTCGTGGTGTGGGATGCTGGGAAATCTGACATCTGCAAAAAATAGAATTTTGTCACGTTCTTTCAAATTTAAAGTTCTTCATACACTTGCAAAATTCTATAGATATCTAAAAAGTTCGTTAAAAATAAGGAAATTCTTTCAAAATAAATTAAGTTCTTACAGAATTTACAATATTCTTTGAAAAATTACAAATGGATTCTTAAAAACTTCATTAGTTTTTTAAATAACTTGTGACGTTCTATAAAAATTTGCAAATTTCTTTTAAGATTTCTAGGCATGGTACAAGTATCATACTGGTTCAATTGAATGACAAAGTCATCTTCCTGGTAATGAATAGGAAAGGAGACTGGAGTGATAACCTGTCTCATACGTCCTTCATACCGTTTGCGAACAGAATACCGAATTATCAGCACCTTTCAGTTTCCAGAAGGATTTAGCCTTTATGCGGTTTGTCGCCATGATGCCCACTGACGCATTTTCCCTGTCTTGCTGGATTCTGACTTATGCCACACATGCCAATGTCAGTTTTCTAAGAAATGAAGAGCCAAATGCGTCTAAAGGTCCGTTTACACTACAGTAAAACATGTCACAGAATAGAATACAAAATTTAGGCGAATGGCCAAGCGCTTGGACCTATGAGGTCATTCAGCGCTGAAAGGGAAATTGAGAGTATGAAGGTTTGAAAGGTGTAACAAGAGGAAAACCTCGCAGTTGCACTAGAAAACAATTGTTAGAGAGGGTGGAAAGTCAGATGGAAGAAAGCGAATATGAACGGAGGTACAGTAAAAGGAATGAAAGAATAAAAAATGTCATAAACACAGGTCGGCATATCACCGCACACACTTCACAAACATGTTGAATATTGAGTCAACGGCTTATTGGTAGTTCTAACCAATGCTTCATACAATTATCCAGCATGTGCCAAAGGTTAGTTCTCTCTTAACCATTAAACTGACGTAAATATAAATGCAGACGGATGCATACACCTGTCCAACTATGCAATTCCAGTCAAGTCACACCAAAGAACAAAACCCTTTTCAATGTCTAGTACTCTGGCTCGGAACGAGGAACCTCAGTTCACGTCAAAGTAAATTTGGAATAGACCCTCAATTACCTCGGACACATGATCAACTACGGATGTGCGGTCACATGATCAAGATCAACTACTGATGTGCAGACACGATCAAGATCAACTACTGATGTGCGGTCACATGATCAACTAATGTGCAGACACATGATCAAGATCAACTACGGATGTGCGGATACATGATCAACTACGCACTAGCGAAACGAAGAACACGATGCATCCCGGATACAGATGTGATACTGGCCAACCGTAAAGCCTCAAACTTTCTCAACGAGAGGCTAAACGCCTCAATCCAGTCAACCAATGAAATTGATGTTAATTAATCAATTTTACCATTCTTATTGTAAACACAGTAAATCAAATATAAACAAACTAAAACATACGTCCTTTAAAATATATTTGTTATCGTATTGGCATTTCACACACTAGTCGCTTTTCTTTACGAGAATTCTATCAACTCCATCTCAAGTTAAACTTTAGAGCCTTTTGGGTGTTTTATACCATTTTATTCTTGACAGTCTGATGAATCTTTTTCTAGATGCTGCCTTTGTTTACTTTTGGAATGTTTTGGAACATTTTAAAATGATTATAACTAGGGTTTCTTACAAGGAAGTTTTCTTCTTAGCACGTGAAATAAGTCTAATCCTTCGAGCCAGCCCTAGGAGAGCTGCTAATCAGCTCAGTGGTCGGGTTAAACTAAGCTATACTTAACTTAGTCCAAATAATAATAATAATAATAATAATAATAATAATAATAATAATAATAATAATAATAATAAACCAAGGAACCCCTGTAACGAGGCTATAACATCGAGAATTAAAAGCCACAGTAGTGTTAGAAGTATTTATGCACAGAGTTAAAAATGATAAGGAGAGACTTTCAGATACTACTCCGTAATACCTGATGAGGGACACGGAGTAGCATCTGAAAGTCTCTCCTTACCATTTTTAACTCTTGGGCATAAATATTTTTAACAATAATAACATAAAACTCATTAAAAATAGACATCCTTTATATTCCTGTCATATCTTCAAAATTTTCAAATATACTCAGCTGTGGCAAGTAACTGCGTATGGAGACTTTTGGTAATTCCTATACAATAGCTAATGCTCTCATTTCCGGTTTTCACAGAGGCATTAAGTGAAACTAGACCGGGGTTAGTCGACTTGCAAGGGCAGACCCACAGAAGTCAGTCCCTTAAAGGACATGACAATTCAATCTTTTCTTACGGATACCATTTTTATTTACGGATTCTAATTTAGAATGAAATTTATGGCCAAAAATTGTGAGAATAATGTACATGCACCATCCAGTGTTCTAATCTCCTCATTTTCGTCTTCCTACATTTGTATATCAGTTAGGCAATCGATGATTTTCCTGTCGATAGCGTGCCATAACTACACTCCCCTCATCATTATGAGTAATAGCCCTTTTTGTTCCCCTTTTCTTATTTGTAAATTATTGTATAAATTCATATTCGAAATAAAGTATATTATTATTACTCTCTACTTTTCAAACCCCTTCGTTTCCCCCAATATGAGCTCATTGTAGTTCTAAAGACAATGTTCCTTCAGAACTTTCATTAGCAAGAGAAGCTTCTATTGTATCTGCACAACACTTTCTCATAAGGGTGTCATTACGGCCAAGCACAGTTATAGCAGACATTATTTAACCTTCAGCAAAAGACATAAGTGAACATTAAGTGAGCAAGAGACATAAGTCGACTTCATTATCTACTCCTGTTCTTTATTACTAGCTGTCTGTTGTTCATTACTTAAGAGAATTCTCGACAACAAAGTTTTGCAGTCTTCAAAAGCAAAACTAATTTCATTATCTACAGGTTGGGTTCATAATACCTCAAAGCCCTTTAGAATCACACTAACACAACACCCGTTTTGAATTTAGATTTTAGAAAAGAATGCAGATAGTTGTTTGAAAGAGTGCTTTTCTACGAATATCTGTTCTGAATATTAGGTCTTGAAGATACAAGTTTTAAAACTTAATTGTTTTCCATAGTGAAATCGATGGAGTCTTCTGTGTCAGTTATTTTAGCCAAAATTTCCTCCACCAAAGACAAAGTGCGGACATTTCATCAACGTATAATTTAGACAGACCTTTCTTGGACAAGTTTTAGATATGAATGTTTAGGACAAGAATTTAAGCAAAAAGACTTCACTCAAACAACTGTGAGCATTACTATCCTACCAGCAGCAAAAATGTATTCTGCTATCTTGAAATGCCTAGAATTTGAAAACAAAATGTATTCTATCTCAAAATACCTAGAATTTGAAAACAAAAATGTATTCTGCTATCTTAAAATACCTAGAATTTGAAAAAAAATGTATTCTGCAATCTTAAAATACCTAGAATTTGAAAACAAAATGGATTCTGCTATCTTAAAATACCTAGAATTTGAAAGCATAATAAATGCTACTATCTTAAAAGACCTAGAATTTGAAAACAAAATGTATTCTACTATCTCAAAATAACTAGAATTTGAAAACAAAATGTATTCAGCTATCTTAAAATACCTAGAATTTGAAAACAAAATGTATTCTGCTATATCTTAAAATACCTAAAATTTGAAAACAAAATGTATTTTACTATCTCAAAATACCTAGACTTTGAAAACAAAATGTATTCTGCTATCTTAAAATCAGTATTTAAAATACCTATCTTCAAATACCTAGAATTTGAAAACAAAATGTATTCTGCTATCTCAAAATACCTAGAATTTGAAAACAAAATATATTCTACTATCTTAAAATACCTAGAATTCGAAAACAAAATGTATTCTGTTATCTTAAAATATATAAATTTAAAAACAAAATGTATTCTGCTATCTTAAAATACCTATAATTTGAAAACAAAACGTATTCTACTATCACAAAATACCTAGAATTTGAAAACAAAATGTATTCTACTATCTCAAAATACCTAGAATTTGAAAATAAAATGTATTCTGCTATCTTAAAATACCTAGAATTAGGAAACAAAATGTATTCTACTATCTTAAAATACCTAGAATTTGAAAACAAAATGTATTCTGCTATCTCAAAATACCTAGAATTTAAAAACAAAATGTATTCTGCTATCTTAAAATACCTAGAATTTGAAAACAAAATGTATTCTGCTATCTTAAAATACCTAGATTTTTAAAATAAAATGTATTCTACTATCTCAAAATACCTGGAATTTGAAAACAAAATGTATTCTGCTATCTTAAAATACCTAGAATTTGAAAACAAAATGTATTCTACTATCTCGAATTTGAAAACAAAATGTATTCTATATCTCAAAATACCTAGAATTTGGAAACAAAATATATTCTGCTATCTCAAAATACCTAGAATTTGAAAACAAAATATATTTTGCTATCTTAAAATACCTAGAAAATGAAAACAAAATGTATTCAGTTATCTTAAAATACTTACAATCTGAAAACAAAATGTATTCTCTTATCTTAAAATACCTAGAATTTGAAAACAAAATATATTCTGCTATCTTAAAATACACAAAATTTGACAACAAAATGTATTCTGCTATCTTAAAATACCTAGAATTTGAAAATAAATGTATTCTGCTATCTCAAAATACCTAGAATTTGAAAAAAGAATGTATTCCGCTCTTAAAATACCTACAATTTGAAAACAAAATGTATTCTGCTATCTCAAAATACCTAGAATTTGAAAATAAAATATATTTTGTTATCTTACAATACCTAGAAAATGAAAACAAAATGTATTCTGTTATCTTAAAATACTTACAATTTAAAAACAAAATGTATTCTCCTATCTTAAAAAATACTTACAATTTGAAAACAAAATGTATTCTGCTATCTTAAAATACCTAGAATTTGAAAACAAAATATATTCTGCTATCTTGAAATACACAGAATTTTACAACAAAATGTATTCTGCTATCTTAAAATGCCTAGAATTTGAAAACAAATGTATTCTGCTATCTCAAAATACCTAGAATTTCAAAACAAAATGTATTCCGCTCTTAAAATACCTAGAATTTGAAAACAAAATGTATTCTGCTATCTTAAAATACGTATAATTTGAAAAAATCAATTCTGCTATCTTAAAAGACCTAGAATTTGAAAACAAAATATATTCTGCTATCTTAAATACCTAGAATTTGAAAGCAAAATATATTCTGCTATCTTAAAAGACCTAGAATTTGAAAAAAATTAATCCTGGTATCTTAAAATACTTAGAATTTGAAAACAAAATATATTCTGCTATCTCAAAATACCTAGAATTTGAAAACAAAATATATGTTGCTATCTTAAAATACCTAGAAATTGAAAAAAATGGATTCTGCTATCTTAAAAAACCTAGAATTTGAAAACAAAATATATTCTACTATCTCAAAATACCTAGAATTTGAAAACAAAATATATTTTGCTATCTTAAAATACCTAGAAAATGAAAACAAAATGGATTCTGCTATCTCAAAATACCTAGAATTTGAAAACAAAATATATATATTCTGCTATCTTAAAAGACCTAGAATTTGAAAACGAAATGGATTCTGCTATCTTAAAATACCTAGAACTTGAAAACAAACTATATTCCGCTATCTCAAAATACCTAGAATTTGAAAACAAAATGTATTTTCCTATCTTAAAATACATAGAATGAAAACAAAACGTATTCTGCTATTTTAAAATAAGAAAAGGAAGGAACAGTCAGTCAATCTTTGCAATTTAACCGCAAATGAAATGTAACCCCTAATCTCACGAAAACTCGTTCCTTGATTATGCATCATGCTTGGCAAAAGTCTTGAGTAAGTCTCATACCTGGGAAATGGGAAGGGATCGGGGAATCAGGAAAGAGAAACACAGAAGAGCTGTTATCCGCAATGACGGGAGTATCGTTACAACAGCGTATCACTGGCAAAAAAATATGGAATTGAATTTCAAGCTATCAACATAATATGCAAATGCAGGGGCACCTTATTGGATAGCACCCCGCCACTCTTGGAAATAAAATAATTTTTTTAATAAAATATCATAAAAGTGAGTCATTAAGAAAGCAGAGTTCAAATTCATTTTCCAGGAGCATAATAAAAGCAAATCCTTCGGACATACAGACTCTCATGGGACTAACTCGCGCAAGCCGCTTAGCGCTTGAACCCAGGTTCATTTGTGAAAGGACAGAGGAGAAGTACAGGTTTGTATGCACGAACAGACGTCTGCTGATCACCGCCTCTGGGAATGGGATTATAGCAGAGGAGGAGGAAGGACGAGCGGTACACAGCACATGAAGCAAAGGGTGCTGACATTTATACTGGAAGGCCAGGCACAATATGTTGGACCTCAGGGCGAACAGGGGAAGCTACAAGAAAGAGGTTTGCGATCTCTGTAGAACTGAATACGATAACAATGAACATTTGTTTCCCTGTAGACTTAAAGAATATAAGGAAATTAAAGCATAACCTTACAGGCCATAAAATGTCCGAACAAAAAATGGGAGACTGCAAACAACTAAAAATAAGTGTCAAGAAATATATTATCCCGAGAAGAGCTGGCTGTTCGAAGCTACAGACAGCACGAACTTAGTAAAGGTAACTGTAAAAGGCACAGTGCAGTGGTAGCATCTTATATTTAAATTAAAAATACTGAGTACAATATTAACATATTAGTTTTCATTTGTATACAATAAGCAGTACCACTAGAATTTTTAAGGGTAAATTGGACCTTGCATGAGATTTAAAGATAAAACAACTGGTAAAATGACATTAAAATACAAATCTTATAAGCATCAAAAAGTAAAAACTTGAGTGTCTCCACAATAAGCTGTAGGTCCCGTTGCTAAGTAACCAATTGGTTCTTAGCCACGTAAAATAAGTCTAATCCTTCGGGCCAGCCCTAGGAGAGCTGTTAATCAGCTCAGTGGTCTGGTAAAACTAAGCTATACTTACTTCTGAGTTACAAAGTCCTGGACCCGACTCTGGTAACGTAGTATCCGCAACTGTGTTCACGGAGTGAGCCCTGAGGAACCAGAAGTGTAGGCTACCTATCATTGCGTCTTATATCTCATACAGCACTACATTCATCGCAAATTCCTGTCATTTATAAAAGTGATGGGAAGTTCTCATGGCGACAAATATTAGCATTTCCAGAGACATCCATTTCAATTTTTATCTCGGCTCTCGAGGCCGTGGTCAACAAACAGGCAGTTCCACAACGTTGGCGGTAACAAAAAATTGAGGCAATGGAGCATGTCACTTTCAAGTAAGGTTCCACCTCCCCACCCTCCAACCTCACGAGATTATCAATACCATTTAAACTTGAACAAGGACTTGGGTAGCGCAGCATCAAGGCACCTCAAAAGGGTGTGGATGACGACATTATCAAGAGAGTGCACAATCTTGAGTGGCAGACACTGAATTCGGAAACGGATGTCCCCTACTGAAATACTGCTTACGAAAGACCTCAAAGCAAGATATCTTTTCACAATGGCCTCAATCATAATTAAACTTGGGAAACAAAGAACGCCATCACTTCGATAATTTTGTCAGCGGTTAACATACTTCCAAGTACAGCAAAAAAGGGAAAGAAAAAAAAGGTCAACGGTGACACTGAGCATTCCCAGTCATTATGAATCGGTTTGTTACCTATTCCTACACAGAGCGAGGGCATACGGTACGTTCCTCGTCAATTAAGGCTCGCAAATCCCATCACATCGGCAGAGAAGAGTAACTGCAACCTTAAAGACTGCATCGTCTGCATGTAGCCTACTACTACTATCCTATGCTCAAGACCACTAATCATGTCGCTTGCAAGACTAACAATACGGTCCCATTTTCTATAAAATACTTTGTAATTAAGAGTAAATATCTGATTACACTAAGTATTCACAATATACCACTGAAAACCAAAAGCACTGATAGCAAGGCAGCAAATCTCTGATCCATCAGTATTTTATATCCAAAAGGAGCCACTGAAACTAGTCAGAAATTTTAGTCTCTATCAACAAAATCCCAGTGGATGGATGCTATTTCACTAAATATACGTTGCAGTGTGACATAACGAGGCCATCCTTCACAAAAGTCCCAAAAACAAAAAACAAGTTAGTTCTGACACGTAAAACTTCAAACAGAAAAACAAAATAAAATTGATACCTTTTGTTCTGTTAAAATCCACAATACCACACAGACGTTATTCAGGCATTTCCAACGTAACCTTAGGAGTTCATTTATCAAATATCGCTTGAAAATTACGAAAAATATCCACCACTCGGAAAATTAACTCAAAACTAACACATGACGCCTGTCATAAACAGCTTTCCACAAGCACTTTTCCATTACGGACAACCCACCGAGTACAAAGATAAAATCGCGATAATGCGGGACACAAAACGGAAAAGGCTTACACCATGACCATCGTGCTAATCTCAGCCGTCAAATGTGATCATCCTGTCTTTCTTACGAAATCCACAACTTTGGAAAGTTACCTCGGGGGGCGATCGGATGGCTGTACGTTAATCGATTTAAAAATGCTCCTCAATTGCGGTATGATCGTCTGCAATATCGGAAGGTCCAGAAACTTGCTCAGCGACTTCCCACAAGATGTTATGACAATGTGAGGAATAAAGGAAACGACGCACGTGTTATAAGTAAAAGTGTACATAACAAAAGCTAAAAGTAATAAACGGAAACAGTGTACTTGGGCGTATCCTCAATCACAGGAATTCAACCTAAGGTTGTGGAATGTTGCTGCTTACATAATTATTCCCCAAAATGTTCACTTTGGCTTCCGAAAACTTTCATGACTGTACAACGTTATGGTGTGCACATACACGCGATCTAGTGTACTTAAGAGAAAGTAGGTCCTTTCTCTTCGAATATACAGTACTTCATGTTTTTTTCATCCTTCATTTTAACCCAGTGCCCCGCTGTCATTCAGCCTGGCAACGGCATAGATATAATTTCATAAAGGAACAAAAAAGTGTTTTACTTTGTGACAACTCACAACTAAAGCCGATATATCTGAAGGGCGGGGATAAGACTATTCTTCCCAATAAATGATTATTGCCATCATATAATTTATGTAACAAAACAAAAAGGGTGAAATTTCGCAGCGTTCAAAATGTGTACACACACACACACACACACACACACACACATACATACATACATACTACACATACACACACACATACACACACACACACACACATACATACATACATAATATATATATATATATATATATATATATATATATATATATATATATATATATATATATATATAGTGAACGGTGAACCAAAAGCAGGTGGACAGTAGATGGAATAGGGCTTGTGTTAGGGTTATACTAGTACGATGTTTATTTTATATATATATATATATATATATATATATATATATATATATATATATATATATATATATATATATATATATATATGTATATACACACACGTCGACTAGAGTTGTTGGAGGGTACTGTGTCAAGTGTTCGAGACACTTCGGTACCAATCCATTTATTACTTATATTTCCCATTTGGGAATATTCCCAAAGTAGCGGGAATTGGATATTCAATGACATTTTTAGCTTAAAATTGTATATAAATCATGGTGACGTGATAAAAGTTTCATATATATATATATATATATATATATATATATATATATATATATATATATATATATATATATATATATATATATAATGTATTGTATCATTGTAAAACAATTAAATTTTTTCTAAACAATTATTACATTTACAATTACATTTTTTTGTATACAATGATACAATACAAAAGCACTGAAAATATGTGTATGTGTGTGTGTGTGTATATATATATATATATATATATATATATATATATATATATATATATATATATATATATATATATATATATATATATATATATATATGACAAACATTTTCAGTGCCTTCCTATTGTATCATTGTATACAATAAAATTTAATTGTAAATGTAATAATTGTTTATAAAAATTTAATTGTGTTAGTTAATATAACTGCTTATGGAAAGAGAAACCCACAAGAGTCCTGTGTATAACTTGTTTACTTGATATTTACATATTACTTTTAATCTCGAGTACTTTCAGGTCCTAACTGTGACCCTTTTTCAAGAGATGAGGTAGTCAGGCTGGTTCAAGGCCCAGCAATCTTCTGGAACTTCTTCTCCCTGTGCTGTCATTTATATGATGGCTGTCCTGGTTTCCGTTCTCTTGAGAGTTATTAATCTCCTCCTGTTGGTCTGATATCCTGATCTGATGATCAGTTGTATTAACCCTTGTGGTAAGGGAGTAATCACCATCCGTCTGTTGGGCAGGAGACCTAACCTCCAGGTCAGAAGGGTCGATCGTAGCTTCTTTTAATATTAAAGATCAGCTTATGGGATCTTCTGAGGTAAATCCTTTTTTCCTTCTATCACTTTAATCTCTCTGGTGAGTGCCCCTTCCACTACCCTCCTATGACTGATGTTATTGCTTTTGTATATAAGCCTACTGTTTTTAAAATCCATCCTATGGTCCTTTTCCCAACAATGCCTAGCTATAGCACTCCCCTGTGAGCTAGGCATTGTTGGGACAAGGACCACTCTGTCTCTTACTCGCTGCCTCGTTATACTGGTGACCCCCGAAGATGACCGACGCCGCCAACACCGGCAGCACCAGCTCAACCAACAACAACACTGCAGCAGCAAGCATCCGCCTACCACCTTCACAACCTACAACCCTGAGGCCTGGTTGTTCAGAGTGGAGACCATCTTCAGGTCTAAGGAGATTTCCTCTTCATCCTGCAAAGCCAACACCATCCTAGAGTTCCTGCCAGATGACATCTTCAAGCAGATTGCAGAATGACTCGCCAATCAACAGACCACCATCACCTACGAAGTGCTGAAAGACTAAGGTCGTCCTTCAGCATGCCCCCCGCCCTCAAAGCTGAGAAATTCCTAAATAACATAGGGGCAGCAATAGGAGACCAGCGACCGTAGCACGTCTACAGGTAACTACGGCGGCCAGTTACGATCCCCGCCACAGACGGCCATCCAGAAACTATGTTGGACCTTGTGAGAGAGGTCCTACTCACAAAATTATCTGCCAAACATTTGCAGCCATCCTCAATGCATCAACCATGGACCTCGACCATTTCCTGAAGACAGTCGACGCCGTCCACCTGGCCCACATGTCGACAGAGCCTACACAATCACCCGTAGCAGCAGCCGCATCACAGACACAGCACCAGACTGACAAAGAGATGGACAGCGATCCAGCTGGCCCTGTCGCCCCCATACACCGCTACTGGAGCTCCAGGTGGTAAAAGAAACACAAGTACAAGACCAAAACAGAAGAACGTCCCAAGGGCACTTCTTTCCACCACTGGAGGCTCAGGAGTGAAACCCTTAAATGAGAAAATGAGTGTTGCATGTCAAAAAATATGCAAAGGGGTTGCAGCAGAGACCCAACAAATTAAACGTCAGTGGTGGGCAGACCAGTTGCCGCGTAAGAGAACACGCTCCTGCTTTCCGCTGTCTTTCTTCCAGGTACAGGCAAAAAGACACTGCATTTTTTTTCATCGTAGACACAAGATCAAATTCCGTAAACTGTGCCAGCCAGCCCGCATGAACACCCCAATCCAACCCCCAGCATCCTACAGGTGTCCACTGCCCGCAGAGCCCCGCTGAAAATATACGGGAAACAGCCCATGAATTTGTTGTTCAGCAGGAAGCAGTAAAACTGGGCATTTATCACAGCAGACATGACAATAGCACTTTTAAGAGCAGACTTTCCAAAGGCCAACAACATGCTGGTGGACATAGCAAAACAACAGCTGATCAGTCACACAACCCGTCCCCATAGCCCCACTCACTCCGACTCCAGCACCAGAGATAAGTCGCCTCCTACAGGAGTTCCCAGAGGTAAGCTATTTAAGGATGACCTGCAGCACGACCTAACCAAACCCACAAAGTACCATGTCCAGCACCACATGGTCACCAAAGGTCCCCCAGTGCATGCCCGTTTCAGACTTGGCCCCATAAAAACTCGCCCATGCCAAACAAGCTTTCCCGAACATGGAAAAAGCAGGAATATGCCAAAAAGCCTCCAGGCCCTCGGCATCTCCCCTACACATGGTACCAAAACCTGACGGCACATAGCAACCCTGCAGCGACTACCGGAGACTCAACACCATGAAAGTACCTGACAAGTACCCACTACCGAAACATTGCCGACATAACTAACCAGATGGAGGGTGGCAAAATATTCACAAAGATCAACCTGTTGAGGGGATACTTCCAAGTCCCCATCGCAAAGGAAGGCATAGAAAAAACGGTCATTATCACCCCCTTTGGCATGTACACCTTCAGCTACAGCTGCTTTGGCTCACATGCAACCTTCCAACGTCTGATGGATGAAATCCTGGGCAACCTACCTTCTGCGTCGTCTACGTAAATGACATACTGATATCCATCCCCAACATCAAACAAAACATGAGAGACATCAGGTGGGTCCTGCAAATAATTAAAGAAAACGGACTTAGGCCTATAGTCCGAAAAGACAAATGAGAATGGGCAAAATCAGTGGTGGAATTCCGGACCACCAAATAAGCCCTGAACGTGACAAACCCCTCCCGATGAAGGTCCAAGCAATAACCAACTTCCCAAAGCCAACAACAATCAAAGCAGTCCAACAATTCACGGGAATGATTAATTATTACCACCATTTCATTCCCAACCTTGCTGAAATAATGGCCCCAATATATGAATACTTAAAAGGAAAACCTATAAAATTATATTGGTAAGGAAAACAAGATAAAGTCTTCATGCTAACCAAAAAAGCAATCACCTCTGCTGCCACACTTACCTTTCCTTTACCCCTTAGGTCCCTCACCCTAACGATGGACATGAGTAGCATAGCAATGGGTGTGGTACTCGAACAAGACACAGACGATGGTCGTCGCCCATTGGCATTCTTCAGCAATAAGTTACCACCAGCAGAACAAAAGTACTCCACGTTCAACCAAGAGTTACTGGCAGTCCACAGAGCCATCTGCCACTTCTGACACATGCTAGAAGGATGACAATTCGTGGTGCAGCAGATGGACCACCAACCATTGGTACACGCCTTCATCAAAAGTGGAGACGGGCAGTCAGCAAGACAGCAGCGTCACCTATCGTAGATAAAGGGCTCTTCCAACAACGTGGCAGACGCCCTTTCCTGAAACTCCATCAACACCGTCCAGATTGGGATACCATATCCCAAAATAGCACTGGCACAGAAGGATGATGTGGACCTACAGCGACTTCAGCAGGAGAACTCCGCCCTTGCGTGGAGTGACCTATCCATCAACAACAGAGAGATGACCATTGCCTGTGAGACAAGTGCCAGACACCCTCACCCGTACCTGCCGTTAGGGTTGAGATAGAAAGCCTTCAACCTCGCCCAAAACCTTTCCCACCCATCAGGCAGATCCACCACCTGAACCTTGTCAGAGCGGTAAATCTGGTGGGGAATGAAGGCGGACAACAAAAAGTGGGCAAGAGAATGCCTCCCAAGCCAAACATCAAAAATAATGAGGCACACAGAGACAGGGATAGGAGAGTTCCAGATAACATCGCGATGACTGGCCCACATCCATGCCAACATCATGGGACCTCTGCCCCCCTCTGAGGGGTGCAGGTATCTCTTCACAATCAACAGAAACACCAGATGGCCAGAAGCAATCAATACCAGTAAGACAGCAGACAGCAGAGAGTTGTGTGAAAGCACTAATAGGCTGGGTCAGCAGGCATTGAGTACCGCAATACATAAGCAACAGAGAAGCCAACTTCACCTCCACCTTATGGAGCTCCCTTGCTGTCAGCCTCAGGACAAAACTCATTCACACAACAGCATACAACCCAGAAGTGAGCGGTGCAGCCGCTCCTTCAAGTCAGCACTCACAGGTAGATGTCAAGGCGGGAGTTGGGGAAATTAACTACCGTGGGTTTTACTGGGACTAAGAACAGTCCCGCATGCAGCATTCAACACATCACCGGCAGAAGCTATCTACATGCAAGCACTGGCAATTCCGGCAGACGCTTTTCAAAACCCAACAGAGCCCATGACTCTTCCAGATGTCCCTAGAGCATTGGAAAATATCATGCCAGCGAGACAACTTACGACATAGTATGAAAAGAATACGTCCCCGAAGACCTTAAAAGAGCATAGTATGCATTCATAAGGATAGACGCAAACAAGTCCCCCTCTCTCCTGCCTACTTGAGACCACACCAATACTGCAACAAAGAGGGAAAGCGCATCAGATGACGATGGACGGGAGGATCCTGGGTCTCCACCGACAGGTTAAAACCAGCCTACATCCCAGACTGCGACACACTCCCCTAGGCTTACTTTGGTTGGGGGGGGGGGAGTACTGTGAGGTCCTGATCAGTTGCCAGGACCCTCAGGGCATCCTTGCTTCAAAACAGAAATCTACGTGATGCACCGACTACTCTCCAGAAACACAGATCCAACGCTCCTGATTCAAGCAATCTTTTACACATTTTTCAGGAACTACTTTGTCATTGTAAAAACTGTAATTACTAATGTCTGTCAGGCACTGCAAGCTTTCCAACCATTTGTATTTGAAATTTCTTCCTAACCTGTATATTGGATTGTTAACCATTCTTCAGGTGTGAGAAAACACATCTAACTGTAAATAGGTATCCCTCTGTTTTTCTCTAATGTCAAATGCTACTTTTACGCTCGCAAAGTTCTTGACCTGTCAGAGATTTTGTGTCAGTAAATCAGAATACACAGTGACTCTGCCTCGTTAGAATGTAATCTAAAAAATAAATGTTATTATCTACTGTCCACGTACTTTTGGTTCACCTGTATATATATATATATATATATATATATATATATATATATATATATATATATATATATATATATATATATATATATATATATATATATATATATATATTTTAACAGGAACTCATTTAAATAGGATGGTATCTAATAGAGAGTTTTATTTAAAAAATATTACAAACTTTCAAGGAATTTCTGTCTTCACCGCCAGGTAGCCGTAAAATAACCAGTCACGTGCTCCCGTTGTATTTACATGGGTCTGGGGGAGGGAATTAAAGCCCTGTTGTCCCTATGCCATGTTGAAAATTTTTCTTGTAACCAACACGAATAAATAACAAACGAGAGAGAGAGAGAGAGAGAGAGAGAGAGAGAGAGAGAGAGAGAGAGAGAGAGAGAATACTAAAGACAAAAATTACAGACATCTAAAGACAAAAACTACAGACATGTCATTTGCAGCAGCTGCTGTTCGTAAACTGTCACTACACATTCGGCGGCGCATCACACACTGCTAACGCTAATGCACAGGCCTAAATATGTCTATTCTTAATTATAATTTATGGGAAACAAGAGACGCACACACACACACACACACGTACGTACTTCTAAGCCTTCCAGCCAAAACAGAGAAAGAGAGTTACCACTTCGACTTATATTCAACAAGGCTGGCTGGGGCAAAAGAGAGAGAGAGAGAGAGAGAGAGAGAGAGAGAGAGAGAGAGAGAGAGAGAAGAGAGAGAGAGAGACCTACAACTTGTGAAATAAGAAAAGATTTTCTCCAGCAGTATGCTAATACGCTTTCCTGGGATTAGCATTCCTACAAACTTAGGCAAAACCTAATGCTAGGTTAGAGTCGTGCCATATTTCCAACTGAATATAAAGAGGAATTTCTCGTGGGTGCAGTGATTTAAAGGAAAGGTTGACGCCACGTACGAAGAGAAATCTGGCTATCATTCATTTTTGCTTTCCCTTTCACGCTCCCTGAACCACGGAAGCTGTCTCTTTCCAAGAGACAGGAACGTCTGCCGTCGCCTATGAAAGGGAAAGACTGAACACCGTAAGCTTCACCTTTTTACGCTGCACTTCTTTCGTCCCTTCCCGATGACAGAGAGATTTACTTCGCTTCATCAGCATGGAAAAGAACGCTTGAACAAAATCCTCAAAAACAGCCCCATGAAAATCACTGACAATCGCATCCAAATCGACCGGTGGAGAATAAAAAAAAAAGAACCAAAATAGGTTTCTCCCGCATGACATCACTCAATTAAATGAACCCTTTTTAATGAAACCTCAAATGACTGATGATTATCAAAATCAGACAGGGCTTGCGGTGTCACGGGGCTACGGTGGGGAGGGGTCAGGCTCAAGGGTAAGCCAATTAACTATTAGTGACAAGTAAATGGCACGCCTACCTGCTATCACAACTCACTTGATCGTTTATTCTGATGGCAGCCGCTGAAGATGCTTTCGACAGATGTTCTTTCGCGTTTCTAAATACATCTGAGGAAAACGTACATTTTAAATTACAAAAATAAACGAAATCAAGTAAAACCTATTAAAGTGAATCAAGACAAAAAGTGAGGGGACCGTATAGCCATGTGGAGAAGGGCATAGGGCTAGCAACTTCATCCCTAAATACTGTATTTACTGAGAACCAGAAAGTTGACAGAATCTACAGCCGCCCCATCAAAAGGTGAAAGGAGGATGTTATTTACAATGTGTGTGTGTGTGTGTGTGTGTGTGTGTGTGTGTGTGTGTGTGTGTGTGTGTGTGTGTGTGTGTGTGTGTTTCACACCTTGTGACCAAGAGACTGCAAGCTATCCATCCCATTCTTGTATATGAATTGAACAGTAAACCTCTTCACCATTTAACGCTTGTATGGGTTACAGATTGAAGCACGATTAAGCTATTTTTCCAATGGATGAAAACTTGACCCACCACCCGCATCCAAGTCGATAGCCCGGTATGAAAGGTACAATATCACAGGCAATTTACAAAGACCAATTTCAACACGGCGACAACAACAACAGCCGTGATCCTGCTGTTCCTTTACACCAAGTGCAGACAGCACAGACGACCCACCTCATGTTGTAATACACAAATGGTGCCACATTCGAGCACACTTCCTTAAATACAATCTCATTCCCCGAATAGAGAGAAGCGTTTTAAGCACGAACCGTTAATATCAATTAGACCTCTTGGGACATGCGCAGTGATTACGTACTTAGTAGGCAGTCGTCTGTGGTGAGCCGTAGCCTGAGCAGAAAAATTTAAGCAATCTTATACCAATATAGCTGCAACAACCTTATGAAGGGGAAAATATTATATAAAAAATACATACACCCATGCACACACACACAATATATATATACTGTATATATATATATATATATATATATATATATATATATATATATATATATATATATATATAATTATATATAAATTTGTGTGTGTGTGTAATGTTTCCTTGCAAAAGAGAAAGAATTATGGGGAATAACATTACACAGGACATTCGGGAATGTGTAATTTGACATACTGATTGACATATTAAGACTGATGGACATACTGACTGACATATTAAGATATTAAGACTAATGGACAGATAGTCTGTGTTCACACTAGAAAAAAAAGGCTATCATTATCAAAAGTTCTTCCTATGAAATAGCTATGTAAGAATTTTGAAAGGAATGGGAAGAGCTGTTTGTGGACCGCAAGGACCTTTACAAAACTTAAGACAAAATTAAGTCAAGGCAATGCAGCCAGTAAGCGAATGATGTTTGGCACTCTCACGAAGACTTGCCACGTAACAGTAGAACTAAGATTAGTAATAAAGGTTACCAGCGGATCCCGCCATGCGGCGGCCATGCTAATAATCATAATAACGAGACTGGGGTTCACGGTATTTGTGAAAGCGAGAAATCAAACACTTTAATGAGGGTAAAAGAACATAATACACACTCGCTATATAATAGGTTAACGAAACAAAGTTTCTGTTTTTTTTTTTATCATGGTCAGTCTACTAAAGTCGCTGAAGCAACTAAACCGCTTGTTTATCTTACAGGATACTACGATAAATAACCAAGTCATGTGACCACCATATTAGAGTTTCACATTTCTCCGGGACATAAATGTTACCATATTTCCAAAGCGTGGATCATAAGAGAAACAGGTACTTAAATATCAAAAACGCGAAAAACTGTTTAATCGTTCTTAACAGAAATAAGGAAATTACTAAAAGTCTCACGTTAATTTTACTTTCCAAGCCGTTAACTCCGGAGGGGGAAAATGAAAATTAGTTCTACCTGGTGCATTATCAAATATTTCCATTTTCCCAATACCAAGCACATCTGAACTAAAAATATAAACTGTTTTGCACTGGTCTCTGTCACATTACAATAGCACGAAACATTATACTTCTTTTCAAAATCCTATTTTATTTTTACGTAAACTTTCAGTATCAAGTATTATTCAAAACAATACAGTAAAACAACTACTTTTACTATTACAAAAATAATACTTGGCTGACAACTATGTTTGAAGAAAGAGTTTACTAATTAAATTAGCTCTCGTATATAAATCGATGGCTAAACGAAACAATTTCGTCTTGGAGCGAACTTTCGCGCGGGAAGGATTGGCAACCCCGTTTAAACAACTGAAGATCAATACACGCCCGTCCGAGTTGCCAGCGACGGTCACACCATTTCTTTATTCTACGCTGTAGACATTTCAGGGCAACAAAAATTCCAAAACTGAGTAACGTAACGGAGTTACAGAGAGAAGGTGCGCAAGCGACAAGGCTGGAGATCCGAGAATAAACGGATGTGGACCGAGAGATAATGCAACGGATTTTCAGATAGTCCAGCGAGTAACAGACGCCCTTTCAGTGGTAGTGAATACCAAGTGTTTGTGGGATTGCGCACCACTCCCCTATCGCCTTTGATTTCATTTCCCTTATTACTGTCACCCTGATAACTGTGTCTAACCTACAAATCCATAAAAGTGATCTTGAGGGGGCGGACCATACAATTTTCCAGCTTTACAGTGTTACTGGGGGCCTGGACGCCTTGCCAAGCACGGTCAATGGTGTGATCTAACCGTCAGTGTCAGCAAAATATCGCCGAGAAATTTGGGGAAAAAAGTGTGTCCAATCGAGCTCCGACTTGTATTTAAGCTTATAGAGAGCAAACACAAGCTACGGTCTCTTAATTTTTGCTATTTAAGAGAGCCGGGGAAGAATACGCCCCAGTGAAGTGTGTCGTCCACACCGCCAATTGATTTCTTGACAGAAACGACAGACAGACAGAGGTAAGTAGAGATACATATCACTGCCATTAAGGATGAAGTTATGCAATGAGAGAATGATGGTGATAAAATATAAACCAGCAGACGACACGAGAGCTTGGTCAAATCCTAGTTCGAAGATATTCGACTTTTCTAAGGTTTCCGTTTAAGGGTTTTGGAGCAGAAGACAAGAGAAAACACAAGACAGATAATCAAGAGGAAGGTAGTTGCCTACCTGAGGAAGTCTCTGCTACCTAACTAACATTTTTATTCTATGATTAACGGAGGTGCACGAGATAAATAATCGAAAAGAAGTTGTATGCCCTAGATAGAAGAGTAGAGATAAATATAAACATATATATATATATATAAATATATATATATATATGTGTGTAAATATATACGTATATATACAGGTATGTATAGAGTGATGTCAGGTGGTCGGTCACTATCGTTATTTCCAAACCAGGCCATGGTTCGAATCCTTGAAGGTGCAGAAGTACTTAGCAATTATAATTCCCCTTGGGTGTAAGTTATTACCGAGGTATAGTTAATTCGATATTAAACCGTATTTTTGGCTTAATATTTGTGAATACACATATATATAAATTATATATACATACATATATATGTGTGTGTGTGTGTGTGTGTGTACAGACAGAACGTGTATTACCCAATCATACACTTTACATTCTACAACTATCATCATTATTATAGTTACTGGAGTATAAGGAACAAAGTTCAAAGTTGGTTATGCAACACCCGGCTTAGGTAAATTCTTCATGACTTGTTTTTTCCTTTTTTTTCTCTCTCTCCTTTCTCTCTCTCTCTCTCTCTCTCTCTCTCTCTCTCTCTTTTATACTACCACAATCCCGAAAAGATAATGATACCAACAATGATGTTCAAAATGCACACTTGTGTACTTTTAATATCATTCAATGGATTACATCGCGCATACACACTGTGAATTTTATTTCTCCACTGAATATTCACTTTATTTTCAAGCATTTATGCATTCATGAGACAGAAATTAAAAAATTCATGGCTACGGACGGAAAAAATGGCATTCTAAAGAGGACAAAGTGCAAAACTTAATTTTCATATATTTTTTCCTGACTGGTACTATACAAATATATATACAATATATATTATACAATATATATATACAATATATATATATATATATATATATATATATATATATATATATATATATATATATATATATATATATTAGTGTGTGTACATTACAGCTCTATCCTTCAGTAGATGTATGGCTTCCGTATCTCAGAAGTCGCCTAGATCTTACCCTTTCATCATTATAATTACAATCTACCACAGTCGACTAACTACCTATTTAACGCTCAGGGCAACTAACGCCTACATCATTCCATTTCATTCAGGAATCGAACCCCAGAGAGAGAGAGAGAGAGAGAGAGAGAATCTGTGACTTATCTATAGTTGCCTCTCGAGTGAATGCCTCTTCAGCGACGACCCCCTCTCCCTCTCTCCTTCGTTGCTTTTCTCTTTCTTTCCTCTTCTCTCTTTTCCTTCACGAACGCAGCGTTGCTCCTCACTTATGTTTCCGGCATACATACTAAGAAATTTTCATACACCATACACAGGTCTTACGTAGCAAGTACCAAATATCAATAAGTGTTATTTGTTGCGATGAATAATTGCTTTTTTTCATTTTGTGCACAAAACTGGCGGTATTATATGGTTAATGAGCAAAGGGAAATTTAGCAGCGCATTGAACTCACACACACACACACACACACACAACACACACTGGGGCTTCCTGGATGCTGAGGCACTTCCATTCAAATACCTCTTTAGAATCATCTACTGTACTGTACACGCACTTTCTTGGTTTTCCTCTACTCCGCCCTCTTAAATCTTCCCAACTATACACTTTTCACTCAATTACTAAACAAAAAAACATCATTCGTTTTCTTTTCCACACGACAGAACCATCTCTAAACCCACTGATCAATCCTTTCATATACGCTAACCCCTTTACCACTTTCATGTATCATGTTTTTACATCATCATTCACCATCACCCGCTTCACTTTCATGAGGGAAATATGACTCTATCCTCCCTTCATACTTTCCCACCTTGGCTTCCAACGATCCCAATTTCCGCCGGCCCCCCCAGATCTTTCGCTTACATCTCCTACTCTGTGACTCACGTTTTCTGTCGCCTCATCATCTGTGAAATATTGACTCTGAAATACCTATACGAATGCACTTCTCCCATTCTTCCACCTTCTATATATACTTTAATATTTATCGCACCATCTTCCAAGTTTCTGCTCATCCTCATAACGTCTTTCTTGTTCACACTTACACTAAATATCTATTCTTGGAAAAACTTTCACATATTTTCATGAAGTTCCTCTTCATTATCCCATTTCGATACTTTGTTATCTGCAAGCATCTTCGATTTGACACACGACTTACTACCCCTTTTCTCATCCCACAACTTTTGATCTCTATTTAATGTCCTTTCTCTGACTCTCACATCACTCCATTAATAAGGATATGAAACAGCCGTGGAGAAGAAACACCACTTTCTTGGCTCTCTTTTGACAACAAACCAGTCACTCGCCCGCCAACAAATTCTAAACCACGTTCATTCAAAGCATAAAAACTTTTGATTTCTATCAGCAACTTACCTTGTAAACTATACTTCCTCTAAACCCTTTACATCCCCTCTCTATCAATTGTATCGTAACTTTTTTATGGGTCCCAGTATGCCACAAAGTATGACATTTCCATTTTCTTTCAGACTTCTGGCATAAATGTTTCTTAAAACCCTTGATGTAAACACCATCCTTCTTGTCTAAACCCCAGTCACCTTCCTTATTCGATCCTACACTGTTCTTCCCCTATCAATCACTCTCTGATCTGTCTTGCTCTTCAATAAACTTCCTACTATACATCTTCCTTGCCAAACTAAGTAATGTTATGACATTGTATTTCTTAGTCTTATCGCCTTTACCCTTATACTACGGAATAATCATTCCCCTTACTCATTCCTTCAAAACTGTTCCCTCATTACAACAAACCTTACATATCCTGGTAAGTCATACCACAACATCTAACAAGTAATCCTATTAATTCCTGAAGATATTTCATTTGCCATCTTCTTAATCGACCTCCTCACATCCTCCACCGTCACATCCACAAGCATTCACAGACTTGCACTAACCCCTTCCCCTCTTGCATCATTCAGCCCTCTCTCTCTCTCTCTCTCTCTCTCTCTCTCTCTCTCTCTCTCTCTCTCTCTCTCTCTCTCTCTCAACAATCAAACAATCAACAAGTCTTCAAAATCTATCCAAACGCTTAAGATCAAAACCCGACCTAATATAGGAAAATCTGGACCGCCTAAAAACGTCAAGAGCTGAATAATGGTCGAGCCCCAAATAAGACAGGACGTGGTTAAACGACCTGAAATAAATTGCACATCTTTTAAAGCAAACAAATGAATTGGGGTTTGCAGGGAAAAATGCTGCAGTGGGGCGTCGAGGGGAAACTGTTCGTATTCCGTCACATTTAACAGGATTCACAGCATTGACCCAAGACTGCATTCTCTTCAAATAATCTATTTCAAGACTATTTATTGACTGATTGATTGATTAATGCTATACCAAATCGATCAGAAAATAAAACCTTATTCGCTGCATTATGAAATATAAAAACGGCTAAATTTCGGAACCGCAATGTTAACATCAATAATACCTTGTATGACTAACAGGTGTGTTCTTAAATAACACACCTCCCTAAACCCTTTGCAATAAAACCTAAAGGATCAAAACAGATTATTTATAAACCATAATTATCAAATCGCCTGTCACACAGGGTTAGCGGCTAAGTGGGGGGAATAACCACAACGCCATTTACGATAAAAATTCTCAAGACATTTCTGCAAACACCTTTTAAAAGGTCTCTCTCTCTCTCTCTCTCTCTCTCTGAGGGATGACGCTTGGACGTCCATCTAGCAAGTCTACTGATCCAGGCATGAGACCATTTTCATGGTCGGCTCAAAAGCAGAAGGCGCGTTGAAAGGTCATCCCCTCTGATATTTGTAATGCTGTGAATCCTGTTAAATGTGACGGAATACGAACAGTTTCCCCTCGACGCCCCACTGCAGCATTTTCCCTGCAAACCCCAATTCATTTGTTTGCTTTTAAAAGATGTGCAGTTTATTTCAGGTCGTTTAACCACGTCCTGTCTTATTTGGGGCTCGACCATTATTCAGCTCTTGACGTTTTTAGGTGGTCCAGATTTTCCTATATTAGGCCGGGTTTTGATCTTAAGTGTTTTGATAGATTTTCATGATTTCTTTTTTATTCTTGCTAATATTCATTAATGAGGTTTAATCAGCGAAACACATTCATATATATATACACATATATATATATATATATATTATATATATATAAATATATATATATTATATATATATATTATATTTCTTTTTTATAATATTCATTAATGAGGTTTAATCAGCGAAACACATTCATATATATATACACATATATATATATATATATATATATATAAATATATATATATATATATAATGATTTTCATGATTTCTTTTTTTATTCTTGCTAATATTCATTAATGAGGTTTAAACAAACACATTCATATATATATACACATATATATATATATATATATATATATATATATATATATATATATATATATATATATATATATATATATATATATATGAATGATATGCATAAACAAACGCTAAAACATTTTCCAATTTTCCTTTACATGACCAGAAAACCTTTAGCATCATTTCTTCACATCTGGAACATATCTCAGTCATCCCACCATTCTCCTCGACAAACATTTCGGAGGCACTTCAACAGACCACCTTCCACTCATTTCCCCTTATGCATATTCCACACCTACACTTCATTTCCATGAAGAAGACTCATGGGGTCTTCCCTTCGTGTATTGAACTTGTAACTCTATCTGATAATTTTCTCGGACCTTTTGCTGATCTCCACGAGAGGATAATAATAATAATAATAATAATAATAATAATAATAATAATAATAATAATAATAATAATAATTTTGTATATGCATGTTCAGTTCAACATGGTATACATACCTTCAGTACACAACAAGTATATAAAGTTTATTTTACACACATGTATAGTATATAAGGCTATACGCGCGAGTGTACGTTTGCTTGTGTGGTTTCGCCTAATAAACCTCAATGATGAGTACTGACAAGAATAAAAAAAAAATCATGAAAATCTATCCAAACGCTTAAGATCAAAACCCGACGTAATATAGGAAAATCTGGACCGCCTAAAAACGTCAAGAGCTGAATAATGGTCGAGCCCCAAATAAGACAGGACGTGGTTAAACGACCTGAAATAAATTGCACATCTTTTAAAGCAAACAAATGAATTGGGGTTTGCAGGGAAAAATGCTGCAGTGGGGCGTCGAGGGGAAACTGTTCGTATTCCGTCACATTTAACAGGATTCACAGCATTACAAATATCAGAGGGGATGACCTTTCAACGCGCCTTCTGCTTTTGAGCCGACCATGAAAATGGTCTCATGCCTGGATCAGTAGACTTGCTAGATGGACGTCCAAGCGTCATCCCTCAGAGAGAGAGAGAGAGAGAGAGAGAAGAGAGAATCTGGCTTTGGGAGAATATTTTTGTCCTGACATTTTCAACGTAAACGGAAAATTATTTAATGGTAGCAAAGTCCTTAAAATACTCGAACGTTTACGATAAGGGAAGAGGGAAGTACTATACAATATATGCTACTTCAAAAGGCTTCGTGGACAGTTTTATTGTTTTACCTCTCTCTCTCTGTGTCTGTCTGTCTGTCTGTCTGTCTCAGATAGTATTCATTCCAAAGTCAGATGCAACATCATTGCTTTCAATAACTGCAATGAGTAATATCTAAGCCACTATACTGATGTGCCTCGACGAGATAGTCCCAAACCAACACGGGGAGGGGCGAAGAGACAGCCACCCCGCCTTCTCTCTCTCCCTCTCTCTCTCTATGTGCTCCGTGAGGCAAAATAGTGAAGACTGTCCGTGATGAAGATGTAACTAGTATTTATTTACGTTTCGTCTCGTTATTCTCTACCTGGCAGAGATCCCAAATTCAGTTAATAACAATGTCTTCGAAAATTGATTTTGTAAACGCTTTTTCAGATGGCACGTTAATAAATATTTCACTCGAGGCATGCCTGATCATCACTAGTATGTTATCACACAGGTTTGCTTTGTCAGTTACTTTTATCCGTTGTTGTCTTCTTCAGCTACATTTAAAACCGCATAGACACCTGACTGCCACAATATTTTCCTTGAAATTCTGCGCTAACATTCATGCGAAAACTCTGAAGAAATGATGGGTAAAAATCAAAGGGATCAGTCAGCATTAGGTGCCCATTTTATGTGCTCAACTATTCTCTCTTGGAAATTCACGCCAGGATAGGCTACGCACAAGCCGTCCTCAAGCCGCGAACTGTTGCCTCAATATCAACTGATACCCTATAGTACCTACCAAGGTCTAAAGTTATTGAAACATGGCGATGATTGTCCTCACGTCGCCTTGATAGCTAGATTAAACCAACAAAAGGTAACGGCGCAAGCAAGGAAAAACAATAGGGGCGAAACTGGGGAGGCTATTTTTTTTTTTAATTGAATAACTGCACTCTAGTATCGGCTTGATAGGCGCACGAATTCAATGACCGCCGGAAAGCGGTTATGGTAGTTTCGCATGCGCTCCGCTCCGACTATTGCATCAGGAATCAATAGCACAACATCTTTGAAGTACTATTGATTAGCGAAGCAGAGAATATATGGAAATTTCTTGGTAGCACTTCCTTCATTCTCAGAGGGAGAGAGAGAGAGAGACGTAGTACGTCGTTCATCCAAAGTACAACAGACAGTGTGCATACAGTCTGATTCTTATGTTGCCTTTAAATGCTACGCTGCCCATGACTTGCTCCTACGGAAATAAAAACGACCAATTTCCACGTCCCTGTTATCTGCAGGTTAAACCTTAAAGACGTTGAATGACTAGTTAAATGTTTAAATATTTAAACCCAAGGCACTTCAGGATTACGAAAGACCGGCCAGAGAGGACAAGGACTCGTGCTCCCTGGGGATCGTAGGGGATAGTAGGAAAGGGTCTGGGTGTTTCTAAAATTGGCAAAGCCAATCTTGTTATTGCAAGCGGGAGAAGAGGCTTGGGCAATCTCTCTCTCTCTCTCTCTCTCTCTCTCTCTCTCTCTCTCTCTCTCTCTCTCTCTCTCCATGAATAGTTTAAATTTACCGTTATATTACAAAACCTGTACAACACTGGCGCTTGCGTCTTCTATAACCAGTAACGGGGTGAGAGAGAGAGACTACTGCTGCGAATACAGTAATTACTAAAACAGAACAACAACCTGCGTTAATGGTGAAAACAATGATTAATGACCATGATAATACATCACTAATGATCACCAACTAACATTAGGCTGCTAGCCCATGTAATCCTCCCTTTGTTGTGAACGGAATATTCCAGTGGCTATGTTTCACACTACGGCCAGACATTCTCACTACAAGACATATTAGCACAAAACTACTCCATATATTTCCTACTGGTCACCGTCCTTCCAGTGTCCATTTCCTAAAGCAGCGTCTCGAGCAATATACCGGTTTATTTTCAATAAGGAAAATGTCGAACCCCTGCAGTCTACACAAGTGATCTCTCCTCGCCTTGCCCCTCCTTGCTTATCTTTCACAAACTTACAGTCCTTGCTTTTGTTCGTATTCGTGTTGGTGCTTCATCCCTTGCAGTTAATTTTTCGATTTAATTATGTAAAAAAATACCGGAAATCTTCATCCCAGTGGGAGATATAGATATGTGTGTGTGTGTTACGTGAAAATAGTGGCGAATCATCTTTTTTCATGTCACTTTTCACTGAGGGAAATCTCAAAAGTCACTTGGTCTTTCTCTATCTTAACTCGGCTTCCTGCCCACAAATCAGATAAAACTTCTTGGCCTTTCCAACCTCCCCTCAACTTTGCAACCATACATAATACACCACTCTGATCTTTCCCTAACTTTTCGACTTGTATCTAATGATTACAGAGCAACTTTGGCGATGACCTACTTTCAAAAAGTAAGTGAAAAAGTTGTCTGCACGTAGATTAATATATAATATATATATATATATATATATATATATATATATATATATATATATATATATATATATATATATACAGAGCAATATATATATATATATATCATAAAGTATATAATATACACATGATTACAAGTAGCAACTCTGGCGATGACCTACTTTCAAAAAGTATAGTGAAAAAGTTGTTTGCATATAGATTATATATATATATATATATATATATATATATATATATATATATATATATATATATATATATATATATATATATATATACTACATATACACATCGAGGCTACTGCCTACCCCACTGCCAAATCAAAGTCCTTCAAAAGAAGGCATCGTGCTTACCCCCATATAAAAATGGGAAAAAAGCACGTTAAAACGAAAAAAAAAAAATATATATATATATATATGTGTGTGTGTGTAGAGATAGTTAGATAGATACATACCATATGTTAAGTTTGAAAGTCAAGGGAAAGAGTTGTATCTGGCATACAAGGGCCTAGAAAACACCCATGACAAAATCGATAGAGACAATGTGGACTTTGTTGAAAATGTACGCAACACAAGATTCGCTAGTGAGAATAATTCAGTTCTCACGGTGGAAGCAAATGATGTTAGAAATTGTCGGCAGAGGAGTGGCTGGTTTGGTGTAACAATGGGCCTACAATAAGGGGTGTTGAGTCCTGCACTTCCTCAGTATCGCTTAGGATATGTTAAGTATACCTTAGACTGATGGAGTAAGTCAGGGAAAGGGCAGAATGCAAATGCAAATCTGTGGGGGTACAAAATGAATAGTGAATATACTGTAGTTTGGAATGGCTGATTTCCTTCAAATAATGATACAGTGCTAATGGGGAGTGATGAGAAACAGAAATAACTAGTAAAAAAGTTTTTTAACATGTTTGCAAGAAGAAAGTTGAGAGTAAATGTGGGCAACTGATTTACATAACTACTGGGAGTAATATAACGAATGAAGGTAGAATGACAGTCATTAGACACAGATGAAGAAGGAAGAAAGGTAGCGGGATGTGTGTCAAAAGATTGGGAAGAGACAAACTGCCTATGAAAGCCAAAGTGGGAGGAGGGGGGGAGTTCACCTCTCTGCCGATGAACTTGTATGTCAGTATAAGAAGAGGCTAATGTTGTGGAAGTTTTACGGCATAAGACTTCATCCACAACTCGGCAAAGCATGAATGGGCACTGACTTTTTTTTCTGAAGCCACCCTATTAAGGAAAAGTCCTTAATGTTGTAGGGAAAAAATCATCACAGGCCTTGCAGGAGGCAGCTCCATACTACACCATATTGTGTATTTTACTAAATCGTTTACGGATGATTTCTGTCCGCCCCGTGCCCTTTCTTTGACTCCCAACTGACGCTGGTGCCCATCCACAGCTGGGGAAACCAGTGGAAGCAGGCCAGGATCGAACCACTGACCTTGTAAATGCAAGTCGAATACTCTTCCACTAAGCTGTCTCACCCACTGAATGGTTACAGTCAAATCCACAACTACGAACCCAAAGCGGCATGGGTTCGAATACCGGTAAGGTTAGGGGGACCTTTATCATTCCCCATACACAACTTGCAGAAAAAATCCTGATTGATTTCGTCTTTATATCTAAAGGTGTGTCCACATTACAGTAAACATGTCATACACACTCATCGGTAAATTATCACTCACACATCGCAGACAAGTTAAACTAAAAGCAGAGACTCATTGGTAGTCTTAACCAGTGCTTCGTACGGTTATCCAGCACTTGCCTAAGATTCGTTCTTCGCTTTCAGTCGCTGACTCGTTTTCAATTCATTTGTCATGTTTACTGTAGCGTGGACGCACCCTAAGACATATTTCAGAAGACATACATAATAGTGGAAGTTTCTACCGCTATCTATGTACCTGTCCTCTGAAAACTGTCTTAGATATACAGACGAAACCAGTCAGGATTTACATCCAGTTTCAGTTGTTCTTTGTGGTAGATGTGGATGTGTAAGTCACGTTTCAAGTGTGATTATAATCACACACACACACATATATATATGTATATGTGTATGTATGTATATATATATTTATATATACACGTGTAAATATATCTATAAATATATAAATATATATCTATAAATATATATATATGTGTGTATATGTATATATATATATATATATATATATATATATATATATATATATATATATATATATATATATATATATATATATATATATATATATATATATATATATATATATATTTTTATATATATATATATATATATATATATATATATATATATATATATATATATATATAATCTAACACATCAGGGCACAAAAAGTACTTGGCAGTCTGCCTTTTCAATTTGAACTTTCCCAGTGGCTTCAGCTAATAAATCAAAATATATATATATATATATATATATATATGATTTCTTATATATATATATATATATATATATATATATATATATATATATATATATATATATATATATATATATATATATATATATATATATATATATATTACTGTACATATATAATACTGTAAATGTGTTTCTCATATAATCACCATCCACAGACAAAAGCAAACAAACGTGTTCGCACGCGGGCACATCATGTATCATGTATACCCAGCCTAAGCCATTAAGGTACAAGATGTCGTCTTTTACACTGTTTACCTAAGTACACTCTGCATACAAATGAGAAGTTATTGGATGTAGATACTCTTAAGCACGCCTCTTCTCTCACCCTTTCGCCCTAGGCATTCTTTTCCCGCTAACTCCCAAAAATAACATCTTTGCCTTTTCCTGCAACACAAGCTGCTCCCCAACCTCCACCCCACCCCAACACACCTATCCACCCTAAACCCATCCCCCACAACATGAACACACACACACACACACACACACACACGCGCACACCATCTCTCAATCGCTTAGGTTTTTATTGTTTTAAGCTCGACCAACGTTATTTATTTTTAGCAGAGAAGCGCAATGAAAATGTCATCTGGTAGGAGACATTCGTAGATTTCATCCTTGCTAAGTTCTAGAGCAGTTGTCCTAATATATTTATTTCCTTTTCAAACATATATGGCTGTTCTATCCTAATATATTTACTTTTGTTCCAAACAGACGACTGTCTTCATAAAGTCATATCAGTTGTATCACACAATGTTAAAACCGATATGATCCATGTCAGGAGAAGAGCAAAGGTTGAAATAGAAGCTTTGCTTGTGTTTAGTCCCCAAGTAGGGTTTATCCTTTGCGAGAAATAAACAAACAAATCACAGAGCCTAACCTTGTGCGTAGTATCTTTTGTGGTGAAGTGCAATAGGAAAAAATTCTGTTATCTGTTCGTAAATTTATGGTAACTACTGACCATTTTTACCTGATACGTATATGTAATTATAATAGCCAACATGCCCTCTTAACTTCTCGAATTCTTCACACTCTTTGGATACGCTTGTCACTAAAAAGCCTTAAATCCAAATGCAAAAATATGAAGTAATTCTGGTGTTGGGTTGCAGGATTCGACCCCGCATCCAGAGTATCAGAATAAGGTAATGTTGTGCCTATGTAAGGATGCACTCCATTCGTCGGCACACTTTGCATCAGACTTCAGATTATGAAAATATCACTCGTAACATACCGCGTCGTAAAAACTAACACTTCTGAAAGCAAGGTCATCCACTACTTTCCTCTAAGAGGTCTCATAACCGGATTCCATGATCTAAAACTGCGTGGTACTAGTTCACACTTTTCTCTCTTACACTGTAACCTTCATATGTATGTATTAAGCATAATAACACCTACTTACACATTCATACACCCATTATCGATGAGTGTTGTAGTTATCTGGCTTTTTTCTCAGTTGGCCAAGCTATTCTTTGGAATCTTGCTTAACAAGCAAGTGGATTTTTGGGCTTGTATAATTTGATTCTGGGCATATTTTCCGATAATAATATTAATAATAACTATGATTGATATTACTATACAAACTGTATACACATTAGTGATCCTGGTAGTCTCACGCTGGAAAACTTACTATCAGCCAGACCCATAGCTTATAATATGTTGCCAATGTAAAGGGGTTAAGGCGGAAAGTGCCGACACAATGGACGTTACTTACCGACCAGAAGCCTGTGCAAACGCACATTTATTCTGCATATTTCTCTAGGGTCAATGGTGAGATAAACTGACCCGGGACTGGAAGACAGCAAGGAACATTACCTTGACGGAACTCGGACCACGACACCCCCAGTGATTTAATCACTGATACAAAGTTACACATAAAAAATACGTGGACATACACAGCGCTGTGCAATAACAATCCTGCCCAAATGATTTTATGATGAGGCCAAGGTTGGCTATTTTCGGGAAATCCTGGCGGGCTGCATACATGCATGCAGAGGCCGATGTACCACATACCCCCGGAGCATTCTGATGCTGGTAAGCAATATCATTTTGCTTTTTATCGTTTGTGATTGCAACAACTGGCAATAAATTGAGTGCCACATGCGCATCAGCGCGCATGCATTCCTGTGCCACACACCGTACTTGAAAAAAAGCCAGTTGGATGGAAGTGCAGAAGTTTTACCGTTAATATACAGACATTCGAGAGTTGAATGTTAAAAACCCTCAGCTGCAGAACTCTGCTGGGCTGTGTTGAGTTCTGACACGTATATCCTAGACACTGAGTAACTTGTTCAAGAAAAAGTTTGGTCATTCGACATAAACGCTTTGCTTTACCAGATAAGCTTCAGACATCGACATGGAATGGAATGGAAGACAGAATTTGGGCCAAAGGCTAGCGCTGGGACCTATGAGGTCATTCAGCGCTGAAAGGGAAACAGAGTAAAAAGGTTTGAAAGGTGTAACAGGAGGAAAACCTCGCAGTTGTACTATGAAACAAATGTTAGGAGAGGGTGGATAGCAAGATGGAAGAGAGAATATGAACGGAGGTACAGTAAAAGGAATGAAAGGGGATGCAACTAGGGGCCAAAGGGACGCTACAAAGAACCTTAAGTAATGCCTACAATGTACCGCGTGAGGTGCACTGACGGCACTATCCCCCTACGAGGACTACTCGACATGAAAATGCTGGTTAGCCTACTTCAAATACGCTGTTTCCAATTGCCTTCCGCTCAGGCGGCGCTGAACTGCTGAGCACCTAAGCGTTTTTCCACATCTCGTTATATCTGTGGACTTTTTCCCCTTTCGTTATTCTTAATGATTTGGTAAAGCTTCGAATCATATTTGAAAGTTTCAGAGTATGTTACGGATCACAGGACGTATTCTCTGAGTCACATTTACACTTGCATTCCCTGTCAAGCTGCAGCTTTCTAATTAAGACATTTTGCAATGCCAAGTCACGTAAATCATTGACTTACAGATATTAGTCTCGATTTTTTTTGGGGGGGAGTGGGGGGAAGGGGGGGGGGCGCTGAATGACCAGCTACTTACCGTGCCAACTTGAACCACTCACTTATAAAATATAGAATTTTCTTCCCTCCCTTTTCCGAATATTTCAGAATGCCTTTCTGAAAAAAAGGCTTGATTGTTATCCACTCTGAGGAAGAGCACAAAAACACACCCTTTTTTAAAAAATTTTTACACCATCTACCTCTATCGCCGAATGTTCTTCATACCGGTTGTAAAAGGAAGATCATTCTCATCTGCTGTCAGGCCTTGGAGATGTACTTAATATATACAAAATATATCCAGTACAAAACTTTTAAATATATATATATATATATATATATATATATATATATATATATATATACACATATATATATATATATTATATATATATATATATATATATATATATATATATATATATATATATATATATAATGTATATATGTGTATGAGAAAATATAATGTATATATATATATATATATATGTGAGAGAGAGAGAGAGAGAGAGAGAGAGAGAGAGAGAGAGAGAGTGTTACACGAACGAAAAGTGTTAGTAGAGGATATAGCTGTCTTGGGAAGAGATAGAGTACAAACTTCTCAACGGGCATTATCCTGAGTCATACCGTACATCACACTAAATAACGCGAAGTGCATATGAACACAAGGTTGGGTAAAAGAGGTGCTGGTACCAGGCACCTTCGCGTTGCTCCATTACGTGCCTTACTCCTGTGTCCTGTGGTGGTCCCAATAACAAAGCAGTAATGAAGTACGGTAGAGTAAAGTTTACGGAACACAGCATAGAGGAGACGCAAAGTAACGTAAGGAAAACACTCTAATTCGAATGAATATTTACGGACGAAATAACACTGGGTGATACATGTACAGTACACAGAAAAAAAAACACTGTAAAACCTCATCGACAATAGAAATGCAGAGAATCAGGTAACTTTAATACAGGACCCACTTAGAAGTGGGTCCTGCTTTAATGTAAACCCGCATCACAGACACAAACCACGTACTGAAGCCGGCGTGATATTTTACGAAATCAGGCTATTAACACGCCCCCTCGTTCTATTGTTACAACAAAATGAATATAAACCCCTTCCTCACTACAAGCTCGACTGAAATCATTTAAAACACAAAAACTAACACATTTGGCTTTTGTCCAGACCTTTGTGTAATTGGGGACATTCTTATGGGATTATTATTATTATTATTTGAAGGGAGTAGACCCTCTTTTAAACAGGTCTTATTAAAAAGGATGGCTGTATTATGCGAATTTATCTTATATAGTGTCTTTTCTATCTTCCTTATGATTCGCTTTTCAGGCTCAGCGATGTTAGTCAGCAACTGGCCGATATTCATGTTGGAAAAGGATAGTGTGCGGAATATGGGAAGTCTTTTATTAAAACATCCAATCAGAAATCGTTCGTCTGGATTCAGGTTCTATTTTAGGTACCGTCGACATGTTTCGACCAGCTCGTTGGTCCTGCTGAGTGGGGGCTGGGTTGTTACGCATAACCAGGCCCCACTCAGCAGGACCCCTTGAAGAAAACCAACGTGGTATACCGGTACTCATGCCCCGTCCGAGGATGCCTCGGTTCTTACATCGGTATGACCACCATGCGTTTCTCCAGAGGATTTCCTGCCACGCCCAAGAGGGGCTATCTTTAATCATGCCAAGACCGTCCATAACCAGAATAGAAAGAAAAACATAATCACGAACATCGAAATAATTGACCAAACTACCGACCACCGCCGCCTACGCCTCTTGGAAGCATTGCACATTGGGAAGGAGAAACCAACCCTTAACATCACGCAGGAAATATTTCTCCTCCCCAAGGCAGCCAGGAGACATGCACCGAGCGATCCCCGTAGCGAACGTGCGAATCAAAATTCGACATCGGAGGATCGAAATTTTTCCATTCATCCCCAGCACTACAACGCCGCTCGCACATCGGCCTGGGAAAATAGGCTCCGCCCGAGGGTACATGCCCCGGGCAGCCAATCATAATTCAGCACCGATCAAGACCCCCCTATAAATACCAACCCGAGCACCTCGTTTCTGCAACTACGTCCAGAGGATGACCAACGAGCTGGTCGAAACATGTCGACGGTACCTAAAATAGAACCTGAATCCAGACGAACGATTTCTGATTGGATATTTTAATAAAAGACTTCCCATATTGTGGCGGAATTCAAACCCACAAACAAAACAACAAACAACACTCACCCTGATCTTCGGTTGCTGGAGATGGATAAAGGCCGCCGTAACAACCACAAACACAAGGAAATACAAAAAAAAAAACGGAACACACACACAAATAAACAACACACCAACAAGAAGACCAACAACTCCGAGAAAAGCATACGACAAAAACTGTCCCACACAAGAACCACTGACCGGCACTATAGCTCTGACTAAAGACTCAAAAAAAGACTGCCTTCAAAACCGAAAAATCCTCACATATATTCCACAGACAGACAGCGCCGTAAACAAACTAACGACCTCATCCCTCTTCCAACAACCGAAGCACTCACTTACGACAATTACTCTCTCTCTCTCTCTCTCTCTCTCTCTCTCTCTCTCTCTCTCTCTCTCTCTCTCTCAAAACGTTGGGAAATGCTAAATAAAAACAAATTTATTCATCCCTCTATAATATTCCGCACACTATCCTTTTCCAACATGAATATCGGCCAGTTGCTGACTAACATCGCTGAGCCTGAAAAGCTAATCATAAGGAAGATAGAAAAGACACTATATAAGATAAATTCGCATAATACAGCTATTATTATTATTAAAACATGCATTCTTACGGAACAAGCCATGATTTAGCTAAGTAACATTATAAAAAAATACAATGCTCATTTGTGAAAACGATACACACCCCATATAAAGCAAGTATACTTCTCTTCAATCATTGTGGTTACAACCTACAACTCCCGTGCCAGGTACGCTACTATCAGGTAACAAGCATCAAGAACGTAACGGATTTCCGGTCATCGAAATTCTCTCTCATCCAGAATTCACTCGATTTATTATTCCTCTCTCTCTCTCATCCAGTATTCACTGATTAATTATTCCTCGCCCCTAACCTTGTATATATATATCTATACAAGAGAGAGAGAGAGAGAGAGAGAGATCAAATACCATGACGGGCAAGTGAGACTGTTATTGATATTTGATCTCTCTCTCTCTCTCTCTCTCTCTCTCTCTCTCTCTCTCTCTCTCTCTCTCTCTCTATATATATATATATATATATATATATATATATATATATATATATATATATATATATATATATATATATATATATATATATATATATATATATATATATATATATATATATATATATATATATATATATATATACACAGTGAGGTTAGGGGCGAGGAATAATATTAATCAGCGAATACTGGATGAGAGAGAGAGAGAAATATATATATAGTTAAAGTTTACATTTCAAAATTAATCTACTCTTTTCAGTGTTAATCATGCCATAACCACACGCGGTTTTTTTTTTTACACCTGAATATTTTTCCCCCCACACACCCTCAGACCGCGTGATCATCCAAGTACGTAAAAAATGCGTATTATAGATGCGCCGCGTGTTCAACCAAGCATGAGTTAATTCAGATACGCCCTGTCTATGCATGGCCGCAACCTTGAGACAACTGAACATTCTACTTGCAGTTGCCACTTGGCTCATTTGCATATCAAAAATGGCAAGTCACCGCTCCTGTAGCACGATTAAAAAAAATTCTACCTGATCTTTGTTTTGGGATCAGGGGGAAGTCGCTGGAAAATGGAATAAAAAAAAAATACTGGGCGTCAAATGTCAATTCCTCAAATAAATAAATTTATGTTATGGAGTCAAATATAAGAGTCCACAAGTCCTAATTTTAATTTAAAGATAAACCACTTGCCAGGGAGTTACATCAGTAATGGTCGCATACACTGAAAAATACATCCACTGTTATCTCACTTATGCATTTCCACCGACATAAAAACTTCGTCCAGACTCCATAAACAGAGTTTATTTTTTATATATATATAAAACTCCGCCGCAGAACAGCAGCAATTCTTGTACGAACCAAGAACATTTCCTTTCTGTCCGGATTCTTATCTGAATCCCACGCAATTGGCCTCAGGGGCTGAAAAATAATAGCTTTCAGTCGTTCGCAAATAACTGTGTTCAGGAGTATTTCCGACTACACAATGCCACAGTCGTCTGTGAAATTAATGTTGGCCTATCGGATAAATAAGTGCCATATAGCCTACATAGTTTATATAAATGTGTCACGTTATGAACGTCTACACTGCTACATTTTTACCTCAAGAGTAATGAACAAACGAAAGATACTTGAGAGAGAGAGAGAGAGAGAGAGAGAGAGAGAGAGAGAGAGAGAGAGAGAGAGAGAGAGAGAGAGAGAGGGATTCAGTAGCTGGCTACGAGCCAACTTACCGGATATTCTCAAGGATAAGAAAAAATGATTTGGAAATCCATAGCATTGGAGTCTCTCTCTCCCCCTCTTTCCATACATCCCTTCAATAATGAGTCTCTAAAATGAAAATGAAAACAAATTCACTAAGTATAAATGCTTAGAAGCATGCACATATTCGTGAGAGAGAGAGACAGGCGGACATACACATTATTAAACACACACATATAAAAAGTTAAGTACACCTTAGTTTTACCAGACCACTGAGCTGATTAACAGCTCTCCTAGGGCTGGCCCGAAGGATTAGACTTATTTTACGTGGCTAAGAACCAATTGGTTACTTAGCAACGGGACCTACAGCTTATTGTGGAATCCGAACCACATTATAGCGAGAAATGAATTTCTATCACCAGAAATAAATCCCTTCATCAGCCGGCCGGGGAACTGAACTCTGGCCCATCGACTGACAGTCCGCAGCTCAAACGACTCATCCAACGAAGAGCTACACAAAAACACACACATACATATATACATATATATATATATATATATATATATATATATATATATATATATATATATATATATATATAGATATATATATATATATATATATGCATATAATTATATATATATAGGCTATATATACATATATATAAAACCAATTAACCACACAACTTCACTGTCTATATATATATTCATACTACTCGTGTTAGGCTTCAGTAAGGCGGTAGAGTTTAGATTTCAGATTCTTAAAATTTCCATCGTACTACAAGCTTTCACAGACATACAGTCTTCATCAAGTACCGATGCACTTAGTACAGAGGTACCTGATGAAGACTGTATATCTGTGAAAGCTTGTAGTACTATGAAATTTAAAGACTGGAATCTAAACAATCCATTCATTCATATATATGTACTGTATGTATATATATATATATATATATATATATATATATATATATATATATATATATATATATATATATATATATATATATTATATATAGAATGGCTTCCTGCAATCCTAAAGAAAGCGAAATACTGACAGATCCTTCAGCAACCGTACTTGCCACCTCTCTACGGTTTTGAGAGCAATACTTAATACACAACGGTCTTTGAAGTACTGTTCCTAAACGAACCACTGGTATATTCGTCACTATATATGCTTGCTTGTATAGATGATTCAAAAAGAAAGGGAGAGAATAAAACATGGAACGTTTAACACTATGAAATTTTTATCTTATTGACGTACCAGTGAAATTCATGATCGGAAAGGAGTAGCAACAAATACTAAGAGAGAGAGAGAGAGAGAGAGAGAGAGAGAGAGAGAGAGAGAGAGAGAGAGAAGAATGCTGGCAAAGTTCCAGGGAACTGAAACACCTGCTTGCTGGATTACAGGCCCAGACTTCAGAAGAGACCACGAATAAGATGGTTGAATACTCAATGGTCATATGAATACTAGTAATGAAGAAACAATGCAAAACTTTCCTTGTAAATCAAAGGTGGCCAACGGTAAGGGTAAGGGCGTTTTCACTTCAACCTTTAAAAAAAAAAAAAAAAGTTTACGCCTTCACCGGAACACGGCGTAAATTGTATCCCTCCTCTGTCGGTCAAGGTCAACCAGATTTTCCTGTGAAGAAATAGAGCTCATGTTACAGTATCTAGCAAAATTTAATACTCCTTACTCCTATCAAAATTAGCATATGTGCTCTATATTTTCACAACTATCAATTTTGATTGGCATAACTATAAACATACACACATACATATATTATATTTATAAGTGTCTGTGTGATATATATATATATATATATATATATATATATATATATATATATATACATATATATATATATATATATATATATATATATATATATATATATATATATATATATATATATATATATATATATATATTATATATATATATATATATATATATATATATAGAGAGAGAGAGAGAGAGAGAGAGAGAGAGAGAGAGAGAGACTAGAGTTCCTTGAAATTACTTGGGAAATACCAAAACTAATGTCTCTCTCTTTACAGGAAGTTTCTGTACATGACCTCATTTCTGTTTTACACCTTACATAATTTTAGTCATCTGCCCCTGGTGCTTATAAGGTCAGACAACCAAAAAAATGCATATATATATATATATATATATATATATATATATATATATATATATATATATATATATATATTAATATATATATATATATATATATATATATATATATATATATATTAATATATATATATATATATAAGTGCATTTTCAGTTTTCTTAAAAGTTTGCGCCAAGCGATTATCCAAGAGTTCTCTTCCTTCTATACCAGTACACTAACGTCAGCAAACTCATCAACAGCACATTAAATTTCTGTATTATACTGTTTCACTAACCTGTTTTGATTAGTTGATGTGACGAGGTTTTCTTTAGTATTAACTGTTCTGCATACCCACACTTTCCCGATCATGCCTAATTCACACTACCAGAAATTCATGGAACCTTTACTAAACAATGACGTTCCTGTCTCTCCTCCTTGGCAAACCAACTCTCACCAGAGAGAGGAGAATAACAATTTTTATGACTTCCACTTACATACTTTTAATACATTCTATCCATATTAATTCTTTTACAGCAGTGATGAACATAGTTTCTCACATTCATTCGCAAAAATGCATTTATCTTCAAACCTAACTCTAGCAATTTTTTCGGAACTAATTTAAACTTTTACCCCTGATATATATTCTTAATACCAACTTTTCTCTCTCTTTTTTTTTGTTGGTAATCCCTTCATCGAAACTCTACGAAAGACTTGTGTTCTTACAAGGAAACTATTGTACAATCTGATGTTTGTAAACAATTTCCCAAAACAAACGGCTTCGTACCTTCATGACTTGTAAAACAACCGTAAAATTCTTATACAGCCTACTCTGAAATGTCATGTACTTTGTCAGAGAGAGAGAGAGAGAGAGAGAGAGAGAGAGAGAGAGAGAGAGAGAGAGAGAGAGAAAGGGTGTAACCGGATGCCCTTGCAGTATCATTTCTTACGATAATACCATGTACCAAGTGAAGGAATTCTTGCCCTCAGTCTCCTTAATACGTACCTGTCATACTCAATGCCTGAACCTGTCACTAAAAGACTTGTCCTTTCATCCGTCTGTCTGGAATATCCCTCAGAAATAAGCTTCCTTTAAGGGACGAATAGGAAGACGGACAAGTAAGAAAATATTCATCTCTTTCTCTCTCTATTATATATACTCGTGTATATATAAGTGTGTGTGTGTGTGTGAGAGCACAAATCATTCATCCCAATATTGATAAACCAGAGCTTAATTTTAATCAACTGCAACAAATCATTTAATATTACAATAGACTACCATGATAATTTCTTCAGTCTGTACTTACAAGAGTTGAAAAGCTTTTACCTTGTACATTTCATTTTCCCCCTACGTACAGCTATTCAGGAGAACCCATCAGCAATTTGTTCTGGTGTAGATGCAAGAATACACAGGACGTGATAGATATAATATAAAGCTAATGTGCATAGGTATACACATGTTGATTATGGCAAGCCTAATCTCCTAAAAAAATTTCGAAAATTCGCACCTCCTACGGCTGGTAGCCATCTTTTCCGGATGTATCCAAACATGGTTCGTCGTATACTAAAGCGCCGTCAAAAATTACCTATAATGAGGACATTTGGTGCCTGGTCCAGTGAGAACTGGCTCTTATCAGACCATCAAGGTTAAAGCTCAAGGTTGCAAGAACAGTCTTGCGAATGAATGGATTCCCTTTACGGGACAGAGAGAGAAAACCACTGAACATTTTCCACTAAGTTATTCGCGAGTTCTGTTGCGTTCAGTTTGTCAGCTAAGCCGCGGATGCAAAACTTTTTGGTCCATTTGTGCACATGCAACTTCCAGCTTCGTTTCGTTTTCTATGCAGATTTTTTTCTATAAAAAGGCAGTAATTTAACTGGACAAATTCGCCTCAGCTATGAAAGATGACCAGAGAAAATTAACATTTTTAAAAGATTTATGCAGGCATCTGCATAAACATAGTAAAAATAATGTTTATCCTTGCATGCGTAACTTTCATTACATACCTTCCTTGCCGATACAAGAAAAATCCTGTGAAGCCCTAGGTAACTACCCAAAACTAACACTAACCCCACTATCAACTTAACCTACTGGATATTCAAGGAACACGAGACGGCACAGGTAGTAAACCATTTACACCAGCGTTATCCAACAACAAGTGCAAAATCCTTACAACGATACGATGACGATCCACTTCTTGATGTCGTCCCCTTTAATTCCTTACAGCAACTGGTGAATGAAGCGTCACCCATCTTCCATAAAGTGATCCTATTATGCCGGGTCAAGATCACCTTTCGGTGGGTAGCATGACTATCGAAAAGAACACTGGCCTTGAAGAACAACAACCACTTTCATGCGAATTTAAAGATTATTAATGATGGCATTAAGCTGCTCATATAAATCCTTTCAATAAGGATCCTCATATCTTAGACCACTTATCCTATCGATGACATTACTACAATTCAGAAAGGTCACGACTCGTTAGCTATTTCAATGTGTTTTCAAAACATATATTATTTGTACGAAACTTAATATTCCAGCAACTGTACGTTAAACTGAAGAATTCACATGTGCTCATAATACCTATAATGTATTCTTACGCACGCCTGTAAGCACATATAATTAACTTATATTTTATGCCAAGTATTTTCTTAGCTGCAACGGCGGTTATCTTCAAAAGCATTTGAACCAACCACTGAATTTAGTCGTGTTCATGCTGTTTAGTGTCAAAACTGTGTAACACTGACTTTCTAGACAGTGCGCGTTTTTGTAGACTTGAATCATGTGCCTCCAAATATTTCACTAGAATGAGTGCAGCTTATTTTTCTGGAACCAAGTTGCTAATCAACCGAGCAATGCGGCAATAACAGGGATTTTTGCGGTCTCTTCTTCCCTGTCAATACTTACTGTTCGATATCTCTTTCTGATTACCGTTTTATTAAGCCACATGGACCCTACGCATATTTTACATAGCCGTCCTCGCATTTTAGCTTTCTGGTAAAGAACACTATTGTACCGGCTTTGTCTGTCCGTCCGCACTTTTTCTGTCCGCCCCCAAATCTTAAAAACTACTGAGGCTAGGGGGGTGCAAATTGGTATGTTGATCATCCACCCTCCAATCATCAAACATACCAAATTGCAGCCTTCTAGCCTCAAAAGTTTTCATTTTATTTACGGTTAAAGTTAGCCATAATCGTGCGTCTGGCAACGCTAAAGGACAGGCCACCACCGGGCCGCGGTTGAAAGCTCCATGAGCTATGGCTCATGCAGCATTATACCGAGACCACCGAAAGATAGATCTACTTTCGGTGGCCTTGATTATAAGCCGTAGCGGCTGTACAGAAAACTCGATTGCGTCGAGGAAACTTCGGCACATTTTTTACTTGTTTTTACTCGTTTATTTTCTGTGACTGTATCTGTTTTTTTTTTTCCAGAGGTCCCATTTCACCTATCTATGATTTTCGCCCATTCATGCGGAGGGCCTACTGCACCTTTCTGCACCAGACCAGATTTTTTCTGCATTTCTTTTCTACCTCCCCCCCAACCCACCCCCCTTAATTGTCTAGCCAAGGTAACGTTAATGAGTTGCTGGTCACAATAACTTTTTTAACGCATGTAAACGATATACAGGCCAGGCATAAAATCAGGTGTGGGTCATAGGTGAGCTGTTTATTCTGACTATTATTACTGCAAACCAAGGGCAACCATGTTGGAAAAGCACAATGCTTACAGCCCAATGGACCCAAATGGGAGAGTAACAAAATATGGAAAATGGAGCACGATAGTAAAATATATATGAACTATTTGAGAGAAATGACTAAGATATACAAATGGGGTAAATAACAAAGAAAAATAAATATAAATCAAGCTATTTTATTTTCATTATGAGCCGGTTCAACATATTTGTGTAGTGTAAGCCCTGGAATGAAAAATAGAATTTAGGCCGAAGGCCAAGCGCTGGTTCCTACGAGGCATTTCAGCACTGAAAGGGAAATCTTGAGTCAAAAGATTTTAAAGGTGTAACACGAGGAAAATCTCGCAGTTGCACAGTGAAGCAAGTGACAGGAGAGGGTCAAAAGTAAGATGGAAGAGAGAGATATGAACGGAGGTGCAGTAAAAGAAACGAAAGGAGTTGCAGCTAGGGGCCGAAGAGACACTGCAAAGAACCTAAAGTAATGCCTACAGTGCACATGTGAGGTCCACTAATGGCACTATCCCCCTACGAGCGTGGATGCGGTGTTTAGGATAGTCTGATGTAGAGAATAAAAATGGCGAAGTTACAACACATGACGTTCCCAGCCAATACGATGCACTGGCGAAAGAATTAGAAATTGTCTACAAGGAAAAACGAATCCAGGTGAACATTGACAACTGGTTGAAAAGTAAGCTTAATATAAATATGCAAACAATGACCTTTAGAACTGAAGCTAGTAGTGATACAAAGAGGATGACTTGCGAGCAATAAGGCAGCGAGGAAATGTTAAAAACGACTGAATGAATGCAAAAGTTGAGGGGTTGTATCATGATGGGTAATTAGGTAAAGGGAGGCATAAGAATTCTTATGCAATATCTATGTAGAGTAATGCAGGCATTTAATGAATATGCACACTTGCGAGAGAACATGTAGCAGCCGTTAAAATAAACGGTCTGTAGATTATGTGCTGTATCGAAATTATATCACAATGAAGGTTAAAATGGAAAATCACTACGAACAGTGTACAAAATACCTAATGTGAAACGGATGAAATGGGGATACAAGAAATTAAAAGGTAAAAAACAGGGTACTAACCACTAATCTACACGACATCGGGCCACACAAAAAATGACTGTTGGTAGGCGAACCTGCTAAACAAACTTGTACTAACAATGCATTTTTGTATGGATGCAAGCTACCTTCAAATTAGTTGAAGTTTATTTCATTTATACAATATGCTGCCCACTTGTCGTGCACCACCATTTCCTGCCAAATTTACCGGCTGCGAATCTACTAATAATAATAATAATAATAATAATAATAATAATAATAATAATAATACGAGCCAATACTGCCACACTGTCTTCTAAATATGACATTAACATTAATATGAAGCAAAATAAAACTAACTGCCCTTTGATAAAAAAGATTATTTTCATGGTTTAAGATAGGCATGGTTTAAGATAGGCTCCAGTTAATGAATTATATAAAACTAAAAACATACTACTTTCAGCTATGATTATAATAAAAAGTAAAAAAATGTGGCGCAATCGAGTTTTCCTAAGAGCCGCGGCCCACGAATCTTTCAGCCACGGCCGGAAGGTGGACTGCCCTATAGCGTTGCCAGACGCACGAGTATGGGTAACTTTAACCTTAAAGTAAAAAATACTGACGCTAGAGGGCTGCAATTTGGTATGTTTGGGTATTGGAGGATGGATGAACAACATACCAAATTGCAGCCCCCTAGCCTCAGTAGTTTGTGAGATCTCAGGGCGGACGGACAGACAAAGCTATCTCACTAGTTTTCTTTTACAGAAAACTAATACATATTTAAGGCTCATGATCCAAATCTGTGAATACAAAAACAATCACAAGTATGTCCTCGTTTATATATCAAACCAGTGGCGAGTTAAAACGCAGAAATCATGAAATATTCTTCAACAACGGGATACGCCAAACAGAAATACTTATGTCCAGACTGTGTAGACGAAAGGGAGATAAATTTAATATAAACCTAACTCATAACAGGGCATTGTATAAAAATTTTAAAAAGGCACTTGTCAAAGTTTAGAATAAATTGACAAAGTTTTCTGGTTAGAAGACAATAAACCCAACTACTGTGGTGGGGTTTACGGAGGGAAGTACAATTGAGAGAAAATAATCATAATTTCTAAGTCTGAACCAACGACAAAAGCTCAAACTAAGATAACGGAAGTTGATGACAGATTAATTTTTTTTTTTTTTTCTGAATCTTTCATGGAGGAAGTTACAATTTCGGGGAAGAATGTTTTACGAATTGAAAATTCAAGGCAAAACTTTGAAACCGTTAGTTCAAACATTACAAAATTCAAAGTAAAAAAAAAATCATAACGAATTCAATGTAATATTTTCTTATTCCCAGTTTTTAGGGGTCAATTTGATACGCTTTTGTGAGTCCAGTCCCAAAGCTGGGATGGGCCGTGGTCACTCCACTATCAAAAAAAAAAAAAAAATCCGACGACAACAAAACACCAATAGCAATGAAACAAGGATAAATAATACCATAATTATTACAGCGATACCTAGCAAACAGGTTCGCAGTGCTATCGGTTCGCGAGATGGCACGTGCACAAACACAGCACACCACCACTTCCGCCACCAATTCTGCGATGTTGACGCTTGGCGTCTGACAGACTGTGCGGGGAGCTAAAGGCCTTCCTCTTAACTTAAACACACACACACACACACACACACACACAGAATACGGGCAATTAGTGTAATTGCATAAATGAAAAAAAAGAAAGGCAACTAGCCTGAACTTTTATGAACACAAACGCTATCTGTATGCCATTAATTCTAGTAGTATCGAAGGATGGAGTGCAGTCTCCTATGGCCATCAACCTAGAAAGATAGTGAGACCTGACAATCTGACATGATTAAAAGCCAATTCGCTGTAACTGAAAACAAATGAACCGTAACTACCAATTTCGGTTTTCATGCTAAAAAGACCGTGACAAATCTAATTAACATTGTACTTTTACATACTATGGTATCAATTTTTCCTTCACATAAATCAAACGCTTAAAAAACACTAACATCTTTTTTTTCCTGAAAGATGGTTCCTTCCACAATCTACTTGAAGAAATGTCCAAACCTCAGTTTTTATTTATCTATACGGCACAGAAATGCTAACACCTTTCCTCCTATCAGACGATTCCCTCTACAAGGCAGACCTCTGACGATCAGTTTCACTGTCTTACGATGAGGTCGCTCGCCCCTTGCCCTTCTCCACAGTGTCTGCCACCCACCAATGTCAACTAACAGGTACATATTTCACCGCTTGGATCCGCACGAGTAGAGAAACTGACTCAATCGCCTTCCCAGACTCACACAGTTTTCGCTGGTGAGAGAGAAATCATGAAACCCAAGCACCAGAGGAGCTGACGGTCATTCAGCGCTCAAGTCTGTGAAAAGAGGAGCTGAAGTGGTTGGACAATAAGATAATGAGATTCAGAAACTAAATCAGATGACAGACGGACCTCAAGGTGAAACAGAGGCACCCTTCTGCTACGAACGATACCTACGAGGGGGTGGACAGGAACGGAGAGGGAATGAAGTAAAGTGTATGGCTACAGAGTGGGTGCAGGGCAGCGAGGTCCTATACTTGCCAACCTTGGGTGCAGGTACGGGCCGAAAATACGCGTGAAACATCCTTTATTCTTGCTTACAGTGCACCAAAAAAAATTGTGATATAAAATGGTACGAAATACAAAATCTTCAAATCTGGGGCCCTTCACAGCTCAACTGCTTCAGCATGCAATAAGTTATGCATTAACATTGACTGATGAAATGTCATCTAGCCTAACTTCGCTGGAATTGGATGCTGACTTTGTGAACGTTTCTTAACTCGCCAAAGTACCTTCGTTTCGGACTTTAACGAAATAAGTGATTTCAACAATGTTGCATATACACACACTGTATACATACATACATACACATATATAATATATTATATATATATATATATATATATATATATATATATATATATATATATATATATATAGAGAGAGAGAGAGAGAGAGAGAGAGAGAGAGAGAGAGAGAGAGAGAGAGAGAAACTATTATACGGTAATAGTTTGGATTAGGCGTTACCCATACTAACTTAGGCTAAACGGATTAGGCCTACGCATTTATTATCAGCTATTTAACATTTTTTACATTTCTCTTGTTTACATCTGCATGATATTTGTTGGTTATATAACTGGCTTCTACTAGTTAATTGTTAACAACCAGAAGCTACTAATTACCAGGAACGGATGCACAGTAGGGATACAGGTGTAGGCGTGAGAAATCCTATCTTTTCTAGAATGCCGAGTCCTGACCTAACCAGACCTTACCCTCCTAACCTAACATACGGCACTATGCAGACTCCCTGATCTGCATACTACCCAATTACCATACATCAAGTCACACCCTTGATTTATTCTAATCAACGTCTACATGTTTTGAATCAATGTACTCAATATTTTTCCAGTATGGGTAAAGTTGTCAATTTTCTATCTTTAACTTATCGCCTTATTAAAAGTCTCTTTCCATAATTCATGAACTTAGTTTTCCACTTCTTTACTGCAAATGCATATTTAAAAAGCCACTATTCTTTTCCTCGTGTCTCCCCCGTTAATGCACACTTCTTACATCAACAGCCAAACAGCTGTCACTATCAACAATTTGCGCCTCAGTTTAAGTGGCTTCTTAATTCTGGTATAATCGCGTACTACTACTTAGGCTACTGGCCCGTGTCTACGTTTATCCTGTCCTAATTTTAAACTTAATCTTGTAACGTCTCGTAAATCCGCATACCTTTACTAATGTCTTTATCTACGTAGAATCGGCTATATAAGGTCAGAGAGAGAGAGAGAGCGTTTATCTGGGCAAGAGCTTGTTACAAACTCAGGCACATAATCATGAATGCAACACCATGGCTGATGATGTCACACCACTGGAATGAGCGATGTCAGGTTTAAACTAAGCAGTAGCGCATACACCTTTCACACAAACACCAAATCAGGAGGCGAAAAAAAGAATGGGGTACTGGGTATTTGCTTTTTATACATACCGCGATACGGAAGATCTCTATACGTTGCATGTCACCGTTTAGGCTGAATTATTTATCACTCTTCCGTATTCCCACCTGTCTTATTCGTAATGTTTTCACTTTCCGTCACCGCTTAGCTCCTTTTCAGTCCCCTTGCATTTGAGACACTTCGACTACTCGAATAGTTCCATGGTTCCTGTTTGTGTAAAAATGACTCCCCGTCAAGCTGCGCCTCATTCACATGAACGAAATCCCTAACAATCAGTTCCATTCCCCAAGTAGACGGAAACAAGTTTGAGTAGGTTACAGGAACTTCCTAAGCAGGTGTGCCGAAGTTAGGGATTGGCTACAGATGTGTGGGTGTGTGTGATGTTTTGCATAGTGACGAAAATTCTATGAAAACTTACAGTTTGCACTGTTATACATTAATAAGAATTGTGTACTACAAAATAAAGGTGGAAAGTTTTTTATTTGCTTAAGGATCTATGGTGTCGTAGGCCAGTCTTGTTTGGATGTCATTTCAAAGGAGTTTTTCCAACTCTGTGTGGCAGATTTTTACAGCTGGCCGAGAGAGGAGACATAACCAGCATTATCTACCGTGATTCTGCGGGTTCTGATTCACCAAACAGTCGAGGAACGGCATACTTACCAACTCCTTTCATCCACTCAAACTCTATTCGTGAAAATAAAGCTTAAGCCCAAATCCCAAACACGAAAAAGGTGGTCACAAACCTTTCGAGACTTCAACGCGCAATACCACCACTTCAAAGTCTAGTGATCAACTGAAAGGGCGGAAGAAAGGTTTGGATTATTATCGTACACCATGTTGGAGAGTTGCTGTCTAGGGATTATTAACGAAAAACATTTGTTGATTCATTGCCCCATTTCCCTGCGTATATTTGCAATAAGACTGTGAGACTACATGAGAATGTTAAGTTCATTAACAACTGGAATTTTTATTAAAGTAGATTGTCAGTTTTTCTTTGTTTTTTTTTTGACGAAACCTTATTATCGGCATGAAGCTTAAGTAGCGAACGACGACTTTTACTTATTTCATTCATTTTGGCATTTTCTTCCTTAGATCTTCCGATAAAGAACGCGTGGGTTGTTCTTAGAGAAGGACACATGTTTACGCCACTTAATTCATAAATTTATAATGATTCTTATTATGTAAATATAGCACAAACCTCTGAGACCTTCGAACTAACTTCCAAGCGCGCATTGCGCTTGGCTAACCGCGTCACCGCCGTGAAAGTTGTAAGAGAACTAAGCTGTTAGTTTCTGCGTTTCTCCTGCATTTTATTTTTATTCGCCTACGGCGATACTTTATTTATATCTTTTGTTATGAAATGATGTAAAAGTTATAGAAGCACATGTATAAAGATGTACTCATTGAATTGGTCACTGATGAGTGTTTCAAACATTTTCAAAACTGCTTCAGAACCACTGGAAATCAGACTTTTAATCATTAGACGATCATTGGTTTTGCTGTTTACTTTGAACATTCAATATATATATATATATATATATATATATATATATATATATATATATATATATATATATATATATGTGTGTGTGTGTGTGTGTGTGTGTGTGTGTGTGTGTGTGTGTGTGTGTGTCAAAATTGCACACTATAAATGGCAAACCAGCATGCCGTATGGTCAGTCCTATAGCTCTCTGTATCTATGATCATTCGTCAAAATAATTAGGCTCACGAGATACTCAGTGATGATTAGCAATAGAGTAATGACAAACACAGTTCTAAGACAATCAAATTATTTCATTTGGTTTTTACGAATATGCCATTTTCTACTGAAAATTAGTGAAATAAAAACGGATTACAATAACACCGAATCAATTCACAAATCCTACGGCAAACGTCAGTAGCAAATAAATATTCTTTGACAGTAAACAAAATGTAACACAACAACAAAACGATATACAACGAGAGTAAGTGCTGGTCATTCTTAGAATGCTAAGAAAATTTTCAGACAGTCTGTAAAACTATAAAACTCTTGACTGTTCAGTAATGTACCACATAAGTAAAGTAGAAAGCTGATTGACAGTTAATCTGTCTGAAATGCAGCTCATAAACTGCCAACACGTCAAAGTGAAAATATGTCAATATTAATTCCTGATTATCAATATATATAAGAGTCTTTTAGCCATTCACTTTAGAAGATGGTTACAAGGAAAGCGTCAGGCTTGGGCGAGGGATGAAAAGGTCTCACCCAAGACCTAAAAGGTCATGGTCTCAGCAAAGAGGAATTCGGAGAGTAACTGACTTCTTTCAAGCTAAGCACGAAACTCCTGGACATTTACTGCATGATGAGAGTTAGTGTTTATTTATTTATTTTTTATTCAGCATTATTGTTGTGTAAAAATGTTGATGTAATTATGTTGCTAACTGACGAATATAAAAACAATGAGCAAAGAATAATATATTATATATATATATATATATATATAAAACAATATATAGCATATATATATATATATATATATATATATATATATATATATATATATATATATATATATATATATATATATATATATATATATATATATATATATATATATATATATATATATATATGTGTGTGTGTGTGTGTGTGTGTGTGTGTGTTCTGGGTCCACTGCTGTTTAGCATTTACGCAATTAAATTCTCTAGAATTCTAAATAAGCACAAGGTTAAATATAAACTGTCTGCTGATGATACCCAGTTCTATTTTCCAGTAGTTCCTCGTTGGAGACGAGTCGGTAGAGTTCTCGGCTAGCACTCTGCTAGTCCCGAATTCGAGTCTCCGGCCGACCAATGAAGGATTAGAGGAATTTATTTCTGGTGACAGAAATTAATTTCTCGGTATAATGTGGTTCGGATTCCACAATAAACTGTAGGTGCCGTTGCTAGGTAACCAACTGGTTCTTAGCCACGTAAAATAAGTCTAATCCTTCGGGCCAGCCTTAGGAGAGCTGTTAATCAGCTCAGTGGTCTGGTTAAACTAAGGTAGACTTTTTCCCTATTTTCCTGTCGAAACGGTAGAAGACACCATTAGTAAAGTTGATGCAATAATGAAAGATATAAAAAAATGAATGTCGGCGAAGAAATCGAAGCTTAATGAAGACAAAACTGAGTGTATGCTATTTGGATCTGGCAGTGCACTACGAAAATATGAACATTTCAAAAGAATAACTGTTGTTTCGTCAACAATATTGTAGCAGCAGTGAGGAGCTTGGGAGTATTTATTGATAATAAATTGTCGATGAAGAACCATATATTGCATCTTACAAAAAACTGTAACTATCAAATCAGAAACATTGCATTTATTAGAAAATACCTAAATGAGGATACTCTGAAAACAGCAATTTGCAATCAAATACTTTTGAAGCTTGACTTACTGCAACGTTATATACTACGGTTTCCCTAACTACCTACTAAGACAATTGCAAGGAGTACAAAATGGAGCCGCCAGGTTAATAAAAGGACTACGTTCCCGTGACACAATAACACAAGCACTAATTGAGCTACATTGGCTCCCAGTAAAGCTAGAATAGAGTATAAAATACTACTTACAGTCTTTAAAGCACTAAAATATGGTGAACCAACATATCTGAGAAACTGCCTAAGCTTCTTTAGACCCGAAATGAATACTGTAATCAGACATGCAAGTGAAGCTTATAGGCTATTTGAACCTAGAACAAATTGTAAGTCAGGCGAGAGAGCATTTGAACACTGCGCACCAAGACTATAGAACAAAATACCGCCTGAAGTGAAGAGCATACAAGAAGAATGCAAATTTAAAAAGGAACTAAAGACTTCCCTATTCTGCAGGAGCTGCGATACTGTCGAGAAAACACTGAAAGACAATTACAAAATATAAGAAGCACCTTGTTTTCAAAACGTTCAAGGGAACGCCAGAGAGGGAATTATCCGTGTGGAGAGCTGTAGGCCCACATAAAACCAAACAAAGCGAAACAAAGTGAAGTATACGTATGCATACACGCACACACAAACACACACACACTCATAAATATGTAAATATATACATAAATATATAATTTAACACTGTCCCACCAAATAAGGGTTGGTTATAAGAAAAGAAAGGACAGTGATCGCTGTGCCACGTTCACAGTTAAACTGTTGAATTGTGGATGACACTAGCTGTTCATTCACCTACGCAGACGAATTATTAGCAGTATGCTAAAACTCTCTATTTCATACGTCTTCACCATCCTTCACACTACCTCTCTATGAGTTCTTTCATAAACTTTCTTTAGCTCGGAGTATCCACATTCAACTTTTCCTCTTTACTGCCGGCCTCCTCGCATAACAGTTCTACATGACCCAAGCCCACTCATCCTTGTCTAGGCCCTCACTGTTCTTCCCCTGTCCAAACCTCTGCCATTTGTAATTTCTTCTCAATCAAAATCCCCCCCACGTACATTCCTTGCTATACTAGAAAAAGTTATTTCCTATAATTCTTGCTGCCTCTTGAGTCAGTTTCACACTTATACAAATGGACGATTATTTCTCTCTCAAGCCTTTCCTCCTCTAGACATTATATATATATATATATATATATATATATATATATATATATATATATATATATATATATATATATATAAAATGAGGGCGTGGCGTAACAAGGGTGGCACGCTTCCGCGGCCGAACTGGTTTTTTTATTGTGAGCGAGCAGCTAAAAGTACAGCACTATCCTGTACACACACTTTTGTCCCCTTATGTTACTGGCAAAAGGTCTGAAAATCCATGCAAAACAAAGGAAATTTCGCCCTTAGCGAGTTCTCACTGCTACATCATAAGACTCGTCATAAAAAGGAGGCAAGCGGCAACCAGTGGAGGTGCGTGGGTGGATTGAGGATCATTTTCATGGAAATTTTTCAGATATGTTATAATAAAATTTTAGAGCATTATTAGGATAAATATTTTAGGTTGTTTTCACAAAACATGCTTTAATTCCTATGAAAACATTTTCATTGTGTTCATTAACACTTTACAATCTTACATTACCTCACTTTTGTGGTTGTGGCCGCTAAATGACAAAACATACTATAATGATTTTTGCATATGTAATAGGCGAATAAATTTCCTTTAAAATGAGGTATGATTCATAGAAATCGTTTGGCTGGTTTTTCTTTTATAAGCGTTTTCATAGTTGGCAAACTTTAAATGCGTTTTTATCATTTTTAAAAACGGCGCTTGGCACCTTATTACACTATATATATATATATATATATATATATATATATATATATATATATATATATATATATATATATATATATATATATATATATATATGTCTGTGTGTGTATGTGAGTGTGTGTATGTGTACTGTATGGCCACCAACACGCCCTTTTTCCGGCTGAGGATGACTCCAAGATGTACAAGTTTTCATCAAGTTTAAAATAGTGAGACTGCCAACCCAAAGCGCTTCTCAACTCAGGTTGAAACACATCGTAGTTAACTGACTACTGCAGCATGCGCTTTCTTCACTGTTTCAGTCAACAGAGATACAATGAGGATTACTAGAACGTGCGTAAATCATTCTACCACTTCTGGAACTCGAACTCGGACATCTCGATGTTGAGAAATTCGCGTTTTTGTGTATGTATAAATAAATAAATAAATAAATATATATATACATATATATAGCCACCATGAAAATGTGCCGCAATTACACTGAAGTACCTGATACTTATCTTTTCATTTTCTCCTTGTGGCGAACCTGCAGATCTGATCTCGCGCATACATACATACATACATACATACATACATGTATATGTATATATATATATATATATATATATATATATATATATATATATATATATATATATATATATATATGAAACAATGGATGCGACAGCAGGTAAGCGCCATCTACATATGAGTAAGGACCCCAAGGCCAAAACCTGAAACAGCATTGTTCCACAAATTTCTTGAGAATGCTTCGAGTAACACTGTCACTCGTTATCAGCCTATAGTTCAAAAGAGGATAACATTACAGTTCTTAATAATACAGTTCTTCATAATTAAACAAACAGGAATTGACTGTAAGAATTAGAAGTACATATTTAAAAGATGGCTGTACAAGTGTAATCAAATAAAGGATAGAGTAAACCGTAATAAAGCTTTTTAAATTAAACTTAAAATGAAAATGGAAAGTGCAAGGACATAACAGACACACTAGTCAATATACACATAATTTTTCAGATAATTCCTGTTTCTTGTATTAATGTGAACTGTGTTATTAAGAATTGTAATCCCATTATCTTTTGAATTGTATGTTGATCTCGAGTCATAGTGCTATTCGAAACATGTCCCAGTAAGTTTGTGAAACAATGCTGTTCCGGGTGTTGGCCTTGGTGTCCTAACTTATATATGTGTATACAATACATATGTATACATACTGTATATAAATAAATAAATAAATATATATATATATATATATATATATATATATATATATTTATATAATATTTATATATACAGTATATGTAGATGTATAAATTTCTGACTCATATCAGGATCGAACCCAGGTCTTTCAATTGAAAGGCAAGGCCGCTGCCAACCAAGCCACACGAGCCAGAGTTAGAAATTTATTTCCGTTCCACACGTGATTATGTGTTGATTATTTCTATAAATATACAGTACATATACTGTATATATATATAGATATATATGTGTGTGTGTGTTTGTGTGCGTGTGTGTGTGTGTGTGTTTGTGTGTGTGTAGTGTGTGTGTGAATACAAAATGTAGATTCAGCAGAATTGTCAATACTGTTTAATTTCCTTAGAGGCGCTGCTTATCAGTACAAACATCGGCAGTGATAAGATCTTCTTTGTTTTCTGGATGAATAAGAACTTTCACTGCTTTCTGCCATCACAAAACGGGACATATGATCCTATTGTATCACTTTTCTACACCTGCTGCGTTGAAGTAGGTTAGACAGGTGCTCGAAGCAGATGTTTCGCCTGACACATGTCATGGCCTCCAAACTGTCCGATCAAGATATTATTCTAAGGACCTGCCAGTCTTTATCCTGAATTTATTTCTGTCGCGAAGTTAGACCATTTTCCTATTTGCATAATGATGATCTGCGTTTCTTCAAAATAGCAACTTTTGATTCTGCACATGTTTTGTGAAGCTCCTTTATTTCATTCTCTTCCTATTCTTTTCTCTCTAGTCTCTTCACTCTATCCACTTACTGACACGTCGGGTATTTCAAATATGTCGCCAGAAGTATAAATTACTTGCTGGCTTAATGATAACAGGCCGTTGTAGTAAGTAAATTAGCTAGGAATTGTGGATATTTTCCCCGTTTTCTTTGTGTTTTTATCGTTAATGAGCATTCTTCTCTTTGTAAGTTTATCTAAAATACCAAGTCAGTTAACTGCTACTAGTCCTATATAAGTTCTGTTTATTAATGTTGTTCAATTCCTGCGTGTTCCTTCCGCCTCTGGCCTCTAATAATTCCTTTTCTTCTTCTTCTCTTCTTCGGCAGATGGATCCAGGAATGGCAGATCCCGGCTTCCCGGACGCCCATACGACGACCACGACGACCACCACCAGGGTCCAGACCAACATCAGGTTCGACCCGACCTACGTCAGATCCATCCCCGGGATTCTCAAGTGCGTCACGATGGTAAGGACTTGGCAGCACTGTCTCGTAGACGTTCGATTCTTTTCTGTCTGTCTGTTTGTACGTCTGCTCAAAATACACGCACACTTGCACATGTACACTTATGTATGTACATAACATTCATACACACACACACACACACACACACACACACACACATATATATATATATATATATATATATATATATATATATATACACACATATATATATATATACATATATACATATATACATATATATATATATATATATATATATATATATATATATATATATATATATATATATATATATATATATATATATATATATATATATATATATATATATATATATATATATACATATATATAATGCTAGACAAATTTAATTTCCAAAAAACAAGTGTTTCTCATATCATCTAATGTCCTATATTGTAACTTTTATATTCATGATTTTTATTTCTTCATAGTTTTCTATTGTTATTGTGGATCTTTCATTGCTTAAGTGAACAGTACAGCAACACTGCATAGTACATGAGAGAGCAGGTCAGTTTATGTATGTGTACTCGCATGTTAACCGGAGTAAATCATGCTATAAGAACCATTTTTTCGAGCAGTATAATAATACTTAAGGAAAGATAATGTCTTTCATGAAAATGTGAAGAAAATGGCTCCGAATTGATGACAAACGATGCACTTCTATTGCTTCGCTGTTAACGTAGTTCGAAAAGAGCCGTTGTGTTCTAGAACTTAGTTGTTTTTTCTGTATTTC
>NC_089755.1:26735176-26745176 GCF_040412425.1 Macrobrachium rosenbergii
TTGTCAGCGGGATAATTTCAGTGGATTATTTGAATAGCACCACTTGAGAATCATCAGTTCCTGTTTCCTGGAACAGATCCCATTCTAAACTGCAGTAATCTTCTTCCTTTCGAATTCCCATCCCCTCCTTTTGGTTTAATAGACATCATTTAAATAATACACACACACACACACACACACACACACACACACACATATATATATATATATATATATATATATATATATATATATATATATATATATATATATATATATATATATATATATATGTGTGTGTGTGTGTGTGTGTGTGTGTGTTTTAGATTGGCTTATTGCAATCAGGTCTAAGGTAGACGTGTCCGGGGAGGCTTCCTTTGTTTCAGCTGGAATCTGAATTCCGTGGGAACAATTTTGCAAAATTCTTAATTCTTCCTTAAACAGTTACTTATGTCCGACAAGGAATTATCACGTTAGGAGATTAATTTAGATTGCTTGGTTTCTTAATTTTATTTATCCCCTTGTTAGATTATAATTTCCACCTAGGTTATATCTGGGTGTTGGAAACCGAGTCTGGCTGTCACTGGTCTGAGGGAGGCACCTAAAAATCTAAGTCTCAAAATGCGGACTTCGTTAATGTTCTTGGTTTTGGATGGGCCACTGTCACAAACACTTCGGTCTATCTCTCTCCCTCGATAATCTATTTCTCACTGCTTTCTGCCTTCAGAGTCCTCATATATATGGGATTCTGTCTGATAGTCATACGATACCAGATCAAGTGTAATTTTCCCAAGTTTTATTTCTATGGGCTCCCTTTTCATCAATGTTTAAATTCGCTTTTCTCTTAACTTTTGGTTCAGTGGTTGTTATCGAGTTAATGTAACGGTGCCCGAGAGGTCACCGGGCGAGGTCGAATTTTCATTAATTCTGTGACCAGTGATAAAATGATGACTTCTTGTTCGACTATATGGTGTAAACACTCCGGTACCTTTTCGTCTGCACCATCTGGGATCTCTCAATTCATGGTCGCTTTTTTCTGCCCTCTCTCTCTCTCTCTCTCTCTCTCTCTCTCTCTCTCTCTCTCTCTCTCTGTCTCGGTTATTATCGATATTTTCTGTTATGCCCTTTTGTTGTTATTAAGATATTTAGTTTATTCGAGTAAAGACTCGATTCCATTACATATATGTGTGTGGGTATGTACACACATACAGATATATATATATATATATATATATATATATATATATATATATATATATATATATATATATATATATATATGTATGCACATGCGTGTGTGTATATATATATATATATATATATATATATATATATATATATATATATATATATATATATATATATATATATATATGCATAATGAATGTGTGTGTATATATACATACATATATATATATATATATATATATATATATATATATATATATATATATATATATATATATATATATATATATATATATATTAGTTCTATTTGTTCCCAAAATATACTGCCTTGTTGTGTGTACATAATACATAATTGATAAATCAAAGAAAACTGACATTCATATTAGATTTATCTGAATAGCTCAAAAACTCGCCAAGTAGCAAATACAAATAATGCATCGCTTCTCTGTGGCATTGTGACTTCTTTTCTTTCAGTATTGGTTGCATTGTCTCTAATTTGTGTTTGATTCTTAGGATTAATCAATCATACAGTTCATTCAGATTAATGGTCTTTATAAACACACATAATATAAATATAAATCTAAGATAATCCATTCAACCCGGTCTTGCATTAACTCACTATGTCCTCACAAGGCCTACCAATCCCTCTAACACCTTAATACACTATCTTTGAGGAAAGGTCTCTGTTGGCTTAGGGCCGCTATATCTGAAGAAACCACCACATGCAAACACAAGGCTTAATACCATTGTATATTTGCATCATTTCTGTGTTTTAAAACAAACACTTTATGACTTTAAATCCTGAGTTAATATCTTAGTATGCAAGCGTTATTTGAAAATTGACATTGCATGTTTTTTTTTTTTAGATGTAAGAACAAGTATTCCTTTTTTTTTCTTGCTCCTGGCTGAATGGAATGACTTATTCTAATTCACCAATTGTCTGTTTTAGATAATCTGCTGCACTAATCATTGTTTCTTCCGCACGGAATCTCTTCATTGGAACTTTTTTTTTATCTGTTTTCCAGTTATTTTATCTTTGTTCTCTTCCTTCTAATTCTACTAGCTAATACTGAGTTTTCTTTCTTGTTACATCAAAGGACTGAAACAATTTTATATATAAGAGTTATATTGCGATTTCCTTTTTTATTATATTTTCTATAATTCGTTTAGCACGCCTTCTTTCTCTTAGTTCTCCATTTATGAAATGAATATTCTTGCTTCTTAAACAAACTTAATCATCTCACGTCATCAACGGGTTTCTTTTCAGACCTTGTGTCATCCTTTGCCATCTCTCTCATTCTTCTCTTCCGTTTCCTTTCCCTCCCTCGCCTCGTGAAACATCCAGTTACCTAAACGACATGTGATTGTTTGCACCGCTGTTATGACTGTCACAGTTCATGCTTCACTCGTTTTCTTCTTTTACTTTTCCCGCAGGTGATTAACTTGATCGGTTACATCAGCGTCATGTTCGCTCCAGATCACTCGACGGCGAATTGGTTCTCTTTCGTCTCCATGATGGGATTTTGGATCACCGGGATCCTCATGATGCTTTACCTCATGCATATCCTTGAGCGGTTCCACATGGTGCCTTGGTTCATGCTGGTGAGTGCAATGTCTTTATAAGTTTAATTTTAAGTCGAGGGGAAAGCGGGTGGGCGGGTGTTTCTCGACTAGAAGCTGAATGTTGAATTTTTAGGTCTACTAAATGGTGGAGAAGAATTTTAGATTGATTAACAATATCACAGTCAGTACAATTTTAACTTACTGTACTCTTCAATAACGAGTTGGTCTTAATCTATTCTAATTTTGAACCTGCCCGACTATTGGTCTACTGCCCTGGGAGCTACTATAGTGATAAAGATTTCCCGTTGTGAAACTACTCTTCACTCTCATTCAGAGAATATATGCCAAATCTGTGAATTAAATGCATGGATGAACTTGTTTCTCTTCCAGGAATTTGGCTACTGCGCCCTGTGGGCCTTCTTCTACTTCACGGCGGCCACTGCTTGCGCCGTCAAGGGCGGAGACGACCCAGCCTTCGCAGCCGCTGCCTTCTTCGGCTACGTCGCCTTGATACTATACTCAGTCGACGCCTTCTTCAAGTTCAAAGATTGGAGAAGCGGCAACATTGCTCAGGGAGAACGCCAGGTCCAGATGGGCGGAGACCTACAGTCACCTGGGGCTTACTAAAGAAGAGGATCGGGAGGAGACGCTGAACGAGATTGATGTGTTAGCTATGGCGCCTATTTTTATTTTCCAGAGTTTTCCTTCGGTCTGTCACTGGGAATAAAGTGTATGTATATGTATGGTTAAAAGCTAAAGTGGTTCGGGACAGGTTTAACTAGAGCGCTGCTGTTACGCGCGTTCTGGGACTAGTAGATTTTCCACGGTCTAGGTATATTTATCATAATATGATTGTTATTATTGTTTGAAATGTCAAGGCTTTTAAAATGTCAGAACTTCCCAAATTAAATTGAAGGTCAGCAGTTACTGTAAGAAGCGTGTTGCAAGTTAGAATCTGCACACCACCTCATATATCCCTTCAGTCCTTTGGCCAAACCATACATTTCCATATATTTATTGCTAGAGGTGGGTTACACCCAACACGGTAGCTTCGACCAGAGAGATAAAATTCTGAATCCAATGGCGCCTGACTGTTTCTATTTTTTTTTTTTTTCTGTGGCAAATGGGTAGAACGAAGAAAGAATGTATCGTGTTTCACGTGTAGCCTTCTGGGGCATAATTTTGTGTATGGAATAAGTTGTTGTTAGGATGAACCACTTGTCATTATTTTGACTTGACATATTTTTCCTTTGTGTCTGCCGGTAATGATTTTAGGATTTGAACAGCTTCGAGACACTGAACCAGTTCGAGACACTGAACCAGATCACACTTCTTAGCTAATAGCGTTAACACACTGCCATCTAGGTTTTCTCTCGTTAGGCAAACACCATTATCGAACCTTTGGAACGCCTGTGACACGAAGAACAATGAAGAATGACACAATGGACGTTCTGTACAAAGACATATCCATTACCGGCTTTGTTTCCTAAACCTTCGTCGTCTCCACAAGCAGCCATGGCGATTTAGGTTAATAGAAACAAATGTCCCAGGAAGTCAGGAACGTACTAGGAAAAACTTTTGGACCTCAATTCACGAGTTCTGGGGCAAGTATGAATAATACATTATTCGCCGAATGAAGCGATTTATTATATATAAAAAAGCATGAAAGAAGTGGCAAAGAGCGATATCGTAATTCGCAAATATCCGTGTTTTGCTTGCTTGCGTTATGAAGATGGGTAAACTCTCACACGCAATTATCAAATACGTAATACTCTTGCCTTCAATCAGTTTATCCAAAAACTTATATATCCATAGGAAGTATTTGCTTACTACTACCATGTTACAACATGAAGAGCTTTTTTGGAATGTTGTATTGGGCAACAGGAATGAAATGTGGGTCTTGAAGAAACTCCCAGGACGTATCAGAGCGAATTACTTTGAGAAAAAGGTTTAAATTGGAAGTGGGAGAAAAAACTATATGTTAGTACTTTAGAAATTAAACGTTGACTCTGAAAGACAGATGGATCTAAATATAATCATTGAGACGTTTTCTTTGTTGTGTTTGAAGAGTCTAAGTCTTGGATATCACACCACCTCACACTCTCACACTGTATTTCCGCCAAATGGATGTTACCAAAACGAGCACATTCTATTTGAGAAAGTGCACCTGATATGTAAGCATCACAGACATCGCTGTTTTTACCACTGAGAAACGCTAATTCAACAATGTATCAAACCTAATCTGTTACCCAGGTATCTCTTGCTGATATATCAGGTGTCTGTTTCTAGAAAATAATAAATTTTCAAAGTAAATTCTTCTGCCATGTGTAGGAGCCAAAGGCCTTCGGTTTTCTTCATACATTCATTCATTGTCGTCTTAATTCAGGAATAAGCATAGACAAAAATGTTATCATTCTTTAATATAAAAAGATTATCTTAAAATGCATTACACTAGATCTCGAAATTTTTCAGCAATATTTCTAGACGATGAATTCTTACATCAAAAATTTTCAGCTGAGGGAAATGACTGAAATAACAGGACAAAACAAAAGGCCACTAATTAGAAAGGTAAGGTTCCTGTTTCGTTAGAATTAAGTCTTGAGACAGAATTCCGGGAATATGGTGTTTACGGTATGATCCCAAAACAAACATCAAAGAAAAACAATTCAGTTTGAGAGATGGGACATAATGGGAAGCTGTTAGCCAGTGAATTTCAGTCGATACGTAATATGGTTGCGCATTTTTGTCATATTCTGGCTTGTGGCTAAGGAACGAAATCGTTAATTTAACCGTGGCACATAACGAATCTATCATTTTGGTATAACAAAATACTCCTAGGAATACTGCAGTAAATATATTGATATAGAAATGCGAGTCCTTTGGAGTGCACTGTTTATAATCAAGGAGATGGTTATATTTGTCAGGAGACGAGGACTATAATACCCACACCCTCAGGTGAATCTCATTAATGTGACTGGAGGTGACTTTTGGAAGGGCAAAAATGCTGTTCGTTTGAATGTATGTAAATATATCTATAAATATAATGTAAATGTTTGTGTGTCTTTGAATCATCTCTGAAACGTGGTATGTTCCAAGAGCCATGTGTTGTTATTTGTCATGAGACATAATTGATTGGTCATTTTGAATCTCTCTCTCTCTCTCTCTCTCTCTCTCTCTCTCTCTCTCTCTCTCTCTCTCTCTCTCTCTCTCTCAATACATTTGCTGCTGAGGACTGATTTTATTTTGATGCTCACTGTGCTTCCCAGGAACAATCACAACTACAAATACAGCTGCAACAAATAATGAAAATTCTAAGATGACAAAACAAAATTTCTGACACTGATTTTTCACAAAGGATATATATATATATATATATATATATATATATATATATATATATATATATATATATATATATATATATACCCTACTTTTCGGACAGTTGTGTACTTTAAGATCACTTGACCTTATCATGGATGGCAATATACTCTGTTCGTCAACATAAAACTTGGAGATTCTTTTTCATGTACTTGGCATTTATCTTTCAACTTTCAAAACTCACTTTCACTCTCCGGTATTTAATTCATATTTGCTCATAAAATGGACTTAAGTCTTATTAGACTTCAGTAATTAGGTATTCGTTAAATTCAAAAATATTTCAGCTAAGTTGATTCCAAAAATTCGGTTTCAGTAATTAACCATTTTTACTTACCATTTTATCTAGTGACCTATGCAATGTCTTTGAAATGAAGTCATCTGGAAAAAAATTCAAATGAATAATCAGTAATTTAATGATCATTTATCAAACAATAAATTCCAAATGAAATGCACATGTAACCTGTTTTGTTAAGTGTTTGTTTTCCAAGAGACAGCGATAGTCTACACTCACTTCCCGTGCAGAAGAATCAAAGCATGAAAGCCGATCAGTCCTCAGTTTACTAGTCTGTCTGGAATCCTATTTACTTGTCTGTCTGGAATCCTATTTACTTGTCTGTCTGGAATCCTATTTACTCGTCTGTCTGGAATCCTAGCATCTGGGCTGCCTTTTCAGTACGTCTACACGATGTCAGTCTTCTAAAGTCATTATGCCTCTTGTGGTTTCCAGCTCTATGTCTTCGTAATGGGGCAAATAACTATACTTTCAGGGCTTCTAGGTCTTTCAGAGAACTTCTTGGTCTGTTGGAGTTGGTTTCTGGCTCATTGGCAAGACTAATAGAAAAGATGAAAAATGACGGAGGTTAGATAAGAATCACTCATTTTTTCAGTGTTTGTGCATAAAATAAAACACCCTCTACGGTATGAACATTTTTAGATCGAATTATGGTTTCAAGAATGACTCCCATTTTGACTGAGGTCTCAAGCCTTCAGGTCATTATGTATACTCTTCGTATTTCGTAGGCAAAATTTGTCTTCTGATCTGGTGATAGAGAGAGAACTTGGAGCTTTCTTTCTTCGTTTTCACGGACATTCGAAATAACAAATGACAGGAAAGACAAAATAAAAGATGAAATTACAGTGTGTGTGTGGACCGTGAAAGTTTAGTCATAAGCCCCGTAATTGCTGTGTCTTAGGAAGTAATGATAATGTTAACGATATGATAACGATGATAATGATAACGTTAACGATGTTACTGGACATTTGGATGTTTGGTAGGTCTCGTAGAACTCAGTTTTCTTTTCGGTGATGTCAACATATCAGCGATGTCCTCAGATGGGTGACAAATGCAGCTTACAAAAAATGTTTCTGAATTGTCTCCAGCAGAACCATTTACTGTACTCGAAGTGTCTTTTTCTTAGGCCAAAAATTCTCTGGGGTCGATCGTCTTGTTTTCTCATACTGAGAGATTTTGGTTGATATTCAAGGATCTTTTAGGGGAAGAATACAGCTCTCCCTCCACGGCGCCACCTCGCCCCTAACCCCCCTCAAAAAAAAAATCTCAAATGAGCTAAGTGGAACGCACGAGGAGCGCCTAAGGGGAACATTCAGGGACTTGTAGGGGAACACTTGAGGGCCTCAGAAAAGCGCACGGGAACCTAGAAGTACCGAACGGGAAAAATAAGAATGTATTTCCAAAGTGATGCGACAGATCAGTTGTATATGCCCCGGCTCTCCACCTTTTACTGTAATTCCTTTTCAGCCTCTTCCCCTATACTAATAAATCTCTCTCTCTATCTCTCTCTTTGCTTTAAAGCTCAGGGCAAATAACGTAAGTTGAATGAGTGTGCTTTCTGAGAGAACACTATAAACTATAGGACAAGTTTGGACAGTCATGTTAGATTTGAAAAGAAAAAAAGATTAAAGAAGGTTATGCTAAATCGAGAAAATGTAGTGGGAGACCATGTTACACACAGGAAAGGGTACATGAAGGTTAGGTTAAACAGAAGAAGTCATGCTAACTAGAAGGAAATGTTAATGAAGGCTATGTTAAGAAAAAACAATGACGCTATCGACATCCAGAGATATTTGACTTCTATTTTTATCAAGAGCGTATTGATAGGAAAACATCCTCACAGATCCACCGAATTTTTCTGTAAGTCGATATATTTTTTGTGAATTTCCAATGTATTGTTACAAAGAGAGAAAAGAAAAAATTCTAGGACCAAAATGGCCTCTATTTGAAGTGAATATACATATATATTTTTGGAACTCCTTGTTTTTTAATTTAGCACGTTTGTATCTTCTTCAGGTTCTTTGATAAGATAGAAACTTTATATTTAATTTAGCTGTAATTAAGAGCCGGTAAAGTCATAAGTAGGGTTTTATGTCGATACAACTATTGGCTAAGTGCACCTCAGCGGCCTCATAGTGGGATTAAAATAGATACGCGGAATTATTTCTGTAGTGTCTTAATAAGAAACATTACATACTGGCGTGAGAGACACATTACCAAGCCTTATAAAGCCCCAGACGAAACGGCTTGACTTTCCAGCCTCTTAATCCCAGATGTTTACTGGCTGCTCTAGGTTCAGGAACAAGAGCTCATGCCAGCACAGGACTGGCTTAATCTAAAACAGCAATGGGTGATGATGTAAAGCATCTGCTAAATAACGAAAATGCGAAAAACACACAAAGTTCTCGAAGGCGCGACCACAGCTGTCGACTCTTCTACAGTGAAGCTTTCGCCCGCTTGATCAGTTCCCAATTTTGCCAAAATGACGGAATTTACAAAAACCCTCAGTTATGATAACCTATTATTGATTTCACCTTCTATTTATACCACTAGGAATTGAATAACAGTATGTATATGTTCATTAAAGACTTGTCCACGAATACTCAGTGCTATTTGATCACAGTTACCCCGGGGAGGTATTTACTGTGTATTAAGGCCAGGGTCCGTCAATCCTTGGAATAGGGCGGACGGTAGTCCTACCTGAGATTCAGTCATATGAACTGATATTCAAAATCTGTAGATTTAACTTGAAAGGTTTTTTTACATATAATTTGAATCATATGGCCATTACCAATGCATTCAAATGTAATTTTTTTATATTGTTATGTGTATACATGTACGATATTCATACATACACGTGTACTCACACACATATGCACCGTAATGCACACACATACACTATACACTATACAATATATATATATATATATATATATATATATATATATATATACATATATATATATATATATAATTTATATATATATATTTATATATATATATATATATATATATATATATATATATATATATATATATATAATATACAGTATATGTAGAATCTACTGGTCACTTTTTACCAGATACATATGTAATTGTAATAGCCACAATGCCCTCTTAACTTCTCGAAGAATTCGAGAAGTTAAGAGGGCATTGAGCTATTACAATTTTATATATTTTATATATATATATATATATATATATATATATATATATATATATATATATATATATATATATATATATATATATATATATATATATTGTATGTATATATATAATGTTTGTGTGTATGCTACGCATATATGCCGTTATATGCGCTACACGATTACATTAAACAAACCAAGCATTATATTCAATTACATCAAACGGAAGGCAATAACGAAGCAGACGACACGAATGATGTGGTGCTTCCATTTTTGGTTGTGGGGTGACCGATATAATAATTTCCTATTATTTTATTTATTAGTGCGCATGCGCGTTGTTGGTGTAAATATTCCAAGTTTTATATACCTAAGGGAATGTATGAAGCCAGGTCTGTCATGAGCAACTTCTGTCTGCATTCTGTTCTTATCTTTGTATAAAACCAAATCTGTTGTG
>NC_089755.1:26750176-26755176 GCF_040412425.1 Macrobrachium rosenbergii
ATTTTGGTAACTGAAGCAAAATGGTACACTACTGGGAATTATCTGAACGCAAGTGAAAGAATAGGCAGCCTACAGTTCTTCCTGATGATACACACACATATACATATATATATATATATATATATATATATATATATATATATATATATATATATATATATATATATATATATATATATATATATATATAAAGACAAAATCCATGAAGGAAAGAGAAACAATGGAGTGCTATGAGGCCTTTCGACTTGTCGTCCTTCACTTAGCAGACTGAAGAAATATAAAAGTAAGTTTACAAAGAAAGCTCATGCAAATGACTTGGGGATTACAAAGGAAAAAAATATGTACCTGGAATCCAACACAATTGAAGAATTAGTAGAACTGCCAAAACAGGGTTAAATATTTAAGAGGTTTTACAAAGGATTAGGATCAACCGTTCAGAAGCAGGCACAGAACAATTAAAAGATTATACAAGGAGGTGACTGACCACCAAATAATGTTATAAAAGTACAACTTAATAATTCTCTTTTTTTTGTAAACAATAAAAATTTTTGCAAGAAGAACATTTTTACAAATAAAAATTATATTAAACATATGAATACATAGAAAGTACATATAAGATAACTGGTTTGTAATTAAGTCAGTGATTTTATCTTTTAGGTCATTCTTGAACATTTTTCTAATACAGGGGTCCAAATAATACATGCCAGGGCTAAGGTTAAAATTACAGCTGGAAGTAAGCTGTATAATAGCAGATTCCAAAAGAGTTCTTGAAGAGAAATCTTTCGATCTGGCAATCATTGAACTTTCAGTCCAATTTATCCTGTGAGAGTTTTCACTTGAATGAATATACTATAGCATTGGATGTTTGTCCAGTTTTGACTGAATACTTATGTTGCTTAATATGTACATCTATATCTTTGTTAGACTGGCCAATATAAAAAGAGGGGCAGTCCAAACATGGAATTTTAAATATCATGTTGTTGTTTTCTTTATGGCTATTTTTTATTAACATTCCTTTTAGTGTGTTATTAAAGGAAAAAACAAGGTTGACATTAAAAGATTTTAACAATGATTTTATGTTTTCCAAACCACTAAAATAAGGCAAGGTAAAAATGTTCTTAGTGGTTTCTTTCTCCATGTTACTTTCATCATGAAACTTTTTGTGGGCTTTATTTTAATAAACATCTAGTACATATGAAGGATAACATAAATCTGTCCCTATTTTTCTAATGTATTCGATTCCTTGATCCAATACTGGGTACTGACAATGTGTAAGTTTGTAAAAACATAGAAGAAAAAATTGACATTTTGATATTAAGGTGATGGCCTGAATAAAAATGGACATAAGTTAAGTTGTTGGTTTCCAGTAAATAATGAATTTGTATTGAAATGATTCTCTATGTATTAAAACATCTAAGAAAGGGAGGCAATTGTCTTTTTCTAATTCTTAAGTAAACTTAATGGGTGGTACCTGGTTATTCAAATTAGAGAGTAAATCATTTACACCAATACCAGCAGGCAAAACAGCTAAAATATCATCAACATATCTATAATACTTTAAAGGAGTATTAATGATATTAGGTAAATATCGTTTTTCAAAGAATTCCATATATAAGTTTGAGAGGAGTGGGGATAAAGGGTTGCCCGTTGCTATACCAAATATTTGTTGGTAAAATTCACCACTAAATATAAACTTACAATCACAAATGCACATCCTAGTGAGTGAAATAATATGACTTACAGGTAGAGGTAATTCATGATGTATTAGTTCATTACTAAGATACTCTAGAATAGAATCTATAGGGACTTTAGTAAAAAGAGAACAAACATCAAAACTAACGAATCTATCAGTGGGGCAAAAAGTGATTTTGTTTAATTTATCAACTAAATCTAGACAATTATATATGTGAGAATCGGAGATAGTTCCAAGTAACGGGGACAAGAGCTTGGTAATATATTTCGAAAGTTTATATGATATTGAGCCAACAGTACAGATAATAGTCCGCATAGGATTATTTTTTTGTGAGTTTTTACTAATCCGTACAAGTACGGTAACGAGGAAAATTTTACTGACAACCGACCTATTAGTCCTTTTTTATCTTTAAGGATTTTTTTCACTGTGCTATTGAAATTTTTTATGACTTGATCAAGGGGATTTTTGTTAGCTTTTTGTATGTCGTATCATCATCCAGTAGGGTTTGCATACGTGATATGTAGTCAACTTTATCTAAAATTACAATGTTTTTCGACTTATCAGCTTTTGTGATGTGAACTGTATTGTCTTTTTTAAGATCGGTCAAACTTTTCTTATAGTGAGCAGGGAAATTACTTTCATGCCTAACATTGGCAGCTCCATAAACAACGCCTTTAATTATGTCAACATGATTTTGAGGAAGATCACAATATTTTTCAAATATACATAGGGAGGACGCAGTCATTAAAGCAGAGGGTCTATTCGATATAAAGAAAGATAAATCATATCCGAGTGCACTTACAACATTTTCACTTATTCGTTTACTTGATAAGTTTACACACAATCATTACGTGCACTATTTGTCCGGTCACTGCTATCAATAAGATATTTTAGTTTTCTGTTGAGTTTCCTTGTTAGGGCATCTGTAGTCCTATGAAGTTTTCCGTAAATTTCTTGTCGCAACGAGAGCCCTCCAATCAGCCAGAATAGAATGACTGAATGAAAATCTGGCTTTTTCTAACTCCTTAAGTTTTTCCTTCTCCTTCCATGTTTGGACTGGCCCTATTTTATATTGGCCAATCTAGCAAAGATTTAGATGTACATATTAAGCAACATAAGTATTCAGTAAAAACTGGACAAATAACCAATGCTATATTCATTCATTTAAGTGAAAACTCTCACAGGGTAAATTGAACTGAAAGTTCAATGATTGCCAGATTGAAAGATTTCTCTTCAAGAAATCTTTTGGAATCCTCTATTATACAGCTTACTTCCAGCTGTAATTTTAACCTTAGCCCTGGCATGTGTTATTTGGACCCTTGTATTAGAAAAATGTTCAAGAATGACCTAAAAGATAAAATCACTGACTTAATTACAAATTAGCTACCCCAGATATATTTTCTACATATTCGTATGCTAAATGTAATTTTTTATTTATAAAAGTGTTCATCTTGCAAAAATTGTTATTGTTCACAAAAAAAAAAAAAGAGAATCATTGAGTCGTACTTTTAGAACAATATTTGGTGGTCAGTCACCTCCTTGTATAATCTTTTATTGTCCTGTCCCTGCTTCTGAATGGTTGATCCTAATCCTTTGTAAAACCTCTTAAATATTTAACCCTGTTTTTGCAGTTCTACTAATTCTTCAATTGTGCTGCATTCCAGGTACATATTTTTTCCTTTGTAATCCCCATCTGTCACTTATATGAGCTTTCTCTGTAAACTTATTTTTATATTTCTTCAGTCTGCTAAGTAAAGGATGACAAGTCGAAAGGCCTCGCAGCACTCCATTGTTTCTCTTTCCTTCATGGATTTTGTCTTTATTTATATATTCATCACATTCCATATTTTAGTGATTCAGTTACACATTTATATATATATATATATTTATATATATATATATATATATATATATATATATATATATATATATATATATATATATATATATATATATATATATATATATATATATATTATATATATAAGTACACACACACACACACACACACATATATATATATATATATATAAACTAAGATAGTGAAGCCTATAGCCTATAGAATGAAATATAAAAGCATTATGCTGTTCCATAACATACTAAACTCTGAGGAAAATAGATTAATATAACAAATGGTAGTTTGAAAGACAAAATAAAGAGGATTACCAATAGGTAGATTTCGATGTTAATCCGTTGACAGTTGTGTGACCTCCCAACCCTTTTGTATTCCCTTAGGACTTATACCTACCATATATATACACCCTTGTCTCTGTATACTTAGTTGGTGTGACCATGGCTTGGCAATAAGACAAAAATATTTAGCATCTCATTGTTTCACTTTTCCTTTGTGGCTGTAACTGTGTTTGTATATTCATCATGTTTTCACCTTTTTCGTGATTTAAAATTATGTGTGTGTGTATGTATATATTCATATGCACACGTGCACACACATACACACACACATATACATATATATGTATGTATATATACTGTATATGTGTACGTATATCTATTATATTAATTTCCTTGGCTGCCTTTCTGTGTGTGTGTGTTGTGTGTCTGTGTCCCTCCCCTCCCACTGTCCCCCTTCAACTTCCCCTTCCCCCCTCCCCTCCCCTCCTCTCCCCTCCCCTCCCCTCCCCGCCTCCTCTCCCTTTCTCCTCCTTTCATCCCCCTCCTTCCCTGAAGGAAGTAGACCAACAGGAACCTGTTTAGAAGCTGAAGATGGTTTCACAGGGTCCTGGAGTCTTTAAGAATTTATGAAGACATTAAAATTCAATGGCTATTTCTCCAGGAATGCTTCAGGATCTAAAGACTGCTTCAAAGGATCCTGGAGTTATGAAGGCGTCTTTCAAAAATAATATTTTAATAACTGTCCAGAAATTTGCAACATTAAGTAACCCAACAGCATATGATAAAGGATTTGACTAGCAGGTAATTCTAGAACAACAGCAGGCGCTACTGGCTTTGGTTCAGAACTCAATGCCATCGGCATTGGCCTAAAAACCCATCAACAGCGTTCTGCACCTACACCAAGATACGGTCAGTTGTTTGTATATGACCGGAAGGTAAACGGGCTGGTGCTGCCTGTAGACTTTGCTGACTGTTATTAGTAGGGTTAATTTAGCTGTGGGTATGGTGGGTATGGTATGGGTATGGTACAGATATGGGTATGGGTATGGTATTCATATGGGTATGGGCATGTGTGGGAATGGTATGGTATGGATATGGATATGGTGGAATGGATATGGTATATGTATGGGTATGGTATGATATGGTTATAGGTATAAGTATGGGTATAGGTATG